>NC_081517.1:40127773-40468606 GCF_030273125.1 Centropristis striata | reverse complement strand
TTTGTGTCCTTTCAGCTCGCCACTGAGACAACCGTCATCAACGGCCAAAGTGTGCCTGGTTTGTGGAGACGAGGCATCAGGATGCCACTACGGTGTCGTGACCTGTGGAAGCTGCAAAGTCTTCTTCAAAAGAGCCGTGGAAGGTATGGCATTACAGTAATTCATGTTCAAACATCACCGGTTAGGTCGTTTCTAGCGTGACTGAAAGAGCTTAACACACTGCAAACTCAAGGGAAACTTCTGTATTTTTCAAGCTGGACCCTATTTTAAGTCTATGCGTGGACAAAAAATGTTTAAATTGGTCCAGTACCAAGCGTGAGCGCTGCAGCAGGCAGCAGCAAAACGGGCTGCAATGTAATCATTTGGGGCAATTGCGTACAAGTGTACAATTGTTATAATAAGGGTCTGACAACATTATTGAATATTACTTTTTGCTTAATCTGTTTGATTTGTTGTTGTGTTTAACCAAGTCTTGTTCTGAAATCTCGCAACAGGTGACTTGACTCAGCCACATTGTAGAAATCAGATAAGAATTCAGCTGTGATACTGAATATCTTTTAAATGACAGTTATGCTGGTAACACTTTACAATAACCATCATTTATAGATGGTAAAAAGACGATTTATAAATGATAAACAGATAGTTTATTAAAGTTTGATCATCATTAATAAACCATATATAGGCCATTTGAAATGGTAAATAGAATATGTATTAATGTCGTATTTATATATAGATGGTATATTAATGTAAGTTGATAGTTACTTTACCATTAACAAACAATTACATTATAATTATTAGTTTTGCACTCATTATAACATTTTTAACACCAATGTTAAGTCTGTAAATGATTTCAAAATGATTCATATACCTTTTGACAACATTTAAAGATTTAATATGTATAGCACTTTGTAAATGGTTTATAATACGGTTTATTAACCATCTATAAACATCACTTTGATGGTTATTGTAAAGTGTTACCGTTATGCTTTCTGTACGTCAGCACAACAAAGTCTTCCTGACACTCCTCTCTTCAACTCTCCCTCACTGTTTCCACTGCTGTCTTAACACATAATGTCACCTAAAGTTTCCCTTTAAGAAAACGCAAGCAAATGAAAAAAAAACAAAAAAACACTTGACACAAGACATGGATGCTGGAGTTAAACATTTGCCAATTTGACAACACAAAGGCAGTACTTAGAAATGCCTTGCAAATACAGAAAAAAGGAGAGAAAAAAAGGTGTGAAAAATGATGAACTCGCTTGTAAGACTGAAGCAAAGTGTATAGCCAATATCTCGGGTAATATTGTAACCATAAAATCTTAGTGTTAAAAGTAGAATTAACTTTGATTGCTCCCTTTTGCAGTGTGTTGAGCTCTCTTTGCCACGCTGCTTTTCTTATACTGAACATTTAAAAAGCGCTCACCCATGTCTGTGTTTATTGTCAATTTTGCTGTTTGAACTGTAATCTCAAAAACAATAGTTGAAAAGGAGGAAGCCTCTGTCCCTGCATTACACAGCAAGATTATTTTATATTGGTTTTCAATTGTTTCAGTGAATATCATATAATTCCAAACAACATAATCTGAAAAAAACTGTTATGTTCAAAACTATTTGTGGATACTCTGCACAATTTAGTAACAGTAGTTTGTGTCTTATGCCAAGTACGTTTAAATTTGGGGAACAAGTTTACAGATTTTCCAACTGGGAAATATTAATGAGAAAATCTGTGTAAATACAATAACTCTGCTTTCAGTAATTTTCACATTTTTTAGTTAATCACTTTTTTCCCTGATAGAATAGAGTCTGAAAAGCACACTCAGACAGAGCAGAAGTGGAGCAGCCTATTTGTTCCATTTAGGCAGCATACAGTGCTGATGTTGATCATTTTTGCAAGAATTACCAACCAATAGACGACGCTGGTTTTATTTGTACTACACTACAAACTACTGCTTAATCGCATCAGACCATATACATATTTATTTTCTCTAAAAAAGATCATTAAAATGACCAAAATGATTTGGTACATTACATTTTTAGACTGTGACCAAGTAGAGTGGCAGAATAAAACAACATTCAGTAGGTAATTCTCCTGCAGCAGCCCTTTATATTATATTTAGCTCAGGGAAAATCAGCAGCAGCCATAATGTGCTTTTCATTTTGTGCCTGTTGCCTGAGGCGTTGGCTTCACTCATTAAGATGAGTGTTTGAATGCAAGACACACTCTTACAGACCCAGTGCAGGCCCAAAAAAACAAGCAAACAAGCCTGCCAGTCAGCCATCGGGCCCTCGAGGTGTTTTCCTGACCGTTGAAGGAATTGCACTTATTCACAATTAAATCATGCCTTAATTTGATGATATTTACACACCATCATTATGGAGACCTGAAACCGGATTATGTGTCAAGAGTTATCGAATCAGACATGCCATTGTTCTTCCTTCAAGCGTGGCCAGCAGAGAGCCGGCGGGCGGTAAATGTTAAAGATCTGACTTGGTGTGAGAGTGTTAGTCAGGTGAGGCTCTGAAGAGTTCAGATCTCTATTGGCTATGTGATTATACTACTGAAACCCTATTTGTCTTGCATATGAAGTATAATTATACTGAAATTGACTCATTGATTGTGCGATGCCCTTTAAAATCAAATACAGGGCTCTTAACTTTGAGGATCTCTCCGTTTACGATTTGAGTTTCCTCTTGACTCTGCACTGACAAACAAATGCAACTGTGCAAACTATGATAGCGTAATAACGGCAACCACATACAGCAACGTGATGTCATCAAGGTTGCATGCAACGTGGACGCCCTTTTGACGTGCAAAGTGAGCCGTTACCTTACTTGACCCCGCCACAGCTGCTGCTGAGGTGGAAAGAGAGAGGTAAGGTGGAGGCAGGGAAGGGATGAAAATAGTGGGAGAAGGATTTTGCAAAGTGAAGAGAGATAGAGGACAGTGAAACAGATACAGCGAGGGAGGGGGGGAGGAAGGACAAAGAAAAAGTCAGACGCAGACAGAGAGATAAAGAGAGGAGGAGCCGTGAGAGGGAGTAAGAAACAGGGAGAGCGGATGGAAAATGATGTGTCAGCAGTGAGCGTCTGAGAGGTGTAAGTTAGGACGTGAGAAGACGTTTTACTCCTCCCCTCTCCCAGTATTTCCTCCTCCTTCTCCTCCTCCTCTTTTCTCTCAGAGTTAAAAACTTAGACTCGGCGTGTGAGATATAAAAGAAGACAGCAGAGAGTGGGCATCTGTAGAACGGGAATAATCCAGCCCATGCTTAATTTCTTTTGGCACCGCCTGCCTCGGGGGACAAAACTTTTCAGTCGGCTGTAGCTCATTAGACCGCTAACTGGCTCACAGCCCTTTACTACAGAGCTAGTTAGCATTCTGGAGTCATCAGCCAATCAGATGAAACCCTCTGACTGTGGAGGGTCTGGTTTCCCCTTTATTTAAGTCATTGTCAAGTAGCTTTATTTTACATCACCGAAAGCTTGGCGTAGTTATTCTCTGAAGTCTACATTTTAAGCTTACATTTAGACCATCTGTTTGGAATATCTACTGGTCACATGGGCCTTTTGCTGTCCAAATCTGTACACTTATAGCCCTCCTCAAAAGGACAAGTATTCAATCCACATAATTTTTTGTCAAATCTACCACAAGGCACAGCCAACTGTGCACTATAAAGTTTATAAACAGGGTCCCAGGAAACATATAGAAATACTAAATTATGCGCAGAGTACAAACTGTAAGCTTTTCAAAACGCCCTCCATTCATTCTTTAAGCTTCTACATGAATACCCACTTATTTCATAAAAGAAACATTCATCCACCTGCTCTCCTATTCACTGCAGCTCATCCAGTTTATCTTATACGGTATGACAGCTCTGCTCACATTTTATTTACTGCCATATTCTTGTATAGTAAACAAACATAGAAGAAGGGTAGTAACTTTTATGAAGCTTACATTCTGCACTTATTTTTGCTACTGTACTCAAGTGTCACATGCAAACATGCAGCCAATTTATATGCTCTATTGAAATGATTGAATTCTTTCGCATAAACATTTATCCTGCACTGCAGGAAAATGCCTCCTGACACAAAATAACAGTTCGTAAATATGTGTTATCATCACTAATGAAATGTGGAAATAGTTGAATGCATTCATATGTGCTGCTCTCCTGCCTACACTCCACTAAAGACTAGTTTGTTGATACAAGACAGCTGCACTCAATAAACGGCTCCATGTGGAGCGCATTTGAAGAGTTGAACGCTAGCTTATTATTCACATGTCATCAGTGGCTTGGCATGTCTGCTCTGTGCAATAATACTAGGCCCTGCTCTTAGCTCACTTAGTCGTTTCTGCTGTTCTCTTATTGAACTGAAAGGTTTACAGAGACATTAGTCAACCTTGTTATGGCCTCACTGTGTTCTGCGCTGTGACTGGGTCGTGGTTTCCATGGCGTTGGTGTCAATCTAAAAACCTATTCCTCGGTACCGCCTCTGTGAGAGAGGTCATCCGAGGACACGTCTCGCACTGTTTCTGCTCTGACTGGCAGCTCAGCCGTCCAATTGTGTCTTTTTCAGCTCAGGCCGGGGGAATAAAGACCTCCCTCCCGTGCCAGAGTGAATGCTTCAGGTTGTGTGTGAGAGGCTCATGTAACAACGGCTGGAGTAAAGCCATTTAGCAGCATTGCACTGATCCCAGCACCACAACACATGTCTCACATCAGACTGTGTACAACATACATACAAACATAATAACAGGCACAAACTAAATATGCACACATGCATGCACACGCACTGCTTCATGAGTGTTATAGGTATTCAGGTGAAATTGCATCAACAAAGCTTACTGTAAGTATGTGTGTGACCCACATTGCTAACAGGCATTTAGGTAGGAGAATGCAGCCTGAGGAAGGGTCACTCTAATAGAACAGAGATACATTTACTGGCAGAGTATGCATGTGTATTTTGCATGCTTACTGATCTGAAAAAAAGGACAAGGGCATACAATATATAAGAGCTGCAGAAATATTTTTTAAATCAACAAAGCTGCCATTTTTTCTAAATCACTGATTGTTTAGCCTGCAAAATATTCGAATAAAAGCTAGGGGGGGGAAGTGAAATGTTGACATCTCCAATTTGCTTGTTTTGTCTGGCCAACAGTCTAAAAAAACAAATGTTTTCAATTTATAATGATGTAAAACAGCAGAGCCTGATATACGAAAAGCGGAAACCAGCAGATGTTCATTTTTTGTTTTTTGTGCTTGATAAATTACTTAAATATCTAATTATATAACTTGCTATTGATTTTCTCTCTTCTTGAAATGTCTAATCAAATCATTTGACTAATTATTTCCACACTACAATATATTCACAGCATTCTGCCGAGCCTCAGTAACAGGTATGCTGCATGTTTGGTGCACGTATGATGATGTAACTCACTCGCACATGCACGCACTACTTCCTCTGTGCCCTCAGTTCCCCTGGCCTGGGCTGACCTGCAGGTATGATGGCTCCTCAGTGGATATAATCTGACCTCCATCTCTTCCTGCTCCCTGGTGATACCTTTGTTCTTTGACATCAATGCAAAAAAGATCCAGTGCAGCCAGTGGGTTACACCTTTTGTGTTCAACCAAATAAGCAGTGCCAATCTGATGGGCTTTATCAGTGTCTTCACTGATGATTGGCTTGTTAAAGATACAGAATAGTACAGAGTGTTGTAGCATTACTTTTAGTCTTAAAAGACCGCATACTGTGCTGTAAATGCACATGTCAAATTCACTTGCGCTATACATAAAACTGACATAAAGTAGTTGCAGAAAAAGCTGCATAGTTCAACAGTTAAATGGAATTACTCAGTGTTATTTTCCTTCAAATAAGAGGTGAATCTTAAAAATAGGTAGTAGTAATGACACACTGACATTATGTTTTCAAATAGCTCAAATGAGAAATGGGGTACAGAGGAGTGAGTATACTTCTGTTGTAACCCTATAGTCTGAAAACACTTAGCAGTGAGTGCTCTTGATTTATTTGATTTGGAAGGAAGTCAAATGTGTTCTTAACCTCTATTTGCAAGACCAAACAAATGTTTCTAATTTGTAGCAATTAATATCCAAATGTTTTGACAAACAGTTGGTATAGTGCGTGAATAAAAGTAATAATGCATTGTTGTTGAGAGAAGTGTAAGACAGATTTTGGATTCTAACAGCTTTTATCATAAATGCTGCCATAACTGGCTGCTTTTGTACACCTCCTAGTACCATATTGAGGCCTAAATAATGACTCAATGCACTATGTACAGCAGATGGTGAAAATCTTTGTGAGACAAATGCACAGCACAACATTTTTGCAGATATAACAGATTATTGTGGAAGTTGAGAGATTAGTAAACAAAATAACAGCTTCTATTTACATCCTATTTTAACTTCTGCACCCACTTTTTTATAATGATCCAGACAGGGTAACTTAATTGTGTAGATCCTCATCCAACACAGCTGTTTGTGTGTTGTCCAAAGAGCTGGAGGAGAAGTGCTATTGCAAGGCAGTGATTTGCATACTGCTGGCCGAGTGAGGGCTGTTTTTTTGGTTGTTTGGTATTTTTTTGGCTATGTAATTTAGGTTGCATAAATACAGATGAATGACGATCACGGAATTCACCAAATACTTTGTGAGGGGGATAATTAAATGGCATTAATCTATGAGAGTGACATAGCTGTGAGCCTTTAGTTATATGCCATCTTGCGTCTGCAGGACTGGCTTGCAACTAAGAAATGTGCAGCCACTACTAAATGGCATTTAGAGAGTCACAGTAGTATTGTTGATGTGGGTCAGCTACTGTATCTGAGAGGCTATTTACACAATTTTAGACCTGACCACTTGTGTCTAGTGGCTATTCAAAAAATGTCAGGTTAAAGGCTGTGTTTTAGCAAAGCCCTGAAGTCCGTCTGTCTTTTGTTTGTCAAGTAGACGCACAGAAGCTGGGCCGATGGCAGGACGGCTGCAGGGCAGATCACTCTTGTTAAAGTGGGGTCCCCATAGGACAGAGTATTTCCCTTTCAGAAGAATGTCCTCATAAGTGATGTACGCTGGAGTTGACAGACAGAGAATAACAGAGAATACTCAGCAGGTTGTTGCCAGATTGTGAGATCATTAGCTAAAAGTAGACGTGAGTGGACTCCATTAAGAAACTCTTAGGGTTGCCATGTAATGGAGTATGCTGACAGAGTGTGCATTGTACCAGCTGACAGGAGTTTTTAGAATGATGTCAAATTGAATACAGTATCTGAGGAGTATTTTATTTATTATTGGAGCATTATATAAAATATCTTCATAAGATTTTGGATGTTTTTACTGTAAAAACACACATAATGCACAAAAAACAAAAGTCAAATTTACTTCATAAATTCACCATTTTCATAAGAGATGAGGAGGGTTTTTTTTTTTCGTTCAGTTTTTTTATGCGTTTTTCCAAGGTAAGACTGATAAAGTAACATTCACCAGTAGCCCGCCACGTGCCGGGTTGATAAGCAAATGCACATATTCAGAGGTAAACATGCTGTGCGAGGGCATGCGAGTGCATGCACACACAGTGCATAAATAAACAACTTCTCTCCCTTTTCAGATACACACACACAGTAGTGCGCACACACACCGTCGGACTGCAACTTCGCCTGTCTCATAAAGTGTATTTCACTCTAACAATTATTAACAAGATTCACGGGAATGAGCAAAACAGTTGACAGGATGGCTCCAGAGTTTTCAGAATTGCCAATTGGGCCGGCCTATCCAAGCGAGAGTGTGTGTGTGTGTGTGTGTGTGCGCGCGCGCGAGCGTGTGTGTGTGTGTGTGTGTGTGTGTGCGTGTGTATGTGCGTGCACGAGGGGGGTTGGGAAGGGGATGGCTGCGTTGTGTTTCCTGTGTCGCAGTTTACTGTTTTTTAGAGCAAGAAAAATGGGCTTATGTAACGGTCATGTGATTTAGCCAGAAATAGTGGTGGGGCTACAGCTGCTGCCTCTCCTCCTGCAGCTCGGTTCCTTGGCTTTTGGCAGCAGCCAGACAGACACACTGCGCACTACTCCTGCTAGCTCAGAAAACAACTTCTGCTCAGTCCTACACACAAATACAAATACTGTACTGTAGATGCAACAAAGGCAATGTACAGAATGTACATGTTTGAGCAAACTGCATGTAAACAACACACAAGCTTTCATGCTAAAACACAAGTCTATGCCACAAATATTTGATACTTCTGAAGAAATAAACGAACATCCAGGGAGATACAGATTGATATACATTGACCGGCAATCATGCACATGCACACACCGATCTGAGATGTACACACAATTTTAACAGCAACCCTAATAAAGCTAAGCCATGTACTGGGGTCACTGGGGTTACTACACCACACTATACCACTCCATCTGGGTTGTGTCGTGATTTCCATGTGTGTGTATTTGTTTGTGAAAGCAGATACAACATTTGCAGTTTTTTTTTCAAATTGCCAAGTGGAGCAGCTTTGGCTGTGTGTGTGTATGTGCGTGCATGTTATATATGTATGTGTGCGTGTGTGTGTGTGTGTGTGTGTATGAGAGTGAGAGAGTGAATGACTGTATGTGTGCACGAGCATGAGCCTGCCTGTGTGTGGGCGTATGGCGCTCTGAGGCTGGCGGACGTGTGGAAAAAGGGAAAAAGGAGGGATGGAGACGCAGGCGTAGAGAAGAAGAGTGGAGGAGGAGAGGAGCTGTACAGTGAAGAACTAGTGGAGCGGAAGGAAGCGCTCTGAAATGGGAGATCATTGGGTTTAGCTAAGGGCTAGGCAGGAGGCAGGAGGGATTCTCGCCATGTTAGCATCACTGTCAGGAATAGTCTAGCTGCAGCCAGTGTCCTGGTTCCAGCGCATATTAATACCTCCATGCCATATACTGTAAAATACACCATTAGTCATGCATTGTAGAATGTGAGAGCGGAATAATCACAAGTTCAATCATTTTCACAGTGATAATCATGAAATGTAGATCTCTGATATTGTCAGACATTTCACGGGTTTCTCTGTTGACCTACATTACAAACACTCACCGACAGAGACTATACAGTAGAATAGAACATTCATGTCTGTTCATGTAATCACATTTATACAAATGTTTTCAGAATTGCATAAATTAGCCTCTTTTACTTTCATCTTATTGCTCTTTTTTTTTTTTAAATATCTTTGAAAATACCACAGCTTCTGTTCTATGTCAAACTGCATGTTCAATTCACCATCGTACTGACGCTGTGTTTTCTCTTTCTGTAGGTCAGCACAACTACCTGTGTGCCGGGAGAAATGACTGTATCATTGACAAGATCCGAAGGAAAAACTGTCCGGCATGTCGCGTAAGGAAGTGTCTTCAGGCCGGGATGAACCTGGGAGGTGAGGAGTCACACCCTCATTACAGATTTACCCTGTCACGTGTCTCATGTGACATTTAAGTCAGCTGCACTCTGCTTATGTGAAATGATGGATATGGAAAAGTAGGTCTGGCCGTAGTCACCGGAGGCCCGAGGATGCTGAGTCATAAGATGTTTGTGTGTATGTGTGTACATTTAGTATATCTGAGCACAATATGCATAATGCATCTACAGAAGGTGTAGATCTACAGTACTCTACACGGTTCTCGCTGACCAAGCCTGCAGACAACTTACAGTATTGTGTTATGAGAAAAGACAACACTGTAGTTGAGAGGGAAGTGGAGTGAAATGTATTTATTTATTGCCTCTGGCTTATTTCAATTCAGGGTCGCACTGATATACTTGAGTTTTTCAATCCATTAGGGTTACTGAAATAACAATTTTTTTGCTCCCCAGGGAAGCTGAATTTAAACATGAGTGTTAATGTATAGAGAAAGTTGGTAGTGCTGTCAAATTACTTGAGAAAACAATGGTGGTTAAAAGGGAAAAAACATGCACAATGCAACTGCTGCTGCTACACATTAGCACAAGTTGTCAGCTTAATGCATTTAGTGAATTATTTGTGAGTTTTCTAAATGAAATCTTTGCCAGTTGGAATCATGTAGATAGCAGTGGGGAAAGGAGTTAATGAATGCCTATTGCAGTGGCGGTTCTACACAGGGGCCTACAGGGGCCACTGCCCCTGTGAAGAAGCCATTGGCCCCTGCTGTGGCCCGTGTCAAATTAATAATAAAATGATCAATTTATAACGATGAATGACGGAACAATTCTTACCTATTTTTTGTTCAAACAATATCTCATTGTACACAAAAGGAACCAAGAATGGGTACATTGTATAATAGTTTAATTGTGCAATAAAAGCTAAATATAAAGATAATTCTCACTGTACTGCACTTTCAAAATTAAAAAAAAGTAATTGTGCACAAAAAATATCATTGTCGTACAAAAATAACTGTTAATGTTGGTAAGTCTATTTTTAGTTCAAACAATATCTCACTGTGCACAAAAGGAACCCAGAATGTGTACATTGTATAATAGTTGAATTATGCAATAAAAGCTTGTGTATACAAAAAAAAAAGATAATTCTCACTGTACTGCACTTTCAAAATGAAAAAAAATAATTGTGCACCAAAATGAGAAATGTCATTGTCGTACAAAAATAGTTGTTACTGTTGGTAAGTCTCATTGTTTCAATCAATGTATTTGTATCTTCCAAATATACTTAAATTAGATTTTTAAATAATCTAAAATAAAGGGTTTGAATGCTAAAATATCATCAATGGCGATTTTTAATGTGCCCCTCTGATTAAACACTGGCCCCTGCTTGGCCCCAACAGTAAAACTGGTCTAGAACCACCACTGGCCTATTGAGAGCTTTGCACTGCACTGTAATCTCAGATTCCTTGACTTGCTGTCAAAATGAACTATTCACAGAACTTGTTTCTCTGATTGATCGTCACCTAATTTTCATGAGCTAATTGTGTCTTACCTGTGGCTAAAACAAACTTGCACAACTTTTGTGTGACTTAATGTTTAGTGATTTTGTGTCATTAAATGTTGAGTTTTTTTTGTCTTTTCGGATATGAAAGAGATGAAAAGTGTAAAAGCAGTGAATATTGAGTATGCTAGTCCTTTGGGATATTTCATCCCCTTAGATAAGAATCTGCCCGAAGTACTGGACGGTACTAAGCTGCAGGTTTATGAAAAGTCTGTCAGGTAAAAATGCACTTTCATGTCAGTTCCCAATGTATCTCCAGTTCTCTATGGCTTACATGAACTTAGCAATGGTTTAGTAAACGGCTGCGATGGCTGGAATAATCATTTAAACACTTTCTTGTTATGCACAGTTGCCCAGGTGTTCACGGCAAAACACATTCACTAAATGAAGCAATAAAACAAACATGGGAGCTCTACTATTATCTGTGCAGTATGAAATGTGTTTTATCTGGAGGGATTTCACAGCAGTCAGATTGCTTTGCTATTGTCAACAATCATATCCATTACACTAAGAGTAAAGTGCTCACAATGAAGGCAGAAATGACTAAGTACTAAAAATTTCAGTGGCGAGGATACTCTTGTTTACATTTTGTTCAAGGCCCGTGTCTTTGAATGTTACAGCTTACACATTCATGCTGGAACCAATCCAAACCTCTGACAGTATAACAGAAAATAAACAAATGCGCACTGATTGGAAAAAAAATCAATTCCAGAAAAACTTTATGATGCATTTTCTGCACTGTGAATGTGTGGACGGTTAGTATTTTATGGCCAATCTGACTTGTATATATTTCAGTCAACAAAACTAATGTGGAACGTATGTATCATTGAGTGAATGCAGCTTTCGAACAGAGTTTGTTTTCCTTTGCTTTGAGTTCATCACTCTCCACAAGCAAACACAGTGTTCATGCACAGAAAAGATTGGAAAGTGACAGTGACAAACCCACTCACAGGGGAATAAGAGCCTACAGGTGGATGCTGGGATGAAGTATGGTCTTTTGAAATGCTATATAAGCAGCAGCAGCAGCAGTTTTGAAGTGGTGTTTGGAGACGTATCCATGCAGCAGTAGCAAAGCAAAGCAAAAGAGTGGGCACAACAGAGTAAGCTAGACCACCCGCTGTCACTCAATAATTTATGTATGACACTGACACTCCCCGTAAACCAGTAGGCCAATTGTTAATTTTTAACAATGGTGACAGACAGACCTGGTTCCGTTAATGCCCCCACGACTAGCTAACCGATCCATGAACCGCAGTTCCAAGAGAAAACTGACATAAGGATAGGACACAGAAAAAGTCGCAATTACAAATCCGTCTGCTACTTTAGCACCACGGATAGCACCATGGAGTTACCAATACACAGCACGATTAGGCCAGACACAGCTTAGAAGCGAGACGGCTCATTTCGGAGTCAGTTCCTGTATCTGTGTTTTTTAGGAGACTCACGAATCTATGAATCCCAGATTATGAATCCCAATGGGAAAAGTGAAAATGAACACATAGGACGGATTCCTTTACTCCAGGGTTATCAAAGTAAACACTGGACCCATTTTTCACAAGCCACATGTGTTCTGAACATACTGACACTTAAAATGGCATTTTCAGACAAGACAGTTCAGTAGAAAACTAACTTTGTATGAGACCTGTCTATGTCGAAACAACAAACTCTCATAAGATCTGGTAATAGGGACATCGTTATCCTGCTGTGTCAAAATTTAAGCTAACGCCAACTCCTGCTCAAACACACTTTTGATTCTCACTCTTAGCGCATACATAGGCTAAATAAACACAGATTCTGTTAATTTTAAATAATATACAATTCGCAAGTTCACAATGTGATCTAGAAACAATTTTGGATATAAAAATGTAAATATCATTTGTTTAACTTTGAAACCTTTTGTAAAAATAAAAAGATTATGTCATGATAGTTTAAATGAATGAATCTGGAGATCATGGAGCCCCTGGCAGAGTTCAATTTATCCAACAATCCACCATGTGTCAATATCATATATAGACACGTCAACTTAGCAGCAAATAATTATTAACTTAATCATATTACAAGCACAAAAACATGAGTTGGATTTAACACATCTCTTTCTCGTGAAATTTGATGTAGTGTTGAAAAGCAGCAGATGACCATGATTCATGAATAAAAGCTAAAGGTTGTGATGAGCGTGGCTGTATAAGCTCGGCTGTTTAGATCTGATTTTGATATTAGGACAAGTAAAGAAAGCTGTCAGAGGTAAAGAATAAAATATGTTTGTAATTCTAGCTAAATATCAAGTATGTGGAGAGATGTGAATGCCTTCAAGTCAACATTAAGGGAAAATAGAGGAAAACAGTCATTAGTATTATCTTCCACATACTGCGACAGTGGTGCAAAGTAACATTTACTTAAGTACTGTACTTAAGGAGCCTACAATTTTTAAGTACTTTTATTGTAAGAGAGTACTTACATTTTATGCTACTTTATATTTGTGGCAGATACTGTACTTTTGACACTTTTATTTGACAGTTTTACTTTACAGATTTAGACTGTTGATACAAAATGAATAAAGATTCAGAAATGTATGACATATTGCCATCTAACAATATATAAGTAATTTAAATTAGCTGTAGTTACAAATTTACCACCTACAAATTTCTAAATGAGCCATTGCGCATAATGAGTACTTTTTCATGGTGCTTTTAGTGTATTTTTAATGCTAATAATTAATGATACTTGTGACATAAAGTTAGTACTTCTACACTGTAGTAATGCTAGGTAAAATATCGCAATGCTTCTTCCACTACTGGACCTGGACAAAGCATGTCAAACCAATTCAGCTCCCCCAAAAACCCAATTAACCTAACATTAAGTTTTTTTGTTTTTAAACAAAAACAATAGCAGAATTAGCTAGCTAAAACCAATTTAAATAAAAACAGCCTAGAACAGAAAGGGCAGAAACTTATCAGCCAACAGATGCAATGACCATTGAGTGATGGTTTGTACATATTAACCCTCTGGAGTTTGGGGCTATTTTGTTGGTTTTTGACTCCTTTTCATTCTGTCTGTATACAAACCACTTAAAAATTGTTGACCATGCCATGTTGGTATCATTGTTTTCAGCACAACCTCATCTATATGACCTGATTATTATTTTTCCTTTTGACTTACTGGATGAACATTTTGAACACAAAAAAACACAAAAAAAAAAATGACCAAAAAAACCCCCACATAAAAACATTTTTAAAAAACACACAAAAACATTATAAAAAAACACACAAAACACAAAAATTAACAGCTCCCAACAGTTACATTAGCCACATAGCTTACTGACATTTCTTTAGCATAGCTAGCAAGCAGCAAACTCCATCATCTTCCCTTCTTGAGGTAGACAGTTTGTGGAACTGCGTTAATAAACTCATAACAAACGGATTTGGAGGAATACTGTGAGCAGCTAACATTAGCGTTCATGATAATGCGTCAGTTTGTTAGCCGAAAGAAATGCGACTTCTGACTGACTTATAGCAGAGTTTGTAATGAAGTGTAGCTTTATCACTGGCAGAGCAAAACAGAAGATAGATCATTTAGCTAAAAAGGACGGGGTTTTTGTACAGGTGCGTCTGAGATGTTTTACACTATTGGACAGTGATAAGGCCAATATACTGTCTATGAATATACTGAGGTGACCTGCCTCCATCATGTTTGTTGTTGTTGTTGTTTTTGTCGCTGTCGCAATTATACGACGTCAGACGCTCTGGCGCCGTTACTACAGCAACCTGTCAGATCAGTCAATAATGTGGCCCAGTCTGAACAGAGCCATATCCGATTTGGACACTTGCTGCACACCAGCTGCACACCTGAGGCTGATTAACTGAACAAGCTGACGGGCACCATGGTAACAGAGCGCAACGCGTCACACTCTCTAGTGATACAGTGCAATGCAGCCCTATGTTTTTATTTGTACTTTGCTTGTTCATTATCCCCGAAAGGTACCTATCCATCTATTTTTTATAATGTTATTTTCTGTTTCTAACTTTATGTATTTTTTTATTTATTTCTGCATTGTGCAGAACCTTTTAACTTTGGTTTGGAAAGTCATATATAAATAAGGTGTACTTACTTACTATCTGTATGACTAAGCAATACACAGGAAATTAAACATGTTTATTGTACTTTTATGTGCTCTTGGTTTTACTGGACACTTTCCAATGTCTGATTCACATCCGAACATTTAGGATTATGACTCCCCAGAAGTTATAACTTCCTCCTGATACAGAGATACAGAGAACAGATTACCTTGGACATTTACAATCTATTGTGAGAGTTTGATCAGCACGACAACGGAATGAGAAATAAAAAATTAAATGACATGGCATAAAAGTAGACATTGTTAACACATACAGCATACATTTTCTGCACCCAAATACTGCATATTATAAATACATATCTATATTTGAGTGTTTTTAAATTATACTTGCACAGTAACTGTCACATTGTAATTATAACCTCAGATTTTGAATGTAAGAAATGCCATCACCAACAATGTGTTAACGAGGGCTGTTGTGTTCCCCACAGCACGAAAGTCCAAGAAGTTAGGGAAGCTGAAGGGTGTCAGCGAGGACCTGCAGGGCTCTAAGGACGGCCAAACTGCCACAGGTGGCGTTGGAAGCGGGTACCTGTCCTCAGAGAAGGAGCTCAACGCCAGCGCTGCCAATGCCCTGGTGCCCCACGGGCCTGGGGTGGTCACACCTTTTCTGCCGCCCTCCATCTGCAGTGTGTTGGAGCTGATTGAGCCTGAAGAGGTGTACTCTGGCTATGACAACACTCAGCCTGACACCACTGACCACCTGCTGTCCAGTCTCAACCGCCTGGCCGGAAAGCAGATGGTACGGATGGTGAAGTGGGCCAAAGTACTTCCAGGTTAGTGACCACTAGAGCGGTGGGTTGAGTCCTAAATGCTGTTTAAAAGAGTTTTTCAAGCCAGAATTGGAAAGGAGTTGACAAGCACCTCATAGATACGTTTAAATCACATTTTTATTTTTGGGATTTTATGGAGATGTATTTAAGGTCTTACTGCCAATCAAATCATTTTTTCACATTGCTTTTAAAAGTCAATTAAAATGTCTGTAACAAATTAATTAGATTAAAATAGCTTGTGAATCCCAAAAAATGTATATTTTCAGTGAAATGACCATGGAAATTTCAGGAATTTTCACATTTAGAATATTAAAGCACATTGACAATGACTTGTTTATTGGAGAGAAAAAAAATGTTGTCTGTTTTGTAATAGATGAGTCAAAGAACATGGTAAGTGGTAAAAACATTGGTGTGATAAATCAGGGGAGTGTATACTGTAATTATAGACTGGGGTTTTAATGAAGATAACATGCATACAGCTTCACTTTTGATCTCTACATTTTGAACACAACACTGCTAGTTTTGTCAGGGCACACAATTTTAATTTTAAATTTTAGGTCAGGAAATTATCCTGTAAAGCTTCAACAAGATTAAGAAGGGAATCCTATTTTACCATTAAATAGAATTAAGATTAAGATTTCCAAACAGAACTCATTTCCATTATCGTCCTCAGATGTTATGTTGAACAGAAGATCTAATGTTTATCTCATTAATCTCTACCTATAAACCAGCACTGGTAGAAAAAAAAACATTTGTAAAGGAATAAACAAGTTCCCCTAAAATGCCAGCCAGTGGGAGACATATTGAAAGATGCCTCACAGGTAGCTCTTTGAGGCTGTTTAATTTGCTGTATTGCAAATATTTGATACCTCCACGGTGTCTGCTTGCCATATCCGGACGTATAAATAGAAGGAGAGCCAGACAGAAGGGTCAAAATGAGTACCTTCGACTTTCAGATATGCCACTGCCTGCATTCAGCAAACATTTGAATGTGGCAGGTCTATCACACAGGGCAACATGGAACAATATTGTCGGTGCCAGCAAAATATTCGCAGGGAAGTCCGACTTGTTTGTCAATGGGAGCTACATTATTAGCAAATACTTTTCTGAAGTCTAGGTGCCTTCAAAGTTGCCCCAAAAAATCACATCTGATAAAAAAACCCGACATCAAATTCTACATAGTTCAGATTTTAATTATGAGCAAGCCCTGTAGTGAATACACAGTGCAAAGCCAGACATCTGACATACCTTTTCTATAAATATATATTTTCCTCATTATTATATTTTGCAGATTGACATGCATATTGACTAAAATAGTCCCTAAGCCATGATAAGTCACTTGTGTGTCCTCATTTGGCCTATGTTTTGCATGAGGAGGAGTTTCTTGCCAGAGTTTGATTGAGAGTTTGGCAAATTTCCTATTCAACTCTATTTTTGGAGCTCCATAGACAACGCGCCAATAACTGGAGGCCTTGTGGGATTTGCATAAAACAAGAATGGGTGAATACTTCTCAGTGGTTATCAGGTCTAAACAAATATTGCCACAAAAAAGCACACTGTGGCACAGATACGTGCCACATTATACATGAACAGTCACACAGGTACACACATGCTGCTACATAATAAAAGTGTGTGCTTAAGTCTACATGTTTTAAATCAATGCCAGAGTATTGTCAGCTCCGTTAAAAGCTATAATACTGTAGAAAGGAAGATGTCCATGTCTTTTTTGAGTATACTGCTGGTCAGGATGCTATGTGAAAGCATCAAACAGATAAATGCAAACAGCTTGTATTCAGAAATTGTGCCTTTAGATGAGGACTTCTGTAAGGTTGGGATGTCACAACTAATTCTACAATGTCATTTTTAGCAGATGCATTTATCCAAAGCAATGTGCATTAATATAATATATATAGGTAGAAAGTGCCACAACAGTGCCATTACATTCATTGCTTGGCTGCAGTGATGGTGCAGAGTTGCCGATAGCTCAGAAACAGAAGACCCAGAAACACTGACCAATCAGAGCATACTTGGCTTCTTGGAGGGGGCTTAAAGAGACAGGTGCTAAAACTAAGCATTTCAGACAGAAGGTGAATACTATAGACCAGGGGTGGCCCGCATTGTAATTTTATTTGGCCCGCAAGGCAAAATCAAATTATTATCTTATTATCGTACTATAAAAGCTGACCCACCGGTATTATACGACGCATTTACAGCTAATACTACAAATCCCACAATGCCCTGCTGTTGTTTTGGCGCGTCAATCAGGACAGGACCCAGAAACGCGCTCCTCTGTGACAGTCGTCATAGCAACCTCAAGCTAGAGCTGTCTCCAAGCTACGCCTTCCCAAAAATGGCGAAAAGAAAGGCAGAATTTATTAACCTGTTGAAAAAGTTTATTTTGATATTTAAATCAGAAGGATGCAAATAGAAAAGAGGCAAAAGATTTTTATTTATTTTTTATTTAATAAATTAATGACATTGATGTGTTTTTTATTTGAAATTTGATTTTGCATGTCTGCACTATTTAGTTATATATTGTATGTTTATAAGCGTTGCTGATTCCATATTTAATGTTAAAGCAAAACATGTTTGGTATATATTAAAAGGTTTATTGGTTCAATGTTGGCCCGCGATTTTATTCAAGTTTTAAATTTTGGCCCATTGTGTATTTGAGTTTGACACCCCTGCTATAGACTGTATATGAAGATGGATGGCCTGACAGCTCCCCATTAGTGAAGCCAAAACAATTCGATCGCCCCCTGGTGGCTGGCAGAATAGGCCATACATAAAATGTCAAGTACTGTTAAAATCATGTACTTTGCAGGTCAAATACATTTTTCCCAAGATGGTTTATGTCATTAAAGCAGATTTTATCACGGTCTTTTTCTGATTAGTTTGATTTTAATTACTTATTTGATGCTATAAAATGGGTGTAACATCACATTTGACAGCTGTTTGACTCGCAGTTGGTTAGGTGGGTGTATGGGCAGGAGCTCATACCCCGGCTCCATCAGCCAATCGCTGCTGTGCAGACTTGGGCTCTGAATGTGCAAGATGGAAGCGGCAGTATACGGGATTTTTTGGATTCAATTTTGTGTAGTGGGAGGAAGTGGATTTGTGTTATCAATTCGTCATAAAGTCTATGGTGAATACAGATATATTCAGACAGACAGTATGATAAAACTGAACATTAAAGCATGAAAAACTGTTCGATTAGCAACCCCACATACAAGAACTAACCTGAAAATTAGCATAATTTGTCCCTTTTTAACATTCCTCTCATCAGCTTCATCTGTTTCTGCCATGTGTCTGTTTCTGTGTGTGTTAGGTTTCCGGGGCCTGCCCATTGAGGACCAAATCACCCTGATCCAGTACTCGTGGATGTGTCTGTCCTCCTTCTGCCTCAGCTGGCGCTCCTACAAACACACCAATGCACAGATGCTCTACTTTGCCCCTGATCTCATCTTTAACGAGTAGGTTCACACTTCCATATCTGCAGTACACCGCACACATTGCACTGATGTTATTAAAGTCCTGACATTTGACAGTGGCCCACATACTTAATATTTTTTGTAATACATGATTTATATTGTCTTATTTCAACAATGTAACAAAGAGAGGGGGTCACTTCAGTTCCATTTCACCTATTTTTATAGAATCAAATACCAAAATTAAGATTAAGAAGACGCATTTCTATCAATAGATTATATTATATAATATAAAATACACTGGTAACACTTTACAATAACCATCTAAGTGATGTTTATAGATGGTTTATAAACCAGTTATTAACCATTTACAAAGTGCTATACATATTTAATCTTGAAATGTTTTCAAACAATTTCTTAAAGGTGTGTGAATCATTTTGAACTAATTTACATACTTAACATTGGTGTTAAAAATGTTATGAGTGCAAAACTATTAATACACTAATAATTATAATGTAATTGTTTGTTAATGGTAAAGTTACTATCAACTTACATTAATATACTATCTATTTGGCATTTATAAATTATAATTCAACATTTCTATTTACCATTCTAAATGGCCTATATACAGTTTATAAATGATGATGAAACTAATAAACTATCTGTAAATGGTCATTTTCCCATCTATAAATGATGGTTATTGTAAAGTGTTACCAATACATTTGATGTTGTGTGATGTCCTGTGGGATCCCCAACACACAGACATGCCTGTGACACATGGAAGAGACAATAATTTGTTTTTCAGTGTATATAATTAGTGGATAATTGGTTGAACAGTCAGGCTTTGGTTTTTAGTGTTTTGTAGCTTCTGCTATTTCCGGCTGCTCATCAGATGCAAATTTATGCATAAAAATCAGTTTTGCAAGTGGAATTTGGAGAGTAAGGAGTGTATTTCCCTGCTGCACTAGTTTGAGACGACAATTAACATACCTGAAAAATAGTTTTTGCAGTAATGACGTTGTTTTTTGGAAGTCATGGTGTAGTTTAAACAGGGCTATAATCTTGCACCTGATATCTGGCAATACCTATCTAGGAAATACTTTTGTTCTTTTTGATGGTTTCTTAATTGCGTCAGGCACAGGCCGAGCAAAGACAGTCAATGGTCCACTTGATCTATGTTAATATGTTTGAACAGGAGAGCAAGTGGAAAAGAAGTGCATGTGGGCCTTTTCTCATTGGAGCTGTAGTGCATGGCCGCTGATGAATTGAATGTAATAGAATTAATCAAAAATGAGAATAGCAGCTTTTGTCGGCAGCCTGCTGCAGACGAGCGAGTTCACTCAGGGGCAGGTTTAAAAGCTCCAACTAATAGCTTGTGTAAGTCAATGTCAGTAGGTCAGTTTGTCCCAAATAAACAAATAAACAGCAGCGCAAATGCCATTGTGCAACACAGATTCAGACTCTGTGAGCCGATGTTGTATCACTGCGAGCTTAGTACACTTGGTAAAGCATTAGATTGCCACACCAGAGATCCTCTGATCCTGTAATCAATTTAGTGCCAAGTGGATCAAAGTTTATTAAGAATTGTGTGTTTCCTTCTGTGAGATGACAACAGCTTTTGGAGAAAATCTTATTTTGGGATAGAGATGTAATGGTTTGTATCGTTTGGCAAGTTCAGTTTGGATCTGGAAGGGCGCTCGGTAGCACAGACCTCTGCCAAGGCCGCGCTCTATCACGCAATTTTAACAAAAGTGAAAAATAATTTATGAATCTTGTACACTGCTACACCCTTCTACCATGCTCCATGAAAATCGAGCCTGGAGTGAAACATAACCGCCTTGGTTTGAGTAATAAGTTCTTAAAGAGAAAAATATTAGGATTACACATGCATTACATATGATAAATGAATATGTATGCTTTGCAGAGAAATGTTTTTCTTAGTGTACAGTATGCTGCCATTGCAGCATGTGATGCATTTACAGCAGGCCTGTCCCACTGACAGATGGGCCTGGTACTCATCTTGACAGAGGAGATGAGATGTAGACCGGCTGGAGATGGTGGTGGCCTGGATGTTGGTCACATGCTTGCAGCCAGGCTGTCGCTGCAGTCTCCACTGTGTTTTTTTTGGGGCGGTTATCAGATCGAGGTGTGTTGCCTGCCTGTTGTTGTTAACATGCTGTACCAAAGTGAATCTGTTGTTCAGTTCATTGGTAATTCTGTCAAAAATAAGGACAAAATTGGGCCATAACTTTGCTGAGTCCACTTAGTCTTTAGGGGGTTGGACAGCGTACACTTGTTTCCATAGCTACTTAGTGCATATTGACCCAGGGCATTAAGGCATTTATTGAATAGACTGTCCGCTCACTCAGCTATTAGAGTGGAATCTGTCGCTGATTGAGCGTAAATACTGCAAAGACAGATGTGCATTTTACACTAAAGACAAAGCAAGCCTGCCTAATCTGTGTCATTTACCGTAATGTTTGATGGTCTGACGGATAAACAAAGGCTTTCCTTTTGTTTTTTTTAGTTTTGGGCATAATGTACATACTGGACAGGCAAGATTTATGTAAGTGTTAAGTTAAGATGAAATAAAAAGGTATACAAGTAATACTCCTAAAGCCATGGCAGTAAGTTCTGTCCACAGACGATAAAAGATAAAATGTTGTTTTTTTTTGGTTTGGGCCTTTGAGTCAGTCAGAACCCTGTTGGCTTTATATTTGTGTAGAGAGCATTTTCAGTCAATAAAATTTCATTGTAATCTATATTTTAAACAGTTGTAGTCACAGGCAGCAGTACACAACAGCTCTATGCTGACGACACAGACAGCAACCACCGCTGAAAAGTGCACTTCTGAAGTCAGTTTGCAGGCTAGACAGCGAATTAGCTAGTCTGCTGCAGCACAATGGACAGCTAAAACTTTACCTGTGAGTGCAAATGTTAGTCAGTTTAGATGCTATTCTTGTCTTGTCCTTATGTGTCCATTCGACTGCTAACAAAACTCTGTCCTTGCCTTGTAAACTGCAGTTACCACTGCAAGATGATTTACATTGTGTCACTGTTCCCTTGCCAGCTCAGCTGTCAATCAAACACACACACTGGCCCACCCACTCAGAGGCTCGAAGGTTAAAGGAGCATTTCTGATGTATCTCTGAAAAAAAAACAGCACTATTAAAAGCTAATAACAATATTTTTTGTAATTATTCCAACACAGTATTTGACTGCGAAAGAGAATGACTCATTATGATTTTAGTTAGACTTAAAGTAATTTATTTTTTTCTTACTTTTCTCAACAAACACAATTCTCCTCCCAGCCAAAGGTGAATCTGAACTTTCCTTTCTTCTCAGTTTTGTGCTCTTCCCTGAATCTTTTACCATAGAAACAGAAAGGAAGAGTGAGATCAAGACTGAGAGAGAAACAGAGTGAGAGCAAGACCGAGACGGAGAGATATAGAGAGACGAGAAAGGAGAGGGAGAAGGTGGGAAGGAGAGATTTCTGCCAGGTTTTTTTTTTCTTTCCTCCCCAAAACCAGCAGCTCATTTTGGGCAGTGATTCAGCAAAATTGATTTCAGGAAGAGAGTGCGAGAAAGAGAGAGAGAGAGAGAGAGAGAGAGAGAGAGAGAGAGAGAGAGAGGGAGAGAGAGGGAGAGAGAGAGAAAACGTGTGGAGACTTTAGAAACTCCAGCCCAAAGTTGTATCAAATGATGTTATGCTGCACTTTGCGAAACTGCTCACATACACAGAGCTGCTCAGCAGGGAAACAGGCCTGCTTTTTTCCCAGAAGTTGTCACAGTTTATCAGTTATTTAGTCGGGGCCGACAGACACAGCTGTACAGTAAATACTGTAAAAATCTGTCTCATGCTTTAATGGGAGTATTATGCACTCATTTCCAATCGGCTGCCTTTCGTCTCCTCTACAGAATATTTAATCTAGTCGTTATCAGAGTGAAGTCTCCACCCTCACTGCCTATGTAATGATACGGTTTCACTGTTGTGTGGGTAAAATTCCAACCTCTTTCAAGTCGAGCCACACCACTTGCATTTAATCACTGTAGTTTCGATGTGATGGTGATTTATGGCAAAAAGAAGTGGCACCGAAAGGCTGAGATTCTCTTGAATCTGTGGCATCTGCAGAGCACATTTCTGATTGGCTAATGCTTTATCCCTACTAATGTTTCTTTCCTGTTTTTGTGAACTCTGTGATGTAACCAAGATTATTTTGCTGATAAAATGTGTGTGAGAGAGAAAGGGAGAAAAAAGAAAATGGTGCATGCGCCATTGCCGTGCACGCTTAGTTTCGACACATTGATTCACGTAAAAACGTAGATCTCTGTGTGCTTAACATATGTTCATATGTGTGTTATTTATGTCAACATAAATATGTTGGAAATACCACATCTTTAAGTATGGTTCTATGGTGACTACGGTTAGATATGGGGTCTTTCGTAGGCTGCCACAGCCTTAGAAGAGTGGTGCATCTGTGCTGTGATACTGTACGCAGCACTCTGCAATCTGGGGGGATTTGGTATTCTGCTCTTAGCCCAGACTAGCAGGATCCTCCTCTGCACTGTGTGGAAATATTGTTTCACTGGGCTCAAACAGTGTGGCAGGAGTGGAGTTAGGAAGTGAATGAGTTTGTTACATAAATTTGTGACATAAAATCAGGATGAGTGGGTAAATAAATGAATAAATGAGGGCGGGGATGAGTGGGAACTGAGGATGGATTGTTACTAATAATAATATACTACTTTTCATGAAGCTTAAAATGTTTTTTTTGCTGTCATGTTCCAGGGACCGCATGCAGCAGTCAGCCATGTATGACCTGTGTCTGGGCATGAGGCAGGTGAGCCAGGAGTTTCTCCGACTGCAGCTCACCTACGACGAGTTCCTCTCCATGAAGGTGCTCCTGCTTCTCAGCACAGGTAGGCAGTGAGCTACAGGAGCTATTTATTCATTATATACCTGCCTTTTCACACTGCTTTTATTCTACCCGCTAGCACCAATTAATGAATGTATAATGAAATGCCATTTGGAAATAATTTATTTAATAAAAATATGAAAAAACATTAGTTCCAAACAAGAATTAATTGAACTTTCAGGCTAACAAACAATATCATCAATGCTGTAAATGTAAAAAATAAAGAAATAAATTAAAACTTTCCTGGCTATAAGGCAAACACTTCTAATGAAGGCCACTGTATCACTGTAGACTGCCTTTTTGCAGATAACAGCTGTCACATTTCATGACACTGACTGAACTGCAGTGCTTCAGTCAAGAGTTGCTCTGATGTCCATGGAGGACACAAAGCTGTCCTAAAATATATACATTAATATTATTTTTCCACCATCATTAAGTGAAATATTTTAATTAGTTTCAGTCCTGATTATAACTGAAAATCAAGGTCAATTGAGTATTATTATTATTATTATTATTATTGTTATTATTATTATTATTATTATTATTGTTATTATTATTATTATTATTATCATGATATGGGGCGAAGTTACCAAATATGGTTCTTTGCCCTGTAAAAGGTTAAATTCCAGTGATTCTAGTGTTTTTATGGGAAAAAACTTGAAAAATTTTATTTTTTAAAAATGAATTTCTGTATACTCGATGTTTTTAACATTGACAAACACTGCAGTGCTTCATAATACAACAGCAATGTACTTGCTCTAAAGGGGAAATGTGAAAAAATGGCTAAATCAGCTGGAAAATTGTAAACACTACAATTTTGAAGCTGGGGCTCTAGGTTGAGAGCCTGATATAAAGGAATGCATGATTTTATGCTGTACTGTCAGTGGGATAAAATAATTGATTTTAATGGGTTTCAGGTTGAAATATATATATTTATTTTAAACTCACATCCTTTTGAAACTTTGAAGCATTAACAGCCAAAATAATCGTAAAAATTAAAAAGCCAAAAATGTCTCCAGTGATGCACACACAGAAAAAAGAGATGTGTCAAAAAACAACACACATGGTTGTGTTGATATCATTTTGACACACTGTATATTTTAGCACACAATGTGTTATTTTTCTTTTCTTTTTTCCCCATGCCTCTGGATAGATTGAAACAATACATGTGTCATCTAATTGGGCGAGAATAGTTTGTGTTTAATAACAAAAAAAACTTGATAAAAATGTATATGATAGTACATGAAATAGTCTTAAAAAGAATAAAAAATAATATTTATATATGAAATGAATATATAGGCCTGTGAATATATCAAGTTTAAAAGTTTAACCGCCATTTTTTTTGTCATCCAATGAATAGAATATAGAATAGGTCTTTATTTGTCATTGTCACATGTACAACGAAATTCAAAGTGCTCTCCAGTAAGTGCAACATTTAATAGTCTATAAGAATATAAATATAAAAAGAAAAATATGTACAATTCAAAATACCTAGTTTAGACAAACACATAAACACACCCAGACATACATGCATAGTCGCACAGGAAAAAAAACAAACAAAAAAAACAGCATGAACACACAGTCAAGACAAACAACAGTACAGAACATATCTCAGGTGTGTTGAGCCATCAATATCCGGTAGTAGTTTTTGGTAATTTTCAGTTACACATCATCAACATATAATGAGTTAAAATTACACAATTTGCGTGTTAAAACGGCTCACACATTTATTGTGTTAAATTTGACACAACATGTGTAGTCCCTAAGCACACTCACTACATGTGTTAAAATTCTGCACAACATGTGTCATTTTTAACACACCTCTTTTTGCAGTGCAGAGGTTACATAACATCCACTACATTAAGAGGTGGATGCTTCTGTCTTCTGGTGCTGCATTCAAAGTCGTCCCAAGGAGAATGATTCAATGTGTTTTTAACAGGAGATCATTACACTGCCAGGTCGTCTCAGAACTACTTCTGGATGACTCTTGCTCAATGACAGGGAGTTTTTTCTAGCTGAAAGTACCGACTTCTTGTGAGAACACGTTTCCCATGAATGGACAGCCTGCTGTGATACTCATCATTTTAATGGGACTTTGAGTCTGTTTTGGCAGTGTTTGTACCCGCCTTTCTGGCACCCACGGTTGTGCTTTTTTTATAGTCTGTTAGATTATGATTCTAGGTAATCCGTTAACATGCATAACAAGCATGGAAAAGGGACCCAATGTTACACGCACCTGTTTGTGCAGCAACATACATATGCATATAAAAAAGGGAGCAGTGATTTAATTTTTCCATTCTCCGAGCAGAGGACTCGGTGTCATATTATTTTATTTTTTATTGCCCATGGATAAACAGAATACGTCTATCACTCACTGAAGAAGGTCCCACCGTGTCGCCACTCTCTGCCAAACGGCGCCCACAGGCACTCCAGCCTCACAGAGAGGATGTGTTGGACCAAGTTGCTCAGTTGGAAACTGAAAGCACTGGTTTTTCCACCACCTCAACACCCTGTGAGCTGCTGCTGTCAGTTCAATAGTAACAGCTAAAGATTCCATGATGGCAGCTGTGTCAAAACTTCACCATCCACGCCCACTCGCAGCTATTAAAAAGATCAGCACAAAACTTGAAACTACACTGGGACACACGACACGGGCTGCTCTCTTTTTTTTTTATGCATGCTCCATGTTTACATCGGGCCCTTATAGGGTTTTTTTGTGTGTCAATAGATGTTCAATAATTAGGGTGAGAGAGTGAGAGAGAGGTGAGGAAAAGGCGGGGAGAGGGAGAGTTGTGGTGAGTTATTTGAAGAGTGCATGCTGGCCAGACTTCAAACTCTTTGAACTTCAGCACCAGTGCCAATCAGTGGAAATATTCATTGGCAGAGTATTTATTTTTTAGTTACTAAGGCATTTGAAAGTACTGCGTGAATTCTGGACGGAAACACTTCTACCTAGCATCACCCTGATCCAAAATTAGTTAAAATGAGAGCAATCATTAAAAGACGCTGATTATGGTGTATAATTAACATTGCAAGCTATTAAAGGGTCAAACTGCTCAGAGAAAGGAGCAGGTGTGTCAGTGGCTTTGGACTATTCATGTATGATTGACGGAACAATTTAAATAAAATTAATTTAACAATCTCAATACAGAAATTAGAAATTCAATGATTATCAAATGACATTTGAAGACCTTTAAGTTCTACAAGCAAAAAAAAAAACAAGTCTACTTTTTCAATTCTGGTCCATTTTTAAAATTCAGTTTAAATTAAAAAGATAGATCAGACTTAAAATGCAATCTTGCAGTTTCTGAGCCAAAATATGAAAAGGACTCATTTTGCAAAACTGCAGTCCAACTGTGCTGGAAGGCACTTTTTCATATAATTAGGAAGAGGGTTTTTTTGGGTTTTTTTTTCAGAAATTGTGGAAATTAAAAACAGCAAAAATAAAAGGTACTTATATAAGTTTTTTTAAAGAAAAAAAACATCCTGTCAGTTGATTGTATCATAGTGCACTCATCACAAATGACTCATTTTGTCAAATCATCATTATATGACATTTTTTCAGAACTTTCTTTTTTCTCGTGCGGTTCCTAAAAAAAAACAGTCACAACCAGGTTTGTGGATCATCTGTGTATGAGCAAACGGGTTATGATTTCCGGACATTGCTGTTGAGTTTTTTGACTCTTTGAGCGCCACAAGCAAAGTGCCAACTCGTCACATTATATTTAAGCAAAGACAGCCCTCTCTACGGCCAATATATAGGCTGCAACTCACACCGAAACAATCTAGACAGATAAATGACAATACAGATAAAAAGAAAAATATGCATACAATATACAACATATAAAGGTTAAATAAATTAAACAAAACATACACTATATCCCTGAGTAGTGGTATAAGGTTGGTTTGGCTGCATAGTACAGTGACATATGGAAGAAGAGGAGCGAACGCATTTCCCTGATCTAAACTCGGTGTTGTTGAGTCATCTGGAAGCAGGGGAGCTCCAGCTGGACTTCAGCTATTGGATGTTGGGAGAGACGAGGAAGAGAGCGAATACAGAGAGGAAGAGAAACCAAGAGGGAAAAGGGAGATTTAAAGAGTGAAATCAGACAAATGTTGACAGTGAGAGCTTGTGTTGGTGAGAAAGAGACAGGTGCATAGCTATGGGGAGAAAGAAAGAGAATACAAAGGGGGTAGGGGGGTTGGCAGAGCTGGTCCTTCTGTTGCTGTGGCCTCCCTCTCCTCTCCTCGCCGGTCCTCTGGAGGTTTTCCAGAGAGCCCTGCTGTACTTAATAAAGGCCAGTCAAGCACCAGGCAACGCTCCAAGACCTGCTATTTTTCTTTACTTCCTTCAAACCCAGGGCTGGAATTTTTGAAGGAGCGGGTGCAGATAAAAGAAGCCGGGATACAGAATTGAAACAGGGAATTTAAGGTGCTTCAATCTTCCCGGGTTATTGGATTTAGTCAAAATATAGCAATAAAATATGAAGGAAAGAGAGGAAAAAGAATCATGCAGCGCTTCTTTTTAATGTGCAGCAGAGAAATTCCTGTACCTGTATGGAGGTTTGGCAAACATTGCAGCGAAAGCACTTGTGAATATTTTTTTTTAAAAGCAGTCCTTTTCTGAATTTTCTGAGGCGCTGTGAAAAAGCTCTCTTCATTACAGTCATTCAGGGGTAACGCCAGGGCCTCGTGGAAGGAGTAGCGGCAGAAATGTTTACAGAGGAGTTGTCAGAACTTGTCAGCTGAGCAAGTACTACGGAGTCACTGAGTGTGTGTGCGCCTTTAGGCTGGTTTGAAAAATGTTGTGTTACATAGAAAGAGAGAGGGAGACTGAACGGGTGGAAGAGAGAGAGAGGGAATGAGGGATAAAGAGAAAAGAGAGAAGAGCTGTTATTCCTCTCTGACCTTGGCTAAGGTTTCATTGAGCCTGCGGTGTCTCATGACCCTGTTTGGATTTGGTACAGGGGCAGTGGCCTGCTCGAGCCAGTTACACTCCTCACCTCTACACGGAGGCAGATAGTATTCCTAGATTATCCTGTTCATTCTTACCAAACAGCCTCATTCCAGCCGGTGCACGGCGTGTTAACCTACACTGTAAAAAATGTTTGTAGAAATGACAGTAAAACACTGTCAAATTGCATCAGAAATAGGTCGTAAAATTGAACATTGTACATCACCGTAGTAGATACTTTTAATTACTGTAAATCAAAGAATAGCATAAAACTTTAAATTCTACTGTCATAAACTGTAGAAAACACACAGTTGTGCTGTAAAAATAAACAATTTTCATGTAAAATGAATGGAGAAATACCATGATGACACAATTATCCTGAAAGTAATGGGATTATTCAGTATAAATTACAGTTTTTTTGCATTTACATTTACATACGCTCACTGTATTTTTTACGGTGAAGTTCTGGCAACCACAGCTGCCGGTATTTTACCGTAAATTAAACAGATTTTTTTTTTACAGTGTAGGTGACGTATGCTTTTTCGTGCGACACATTTCACAGTAAATTACATAAATGCCTGATCATTTTTTAAATACTGTAATCATTTTCACTCGAACCGGTCATTACTCTTCTCGGGTGATGTTTAGATTAAAATTTCCTGTGAGACTACACCCTAAAGCTTCACTAAGTTGTTACTTTAGTCATGCTCAGGGCTAGTTGTAGAATTCCCTAATGAAAAGTATCAGGTATTAAATCTAAAGTGAGAGCCACCCTGTCAGTTTGGTATGTACCAGCAACCCAGAGCAGGAAGCTGCATGTCCTTGAATGACACACGTGGTAATGGCATCTCCTAGCTGCATGAGTTATGTTTACCTCTTTATGTTACGTGAAAAAAAAATTCTTTCCAGGGCTTTTGGTACACATATTAATGCAGGTGCACGTAATATGGCCTAGATGAAAAGGCTCTTTACCTGCAGCAAACATCCTTTTGACACCAATTACGGCACTATAAATGGCCTATTTTGGGGGTCGGTCATGTTAACGCCCCTAAATGCCAGGTCAGTTTCTAATCAGGTCATATGTGGGTCAGTGGGAGGAAAACAAAAGGTCCAAATGCAGCTGTGGGTTTTAGCACATTCTCATCATGTCAGCCATGAAATAAAGCAGAGAGATCCCAGCCCCTGCACCTCTGCAGAGTCCAATCTGTGTTCATATCTGCTTACTTCAGATTTCATGTATGTCATGCTTGCAGGTGATTGTGCTGCAGAGTGGATTTGCATTGAAAGAGACAGAAAAGAGAGGATGTGATGAAGCCGGACAAACAAATGTTCTCAGATTTATTGACCTGCAATGATCTGTTCTGAAAAAGATGCAATAATAACTGACAAGAAGCAGACTTTTGCTTATGGCTATTCATTGTGCAGAACTCAAACAGGTCCTGTCGGTCTTTCTGCTTTCTGCTCGTGTTGCTTACTCGGATGTACTTAAGGAGGCACATGCTTTAGGTTGTTAAAGCGAGGTCATTTGAAACCATTAAGGGCTCAGAATTTCACATTCTGCTGTGAAAGATATTTTTGCAAGGTTTCCAAAAACAGAATAAAACTTTACGAGACACTAATACCTCTTCTTGACATGTTTAGCCAGGCTGTGAGTCTGAAAACTGGTGACCAAAAAGTTAGATATTTTCTCAATTTCTCAATAGTAACAACCCTTGTGTAATTATCTGTTTTTTGGCTAATGCAGCCAATTAAATAGAGTGCTGCAGGGGTAACTTATTTACTCATAAGTTAGTATCGCCCAATTGGATTTTTTTCAACTGGAGGAAATAGGTCCTATAGAAAACAAAAGTTTATGATACTTACACAATTCTTTCAGCAAGATAATCTTCACAAATGAACCACACTTATGGTTTTGAAGCATTAATGCAATCACCGGAAGTAAAAAGCTAATTATTAGCGTTTTATCTATTATTAGCTATCAGTCTAAAAAATAACTCCACCACAGACTTCGCATGACTTCAGTATCACCACCACTGAGCTGATGATGATGTTTAATGTCCCCCGACAGCCTCTGGTTTGTAAAGCACGAAAAAGCTTCAAAATGTATAAGTGGGGTTTTTACTGACAAATTTTATGTCATTGAACAAAACTTGAAAATCTCTTAAGCTTGCGTTAAACAGACTTTTTTTCAGGCATCTGAACAAAGAAACAAACATGAAAACATTAATTGAGAAGAAGGAACCCTAATTTCCAGGTTTTAGGACTCATTCCTGCAGCAGTGTTACAATGTTACAATTGTATGGCATACGTCTGAGAGTTCATACAACACAAACAAATATCTAGTCAGAAAACAACACAAATAGGTGCCATGGGGTTATGTTTAAGTCCAATAGGATGTAGGTGCCATTAGGCAGACAGAGTTTTCTCAGTAGTCGCCATCTCCTCTGGAACTCTCTCCCTAAAAACATCGGAGATTGTTCAGATCCACCAACCTTCAAAAAACATGTCAAAACTTCAGAACTGCTTTTAATGTATGACCAATGTTGTTGATTTTAATCGTTTGTTTTTATTTGTAACTGCATTTTCACTGTGTATTAACTGTAAAGTGTCTTTGAGTACCATTTAAAGCGCTCCATGAATAAAATGTATTATTATTATTATTATTATTATAAGGGCAGTGCAAATAGTGCACAGAATTTATATATTAATATGCAGCACTCTATGCCTTCCAAATCAAGGTACAGCACTTTAGCAAATTGATGCAAAAATCCTAGCACCATACAGTATTCCCACAGGTTTGCAGCATTGCATAAAACGGCCTAACAGGTATCAAGGCAAAGCTGCATTGGTATGAACTATTATTGGTATTGAAAAACTCGCATGATATACTGTATATCGTCATATCTTAGTGTTGGCTGAAGGACAACTGGAGGCGTTCCCTCAGACTGATTCGAGGTGCGCTCTTTGAGAGGCGAGGTGTTTCTTAATCTGGTAGCCAGCAGCTGAATGTCATTTTAGAGCTTTGGCAGACTTCCATATCTGTGACTTTGTTCTCCTTTGTGCACAGGGGAGGGAGAACGAGTGAAAGAGAAAGAGATTGTAGACATTTCGATGCATCCTCACGGTTCAGTTACTGTATCTCATTCTTCACATCCGTCTCAATCTTTCCCATTACTCTCCCTTTTTATTTTAAGTGCACTGATGTCAACATCAAAATCATTATGATGTGAATGGAGGTTGGAGTCGTTTAACAGCTCTGGCCATTGAACATTGTCTGATGAATGAGGTTTGCCTGACAAAATGATTAAGCTCTTAAACACAATGTTGTTCTCCTTTTTGCTGTCACTGTCGCAGAGATAACTTTTAATCAATGCCTTCCAGTGTATCAGTTGTCTTTCATGAATCAGTAGCTACACGTGGAAACTAATTACCTCTTGAAATGGTGAAAGTGGTTGTAATGAGTCGCTAAATAGGCTTAGATTGTCAACACAGGAAAAATGTCCCAAAAAAGGCTCCTGTGTGGGAGTGGGAGTGTAATTCACTGAGCACCTCTAATTACCCTTTACACACTTACACATTCTACATTAAAGAACATACTGCTGGTTGTGCATGGCTCAGCCCATTAACTGCAAATGGTGTTTAACGTGCATTTTCTAAAGTGTACCATACATTTAGGACTTATGTGCTACACTGCAGGCGGCTACTGGTTTTCATTAATTTCTGCATGGTAGAAATCAAGTCAGAGAGACATGAGAAAGGTAAACCACCAGTGAGGTTTTAATGACAGTATTTATTTGGCAAAGTCACTTTATATAATCAGCATTTAAATGCTTTTTCTTCCATTTAAAGACAGATTAGGCAAGTTAATTTGTTATTAAAACGTATTCATGTGATTAAAAAACTTCTGTTTGCTAATAAAGGAAATGCTTTTTGGATGTCAAAGTCAGAGATTTCAAATGGGATTTTTAAGACGATACAGAGGGGAAATGTCACTGATTACCAATATCGAGAATTTTTGAGCTGGAATGAAATTAGACTCTGTACTCAATGCTTTATGATCATGTATGGGAGCCTTTTACATCAGTAGTGTCAAATGACCAGCACATTTTATCTGACTTATATCTTTTTGTTTTTCTTTTGTTGTTGCCAGTCTTGGGTCATAACATATTAATTTGTATTGTTGCCCACTCATTAAATCCAGTAGATCACAGAAGGATTTGCTTTGTTTCCCAGTTCCCAAAGAGGGTCTGAAGAACCAGGCGGCGTTCGAGGAGATGAGGGTTAATTACATCAAGGAGCTCCGGCGTTCAGTGGGAAAAGCTACCAACAACTCCGGCCAAACCTGGCAGCGCTTCTTCCAGCTCACCAAGCTACTGGACGCCATGCATGATGTAAGTACCCTTGCCCTGTCTGCCTCTCCATGCCAATGGCTCAGAGTACAGCACAGGCTTCCCCTGGCAGCCTCTCGCTGTGCCATGCCTTCACACAGAGCGAGGTGTCCAGTGGCACTTTGGGCCTCTAATATCACTGGACATGTTTTGAGTAAAATGGCAGCATAGTGAATTAGGATAATGCATTTACTTAGCGGTTCAATGGTGCCATGGCTTGGAATAAGGATTACTGCAACCCAGTCTGTCCCTGAGGGGGAGGTTATTTTGGAAGAGGTGGTGACCAGCCTGTATCGGTGAATGGAACAGAAGGGGATCAATGCCGGCTAGCAGTCTATTGGAGCAGAGTACAGAGTGGTCACCGTAGCAAATGTGATAAATCACTGTCCTTTTTTTATTTTTATGCATGGGTCAACCGGTATGTGACATAACGACAGTGTAGCCAAGAAGTGAGAGTCAGCAAGCGAGAGGTCACAGAGATAAATGGCCAGAATTCAATGACCCAAATGACTGAGTGAATGGGGTTAGTGCTGAACGGATGACCCTTCTTTAAAGGAGGGTTGTCTAGAAAAAAATCAGTGGTGCCCCCAAGTGGTGAGCTGAAAAGACTTGTAAGGGGGTCAGTTCCCTAACAAAAAGTAAACACTTATGCAGGGGTCATACAGCTTTTTTTAGTGTAACATTCAACAAACCCTGCTGATATAAATTATCCTTTTATTGTCACTGTACAAATACAATGGTTCAGTCTGAAGCTCCAAGGATAAAAACACACACAAGATTTTAAAATATAAAATACCATAAATATAACAAAATAATATGGTTCTGCAAGTAAAGCCAGCAGTGTATCATAGTTTTCTGTTATTGCTTAGGGATTACACACAGATTAACAGATTATTGCACTTTGGGGGGTAAAATAAATAAGGTATTCTTACTGGTTGAGAATGATTGCATTGTTGCACTTAAAAAGCGGTAGAGAAGGTAGAAATGTATATTAGTCTGCTTAAATTCTCACATTTATTGCAGGGGTTTTCATATAATTAATATTGTCCTACATAAGTAAGAAAAATCCCTTTTGTCAGCCAGAAAGAAGCAATAAAAAACTACATCTGTAGCATGTTTCTCATCACGATGTCTGTCTGTGTTGTCCAGCTGGTGGGGAACCTGTTGGACTTCTGTTTCTACACCTTTCGTGAGTCCCAGGCCCTGAAGGTGGAGTTCCCCGACATGTTGGTGGAGATCATCAGTGACCAGATACCAAAGGTGGAGTCAGGCCTCACTCACACAATCTACTTCCACAAGAAGTGACTCACTTAACAGTCTGGGAGAGAAGCGGCATTACGAACTGGAAGAGAGGAAGAAGAAGCAGAAGAAGAAGAAGAAGAAGAAGAGAAAATGTGCGAGAAAATGGCCAGTCCAGTTGGCCCCCCGCACCAGGTCGCCCAGTATGCCAGCGTCCTCGTCTTGGATGGAAAAGTCAAGTGACGTGGTGACGGAAGTAAAAAAAGAAAAAAAAGAAAGGGGAGAACTGATTTGACCCTGCAGTGACCACGAGCAGTCAGAGCTGTGAATAGTTTGTGGAGTCGAGAGCGACACGCCGAGAAGGACTTGAGACAAATGTGACAAAGCATCCAGAAGTACCCCACCCCGTGTCCCCCCCGCCCCAAAGACGATAACAGTATTTTCTATGGAGATAAAGCCATACATTTCTTAGGATGCGCTAGATACATTCACTGCACACACAGACACAGACACAGAAACACACACACACACACACACACGCACATGTAGAGGGAAATTGATACACATGCTGTCCACATGCCTTCACACAAATGCACAGATGCACTCCACATGCACTAAAATCAGATTCCCTTACAAATCTAGAGAGAGTTTTTGCAAATATTAAATGTGGCTTATGCAGTCTTTCACAAAGAATAGCACTATTAAAAAAATAAATATAAAAAAAAGTATGCCAATACTTAGATTTCGCTTTGCAGTGTAGCAGCATACTGCAAGACTACAGGGCAAAGGACATTACGAGGAGGCAGACATTCTAGACTGTAACGCGAAAGGTCTATTTGAATATAATCCAAGGGCTATACAAGCGTCATCATAAGCTGAATAATTACATTAAAATCTAACGTCCAATCTCAATCGGTGTCATAACAGCCATCATTAACATCCACATACTGAGTTTTTTAATTAAAATATGTAGTAAAAACAATCAAAACTAATATGCAAAAGTCCAAAGCTAAAGCTGTTTTGAAATAAAAAATGTCTCTCTTGTGTAAAGAAAGCTCGCACGTGAAGCTCCCATGTCATAAAGTCACTATTTTAGGCATTGTGGCGTAGAATTAAGACAATATTGATGGACAATTTTACCTTTGTGCAGAAATGGCCAGGAGTGCTGCAGGATGGTAAACATCATGCATTTACGGAAACGATTTCAGTAGAGTCCGCTGGTAATGGATTTGACTGAGGTGCATCCATAGTAATTGTGTTTTGTGTTATCTCCAGAGCAGCTGTCCAAATGTCTGTTTTTACTCACAATGAAGCGAAACCAGCCCTTTGTGAACGGACACTTATCTACTCTTCCCAGAAATAATAAAAAGCATTTTATAAAAGTGTGTTGCAAAGGTTTTAGTTTTTGACAAGCCAGTCATTTTACATTAAGGTGCTTCATTTCTACAAAGCCAGGCAAAGCATAACATGTACAGTAACGCATAGAAAGACAGTCCATACAGACAGTACACTATATGGACGTGCAGTTTTAAAAACACACATACTCTGTAAAGTTGATATAATCCAAAATGGAGCATTACTCTGCAGTGCTTACAGCAAACGGCTAATGTATCAAAAACCAGGCATACGTGTACAGGTATTAACAACTTCTTAAACACATTCTATTCAGCGGTTGTACAGAAGATGTTTTGAGGTACATGTTGATGAATGCTTGATGAAGAACTGTTGGTATGATCACCTTTTCCCGATTTGGTTTATTTCCTTATCTTTGGGCCAAGTACTACTATTTTAGGTATGGCAGGCACAGTCATCTATACCATTAACTTGTCTCACACCCCACTGATTTCTGGGTGGTTGTGGAACACTACTATGATGCTACTGAAAAGCGATAGAGCCGCTGGGGAAGAAGAACAGTGGGGGCGTGTGATTGTTTTTTTTGTGCCCTGTGAGTGTGTATTTACATTTGTGTATGGAGCGAGAATGGCTTAAGTTTGTGTGTGTGTGTGTGTGTGTGTGTGTGTGTGTGTTTTTTTTTTCTTCTTCTGGCAAGCATGTGCATAGTTGATCTGCTCTTTCAGTGTGGGTATTATGCATTTATGTTATAGGATTAGCCATATCCTATTTCCACATTTAGATTTGCACAGAGGAGATACAATGTGAAATGAGGCATTAGTGCAGCTAGCAGGAATTGTCTGTTTTGATAAGCAACTGTGATGATGCAGGAAAAGACTTTCTGCATGGTCACCCAGCCTAAAGTTAGACAACATGACATCATTAGCACAGCCGGGTGCCGGTATAATGTATTTGTGGCCACGGCGCTCGTCACGATGGTGCTTGTGCTACACTCTGAGGTCTCTTTCTGTGCCGTGGTGGTAATTGTGTGAAGATTGGTGGTGGCATGATCGCAACTGTCATTAGGGACTGTATGAAAATTATTCAGGGGGTGCAGAAAAAGGGGGGAGGTCTGTGTGTATTTTTAATTTTGGCTCACTGGAGGGTAGTCTATATTTGCTGGGAGAGCAGAGAGGAGGGTGTTTCAGCTTCTCCTCATCCCAGATGTATATGTCTTTCATTCATTCTGATGCTCGAGTCTTTAAGTTCTCATGATAATTTTAAGTGTTCATACAAAAAAAGAGACTGGCTATATTTTCACTATTTTATTTTGTTTGCCATTATTATATATGCTGGATTTACTGAGGGAGGGTCCAAAGAAAATATTGGTAACACTTTTTATATGAAGTCCATGTTTAAAATTCCTTATAAACATAATTATGATGCATTTAAATGTGCTTAAAGTGCTGCACAATTAACATTATAAGCATATTTTAATACTTAGAATACTGTATAACAATAATCCTAGCACATTATAAAGCATTTTGTAATTTAATCTAAAGTATTATAATACTTTATGATTACTGGTCACACAGAGACATTGTACTTGCAGGTCCCTGTCATTATAAACATACATATAATGCATTATAACAGCGATTATAATGCATTATAAAAATGTACACAACAATGAGAAATATAATTTAGCATAATCCTTGCAAAAATAGTGACTTTTGAATTTTGAAGTATTATGATATTTGACATTATAAGTCCTTATAAAATGCTTCATCATGTGTTACGATTATTGTTACAAAGCGTTATTAATATTTATGAGTGGTCATAATTTTCATTATACAGTAATATAAGAAGATAAGTGTAAGAAGTGTTACCAAAAATTATAATAATGCTGTGTATGGTTTAGTTGTTTGATAAAAAAAATTCAGTTCCTCCTCCCGAGCGCAATAATAATTTTCGTACAGTCCTTTGTCAGAAAGGCCTCATTTTACAATCTGTCTTTAATTGTGCATTATTGTGTTCAAGTTGTGAAGGACCCTGAAGCTAATCTCTCACTGTTTCTTTATTTTGCCCCCTTTTTTTGTCCTTTTTAAAGATTAAAAAAAAACTGTCTAAAGGTTCATAGGATGAATGGGAAAGTATTTTTGAGAGAATTATATTTTGCTGGAAAACAATATTTAAGTACTTTGTCTAAAAATGATATCCTTTTTGTAAAATGAAATGTTAATGCATGCTTTTTGATGAGATGTTTACATTGTATTTAAAAAAGGGAAACTTGTGCCTTTTTATCTCACCTGATTTACAATTTTACAGTATATATTGTAAATAATACAGCAAGTCCTTATGTTGAGTATAGTATAAAACATTTCTACTTTAACCATCTTGTTGGAATATTGGAAAAAAAAATATGTGTTTCCCACTCGCCATGTTCTGTGTGTTGGATCACAGAGAAGAACTTACAGTAAGGGTTGGCGCCAGAAAGGGCCAAAAAGAGAAATGAATGTATCATACATTGTGAGAGACTTATGGAACTTACTACCTGAATGTTAGAGAGAGTACATTTATTATCTTCTTATTAAGTAAAGTTATTTGATTTTGCATCTTTTTTTTTTTTTTTTTACTTTTTGCATCATTGTTCAAGTGGCTCAAACAAAAAAAAATAATAATCAAAAAGTATTTCTTATTTTGTAACAAGATGTATCAAGTGATGGATCCTTGAGTTGTTGCTGTTGAAATGATTTCCTAACCCGTGGCGGTATTGTTGATGAGCACCACAATAAAATCAAGAAATCACAAACTATTGAAACTGGGATACGTGAAAGAAAGTTCTTGACTTTTCAGTTTTAAAATAGAAAACTTAATGCACACACAATAGGAAATAAAAAGATGGATGTAGAGTCTGTAAACCTGAAGTTTAGTTGATTCAAATTGAACTGTTTTTTTTTTTTTTTTTTAAGTTTTTCACCAGTTATGAACTGGATATATTGCACTAACTGCCAAAATAAGTTTAAATCATAATATAAACAAATTCGTCCCAAAGAATGGAAATGTAATCAATCAATAATGTTCTCAAGCCCCTCATGACCCTTCTGCACTCCAGAAAAACAGGCTCTGACTGTTGGCTATTACTTTTTTTTTTTAAGGAATAGTTTTGGAAAATATACTTATTTGCTTTCTTGCAGAGAGTTAGATGAGTTGAGTTTGACTCTCTAATGTCTGTATGGTAAATATGAAGCTACAGCCAGGAGCTAGCTTAGTTTAGCATAAAGACTAGAAATTGGGGGAAACAGCGAGCCCTACTCTGTGAAGATGCTCTTTAACAAAAGATGACACGTTACAAGCTGCACCAATTGGTATAAAATGCATTGAAGTAAGACAACGGGATACATCGTTGGAGGTGGGGCCTGTTCATTCCTATGAAAGTAGATTCAGGACCTGCAGCTAGTCTCCTAAAGGGGTGAAAAGTGTGAAAGTGGTGAAACCCATGTGCCACCGATCACTGATGAGGAAACAGCTCATTAGTGTGCTGTCTCCCTTTTGAATCGTACCTGTTAAACTCAACTTAATGTGTAGTTGAAAATGTATGGGGTGTTATGTGCCAGACTGCAAGGAAGTCATTGCACTTGGCCAGGAAATAGTCCAGCACATAACCCCCTAGTAATCCCCAATTTGTCATTTTTATACAAATTAAACAAACAATATACCGCCAGGCCAACTGTTTCCCCCCGTTTCCAGTCATCATGCTAAGCTAAGCTAACTGTTTCCTGGCTGTAGCTTCATATTTACTTTACAGAGTGCTATCAATATTCTAATCTAACCCTCTGCAAGAGAGCAAACAATTGTGTTTCCCATATTGCCAAACTGTTCATGTAAAGGAACTAAATTAATGAACCGTTTATTTATTGGTCATTAATCACACACCCACTGCAAAATAAAAAAAAACTTTTCTCTTATCGAGGGACAAATCTTCAAAGCTGTCTCCTTCTAAATGAACTCCTTTCAGGCATGAATTACTCAGAATGTGTTCAACTGCTGTTACACAGTACACTATCTCGTCACTGTATGTGGAGTCGCGTCATTACCATTTTCTGTTCACAGTGATGAATCGGGTGTAGAGAGACTAAGCCATATCTCCACAGCCATGGCAGTGCATTTCTTATTAATATATAAATATATACAAATGTTTGTTTTTTTTCCAATTCCAAAAATGACTTTTTACTCAGATGCTTTGTACAATATTTCTCAGCAACTATCCAGCAAACATACAGTAGACATCCTTTCACCATAAACCAATAAAACCAGTTACTACTGTATATCTTGATGCAGATATTGCCATACTTGTGTTTGCAAAACTATTGCAAGATTCTAATAAAACTGTTAAATTGATCATTTGATGTGATTTGTCTGTTGTCTGTTTGTATGTACGTATGGTCTGTACGGCGTGTGTGATGAAAACTGTACCGCAAGGCAGAAGCTACGGAAACGTGCCCTAAAAAATGGGCTGTTTGATCTGGGAAACAGAATTCGAAACAGCTGCATTTGGTGGCTGGGGAGGATAATGAGCCAAAAAACACAGAGTTAGCATGGAAAAACAGAAATGATGTGGAGCAGCAGCAGGTACAGCAGTCACAGGGAGAGGAGATGAAGAGAACAAAGAGAAACGGAAAGAGAAGAGAGTAAAAATGACAGAGATAAAGCATGCGAGGATGAGGCTTTTACAGTAAAACGGTGCCTGTGGAGAAAAATCACCATTAACCTTGTTAAAGGCTGATCTGAAAACACGCCTGCTTTGCCAGACTGTAGAGCAGACAGTATTACTTTTTTGCTCATTTTTTTTTCTCTCTCTCCGAATCCACAGCCTTCTCCAAATCTCCCCCAGATTTCCAATTGCTTTCACTTGTAGTCGTGCCAGATAAACAGAATCTATTGGATCAGGCTGATTTCACGGCTGCGCCCGCGCACATGGCGGCTTCTGTGGCCCACTCTCTGAGCTGAGGGTTTTTATTTCCCTCCACATTCTCTCGTTTATGTTTGAAATTCACTTTTCTCCAAATTTCCACTCTGTTTTCACCCCCAATAATACATCAAGTCTTATTATGATTATATTTCAGAGGCTTTGCACTCTGAAGGAAGCAGATAAAGACACAGGAAGTTCTTGTTGCTTCCAGACGTTCACGTTTCGGGAAATTCAGACACATTTGTGGCACTTAGTTGTGTCATTCCTTCATCATTAGAGGTAAACTGCTGTAGGCTTTGATCTAAGCTGAGTCATATTGTTAGACTGTGTTTTAGGCTGAAGGACACTGCGTCATGGAAGGCAGAGGACAGCTGGCGCACAGCCACGACTCTGGGAAATGAGAAATGAAAACGTCCATCTGGTTTTTTACTCAAACACACCTACAGCTCGTCTAAAGCAGCGCGGCAAAACTGATGTTTACATCGTATCCCAGACTGATAGACGATGATGCATAATGCATGCAGAGACACAGACATCACAACAACCTCAGTCTCTGCTGGATATTAAGGCAGCTCACAGGCTGACCCGCCCAGACCACCACTGTTGTTCAATGCGTCATATTCCCAAATTTAGGAGGACAGATTAAAGCAGCTAGAAAGAGTTTTTAACTGGATATGAGACAGTCTCAATGTGACACCGATCCTCAATATAACATGAATTTAAAAAAACAACATCAGCAACCACAAGACTGGCTTCCTCTACATAGTTGTTGCCCGATTCCCCCCAAAAAACAGATCCAACAATTTATGTAAGAGCCGATGTTAACATTTTCCTGAGCAATGTTTTGCAGTGATAACTATGTTAGCCAGTTAAAAGGAAGCAGGAGAGATTTTTTTTATTATTTTTTTTACACAATTTGATTTATGATACATCATATTTTTAGGGTTGTGGCTGATACTGGCCTACTATATGTGCAGATTATCACACCATTAAATGGCCGGTCACAGTTTCAATTTGGCTACTAAAAAAAAGAAAAGGAAACTACATGGTTAGGTTTGGTAAAAAAAAAAAAAAAACAATTGGTATTAAATACCTTACATTACTGAATGTATGCAGTGGGGAAACTTACATGATATAAAATAACTTATAAAGTTACTTTTCATTTCACACATTTAGTTTGACACAGAATGCAAAGTCATATTACAGTTATTAATCTTTTATAGCCACAAATGGATACATTATTTATTGCTATGCATCCTGCAAAATCCATCCACTATGCTTACTGATTATCTAGACTCAGGTTTAGGGGGGAACCAATCCCAGTAGATTTTGGCGGGCTACACCCTGGACTAATGGCAGGGCTCACACATCGAGACAGACAACCATTCACGTTCTCATTCGTGCCTACGGGCAATTTAGAGTCACCAGTTAAACCTCAGCTGCATGTGTTTGGACTGTGGGAGGAAGCCGGAGAGAACCCACACTGACACAGGGAGAACATGCAAACTCCACACAGAAGAGCTGCAAGCCAGAATTGAACCGGCGACCCTCTTGCTTCCAGAGGAAAGTCTTCATAGCACAAGGTGATTGTGCTCACGGAAACACTACCACTTTTGTCCACAGGGGCCGCCAAAATCAACAGAGAGCAAAAGTTCTTTATAGTCGCTTTAACATAAACACAATTACTATAAGAGAGGCAGACAGGAAGTGGAGCACTAACTGAGGAGTAGAGGAGGAAAGACAATGAGGAGTTTTAAATACTCCTGAGACACAGACAGGTAATGCAGAGGAGAAAGGAAGGCAGATAGAGCAACACGGCACACTCTCTGTCTGACAGACAGTCCAAAGCAGAGTGAGAGGCAGGCAGGGTGCATGTCTCTATGATTCAGCAGTATTCTGGCAGAGTGAAGATGATGAGGAAGGGCCCCGGGGGTGGATGGCGGTGGTGGTGATAGTGGGGGAATATTTTTGCCCATCTCATTAGCTCTGCCTCATTTCATTATGTAATCATGGAGTATGCGTTTGCTTCGGGGAGCTGGTGGACATATGTGTCGCAATGAAACCACGGCTCCAACCTTTGGTATTTTCAAATTGGACAAAGTGTGTTTATACTTCTAAACAGTGCAGCAGGCAGCACACTTACTGGAGGTCAAAGTGTGATGGTGGAGTCATGGTAATATATATATATATTATATAAGTGAGGCCAAAGCACTGGGTCTGGAGGCCATTGGTGTGTTAATTAATCAGAATTAACAGGCTGGGATGTTAATGTATCGGGGAGGTGGAGGTTTGTATGTTTTCGTCAGTTAAAGATCTTTTTTTAACTCTCTTTTGGAAAGTTATTTTGGACACAGCTTTTAGTCAGAGGGACCAGTGCAGTTCAATATAAAGGAGGAAGGCTAGCATTACACTACATGGCTCACTGTAACAGTAATGGGTGCAGAATGAATCCTCATTCCACCAGTCACTTTATTCTTAGACTCTGTGGGAAACTGTGGGCCTTCTCAGTGACACAATAGATGAGTCATCACAAAATTAGACATAGTGCTAGATTTCACATTGGTAAATATAAATTTGACACTTATTATAACTCTCAGTCAACAAAATGTGGCCATAAAAGTGCCTACAGTGCTTTCCCTAATTTTCTTTGGTCCACGGAGTTAATATGTCAGTCTTATTTTGGAAAACAAATGTCCTCCTGTCTAATAAGTTTGCTGACACTGCTGCACAGTGTGATGCTTTCTATCAAGACCAATTCTATAATGAATTATAAGGACATTTAGAGTGAGTTATAAGGCATTTATAATGATTCATAATGAATTCTGATGCCCTATATCATTATATTATAGAACTGACATAATTATTTTTTAGGTTAAAGTTACTTATGGATACTTTTAACTAGAGACCGACAAGAGACCATATATTGGTTGATAGATATTATTGGCCGATGTTAGTATCGGTGTACATGCTGTCTGATATGGGCCATTATTATAACTTTTTTTTTTTTTACACAAAATATAATGCATAAAATGTTGATTGGTGCCATTTAAAATTGTTAGCTATAAATCTCTCTATTTTCCTTTTTTTTTAAGTCAGCAATTGACTGAAACTGATGAGTAATGATGTTTATTTAGCTTTTTATTTTATTAATTGCTATTTATTCTTTATTTTCTCTAATTATTTATAGAACTGTCTGACAATGTAATACATTGTTTGTAACAATGTTAAATATTGTTTTAATAAAGTTTTATGTTTGAGAAAGATGCTCTCTGGGTACATTTGCAGAGTGGTTAAAAAAAAGAAGGCACAATGCACATAAAAAAAGGTATATTTTCAGTTAAAAAAAATTACAATATCGCCGTCATTGATGAATTTTGTCCCTCTTAAATCAGTATTACCATTGGTCTCAAGAGTCTGATATCGGTTTGGTGTCTACTTTAACCCATTGAAGCCTGGAAAGCGGATACGTCGTTTTGTAGTATTTGTATAAGCTCTCAAATACTTACTTAGAAATGAATACTTTGAAATTCATTTCTATCTGCTCCAGAGGCTGAAAAATCTATTATTTAGTAGAAGCGTTGACACTTTTCTGTTGAATTTCCACCTCGCCCAGAGGTTTTACAGGCAGTTTTAGGCGTCAATGGGTTAATTAGTAATAAACTAGAAGTTTAGTGATGGGGCTTATAAAACACTATGCCTACCTATGCTCACTTATACACACCTCAACAATCAAATGTAGTAAGGACTCATTGTGACTCATCAAAGTCCATGCAGTATTACAAGTTATCATTGTGCACCTTGATCAATCTATACAGCTGATACAGTGCATCAGAATAAATTATGTGTAGTCCTGAACCATTATAATCCACTATGAATGCACTAAAAATGCACTACAGATGTGGCCTCATAGAATGTGTGACCCATAAAAGCTTTAATAAGAATGCAATCTGTTTAATTTTAAATTATCATGTATCACATTTATTTCCATACGGCAAGAATACATAATACAATACAGTAAAGAACAAAAAAAAATCTTTATTTGTTTAACATTGATCAAGAGAATACCCAAAGGTATAAAAATGAAAGAAGTCAAGGCCCTTTACAAACGGCATCAATCAATGTCTTAAATTATTGCAACTGAAAACAGTCTGCTGAACCAAAGCTCTCAGTGAAATTAAAGTGTCATGTTGAACAGCTGAGGGATGACACGTAATAGGACTACATGCTGAAACCAATCGATGTGAGAACCTGTCAATCACTGAACGAAGACTTGTAAAACATACTTGGCGGTCATAAACTCTTTGAATATTTAGGTTATATACACTGAACGGATGTAAAACTTTGAAATACTGCATTTTGTGGCGTCACTGGTAATAAAACTTTGATTTCTAATTACATATTCCACTGACGTTGAAGATAAAACAACGCTAAACTCAAATTTCAACTTTGTGGGAGTGTCTCATTTCTCTGCTCAGAGAAGAGTCTGAGCAACGTTAAAAATAAACTTTAAAAACAAACAAAACGGATCATTTGATAGGAAAAACACATTGCTTCAATTATTACTACCTGTTTAAATCTGCTGACTCTGTCTGACGCTAGTGTTCAACACAAGAGGCTATCGGGCATCAACGAGGCGCTTCACTGTGTTTCTGTAAAGGAGTGCACCAAGAACAAAACAGTACAGAGTGTATTTAAAATTCAAAAGTCATGCAATCAATGTGCCAATTAAATAAAATAAAATTACAATAGCGATGTGCCTCATTCTGAATATCCCAAAATATTCTTAAAATGACAGAAAAAAATGCAACATTTTTAAAAGTGAAAGCAGTAACACTCCAATTCATTTTCATACATACATACATTTACACTGGCTGTTCTGATGGTTAAGGCACGGTAAGTAGAGTAACTCTGATCTTTTAAAAGCTGAAAACAAACTGTGCATCATTGTCAAAAAGGGTCTAAAGCTGCTGGATTCGGCACCAAAAAGTCTCAACAAAAACTGATTACAGTGACTCGAGTGCTGCTATTCTTACATACAGTTTCTGAGGATCATTGTTGGGAGCTCATGGATACCATGTATAACTGGGGGAGAGAGCAGGGCCTCCCTCTCTGCTGCTGCTACACAGTTACCTGGATGTTTAGAGGCTACAGCATCTTCTTATACAGCAAAATATCGTAAGTGCAAAACCCATTTTTGTAATTGCATTGCTAAAAAAATGCATGTGGATACTCAAACAAAATTAATTCAAACACAAACATGCTTCCAAAAGTATACTTGCCAGCAAAGATGCATATACTTGTGTATCAAGAAATGGTCCACCAGTAATAACATATTGTCACTTGCTTGCTTGGTAGAATTCAGGGACTTGGATAAACACAGCTCTATAGTGAATGTAGAGGGTTTTTTTCCCAGTGGAGGTGATAACTTGTCCATAAATATTTCCATTCGGGGCTACAGCATCTCCACATAGTTTTCAGGGATGAGGCCCCTCTTTCCCTCCAGCTCGCCCTCCAGCCAGCCTGGCTCCCTCGACTGGGTCACTGCAGGAGAGGACACAGCGTCACCAGGGGGGACAACAGCACAGGGAGGGTGAGGGTGGGGGACAGACAGAGGACACTAAGCCTCAGATGAGTACACAGCTTGTGCATGTGTCAGAGCGGACAGATCCGAGGAGGATACAGTAATTATGTGGTTACACTAAACTCCACTGTGACTCATTTTTATCTCTACTGTACATCTCAAGTCTGTTTTTGGATCCCATTTTTCTAGAATTTCAGCCCCGAGCTCAACCTCAGCAGCAAAACAGAGCTCTCACTAAGTGTTTAGTATGACAGATGTGTCAGAGTAGGATCCTTTCTGTGGCATTCCTTCTCCCCATTCTTGATTTGCCTACAAAATGAGCCAATTTAAAATTTTTGAGTGCATTTCCAAGTCAACAACTGCATGGATAAATTGACAATGAGAACTTCTTAAGCCGAATCAAGGCATGAATTAATTCAATAATTCCTTTTTTTCCCCCCCCTCGCAACATGTCTCAGCCGACCTCAGGACACAAAGAAATGTGTTTACCGTCAGGGCTCTTGTGTGTCTATTGAACACAAAATGAACAAGGAACTTAAAAGCCTAATCATTTATACAGGTCTAAACAAAAGAGTTGACCCGCTACTAAAATTTAAAACAGGATTTGAACCTTCTAAAATGACTGACAGGTCTTCTAATATGAGAGCTACAACAAGAAAACAAGTCATTTTGCATTATTAGTATTTTTGGACGTCTTTTAAGATGTTTTTACATCAGTTTGTCACCATAAAAATGAAAAACAACAGAGAAAAAACAAAACTATCTCAGTACAATAATAAACTGCTTATGGGACTCTTTTGAATGCTATCTTTAGAGTATGTAAATATATAAATGTATATTTTTCATTCATATAATAGAGCAGGTCCTTAGATGATCATTGCACTTTTTCTAATAAGCACAAAAACCTTAACTCAAGTACTTACTTTTTATACGTTTTTGCCTTGAGTAAACACTGAAGGAATTAAATTTGTTTAGTGTGTATATGGCCAAATATCTCACGTATGGGGTGTTGCTTTTTTGATCCAAAAATTGCACAACAGCAACAACAACACTTCAAAAACGACACAGTGTAATAGGAGTCGTATATGACCGGAAAACAATTATATACGCACTCTGTCATACTTCTCTGGCATATTTTTGTTAGAATATTCTGACTGATGGGCTGTGCAGCAGTAAATTAAAGCTTAAGATCTCAGCTTTAAATAAATGTTTTAATTTACACAAGTTTTTTTAAATTAGGCAATTCTTGAAGTGTTTTTGTGCATTTAGCTCCATCATGGGGGGCAGGGCAGAAAAAAATAATGAAATTGAAAATTTAATCAAATCAAAAGTATAATAAATTGTGGATTTGGATAATCATGGACACCCTTAACGTCATGTAGACATTTAAACTAAACTAACAGTAAGTTCAGATTGCACCTTTAAAAAAGTAAATGGAGACGGAGCTGTCCTTTCAGTGTTAAGGGTGAGGAAACATCAACATATGTAGATTTGTTTTGTTGTTGGCTTGCTCAAGTATTCAGACCTCTCGACCTTTTGCACATTTGTTATGCACATAGTTCAGACAAAAAAAATACATTTAGACATAAGTTAATAGTGCGGCAAAATATGCAACATGTCAAAGGTCTGAAAGATTCTGTAGATATTTATTTAAGGAGAAACTCTTGGAGCTTTATGTAAAACGTCAGACACTTTATTTGAAGCCTGATTAAGAGTTGAAGGACGGACAGAATATCAGCACAGTTACACTTAAACTCACCAAACTATGTATCGAAGTAACTGGAGATTTATGTCGAGATCCAAAATAAACACACATCATTCAGTAATACTTTTACTAAACAAAACAGCTAAGCTCCAAATGAAATTTTCGGAATAATAGAATGGCCTCTTGAACCTAATCTAATTTAGTTTTTAAAAATGTGGCACTTTATTCATTTCGTGTTTATTATTATTCAGATATTATGAGCGGAAAATCCACTTTCTGATAAATTAAATCTTGCTGTTGTAGGCATTTATCCTGACATGAACTCTTTTAACCGACAATGAAACAGTGATGGGCTGTAATGTGCAGGCATCGAGACAGGAAATAGTGTTTGTTCAGTCAATAGAAATATGATAAAGGTGAAGTTTCACTCGCTTAATCCATATTTATTAATGGCAGCTGTCAGATTTTGAAGTTTAGATCATGATTTTAGATCATTATATGTTTGATAGGGGACGGTCTGCTACAGCGGGGGGTTAATGTCGAAAAAAAGATCTCGCCTTTTAAGCAGACAGAAAAAAGCAACAACCAATAAAGTGCAATGTTTTGTGGGATCTTATCAAAGACATCACCACGTTTCCCAGTAAAGACTGTGGTATATCTATAGTGTCTGCATCTCACGAAAAAAGGCAAAAAATAGGAACTACAAAATCCTCATTTCCTCTGAGAGTGATTAAAGCTCAGTGGAGCCTCTTCCAGACACACTGAAGAGCAAATCTGTGTCTCGGTGCCCTCCCTCCCTCCCCTCCCCGTTCTCCTTCTCCTCGTCTCATCTCTCTGTTCGATTGAAGATCAGATTGGGTGTTCGGTTTTCCTCCAAATCCAATATGCCAGGGCTGGTTCTGAGTGAGCGACTGGTGTAGGCGATAACACTTACCGGCGTTGAATATTGCGCCGACCTGGAAGGAGAGCTCAGAGTCGTGCTCAGCCTCACATGGGTACACTGCCATGGCTTTCCTGCTGGTGACACTGAAAAATGAAGGCAATCAGTGAGCTGGCGGAGCTTTGGGGAGGATTACCGCTCAGTTCAATCTGGGCCCGGGGCCTGCTTGTTCATTCACTCACTAGCCTGAAACAGCAGAAATGGGCCAGGCTGGAATATAAGCAAAAGTACTAAGAGAGGAGCCGGGCCGCTACACACTCTTGTCTTGCACCGTCTCCAGTCTAGACAGACTAGCGAGCGAGTCAAATCAGGCCCACGTGCACCCGTGTGCGTACACAAACACAATGAGATGCACCGCTGTTTGGAGCAGGTTTTGTACAGCCGAAAAAGGCAGGCACACATCAGGTCCGCACAGCAGACAACCATCTATGGTGAGATAATTAAAAAGTGGCGGGGGGATTCTAAAGTAGGTTTGCACACAAACAGAGGAAGAATAGAAATCTCTCTCCACGGTGCTTCAGCTTTTAAATTCACATTTGTGAGCTCAGAAGCTGCATTTTAAATCAGTTTGATGTAAAAGAGCGCCGTCAAAGAAACCATATTCATCGCTCTGAAAACGTTAGTAAAAAGGCGTATTTATGCAATTGCACTCTGGAAAACATAAAAAGTGTTTTCCACAGAAAGGTTGTTTTGCCCACGATTGCAAACCGTTATCTCGAATGCCAGCAACATTACCATGTAGAAATTGTGCCTTCAACACACGATGCCCTGATAAATATTTCATATTCTTTCTGCAGAGCAGCAACAATGTAGGATGAGAGAGGAGAAAGAAGATATACAAACCGAAAAAAAAAGTTTGTGGTCACAGAGTTGTCAATACAACAATGTTCAGCCGAGTTGTTGAATTCAGAATTGGAAGAATGCACTCTCGTGGAACCGCATTTGGAAAAAATGAGGATTTGTATTTCTATGAAAATAACATTAATGGTTTGCCCACAGAATGACCGAGCTGTTTACAATTTCCTCGGTAACATCTAAAGGACTGAAAATGAATTCATCATTTAGTCACAAGGAAGCAGAGCAATAGATCAGTGTAATGGGCAGACTGTATACACAGTCCCATCCGGTTTGCTCAGATACCTGTGTGTGTGTGTATCTGGAGTTTGACTGAAAGCGGAGAAGGTTGCTGCCCCTGCTACAGCCAATACTTGTGCTGCATTAAGTTCCCTCAAAGGTAAACCAAATTAAGGTCTGGTGAATATGTGAGAAAGTCAGGGAAAATATTGACGTACAAGACTGCGAGTAGATGTTAGACGAGTGAGGGAGTTGGTGATTCTGTTGAGTGAACATGCGAGATAAGACGAGCAGGAGAGTAATGGAGCAAGTGAGTGAAAACTGAGAGAGTGAAAGAATCCCAGAGTGTGACATTTAGCCAATGTGTGAGTGTGAAAATGACTAAACGAAACAGAGATAAAGACAGAAAGAAAGTAGTCAAGCGCAATTATAAAATCCAGTTGGGAGGAAAACAGGAAAATAGTCCGAGGAGTGGAAACCTGGTCTTACCTCTCCTCTGGTTTTTCTTTTTCAGAGGCAGCTGTGGTGGAAGCAGGCGGGCTCTCTCCTGAGGCTCCAGTGGAGGACCAGGAGGCTCCTGCTGCGGGGGCCCTGCACATATAAAACAAACCTTAGATCCTATGGTGTTCTGTCTTGGCTGAAAACAATGCATATCTGCCTGCAGCGTAGCATTTTTACACCAACTGCCACAAAGTCTCGGATAGAAAATGAAGAAAATGTTGAACCTGGTGGGTTTTTTCAGCAAAGTGGCAAAGGTGAGACGTTCGCAACGACAAACAGATGCTGCGTTTTCTTCTCATACATTCCCAAACTGTTCAGTATTGGGAGCAACTACTCTAAGTGGTGGTATGAGAGCAACAGGTGAGCTAAATCGTGCAACCTGTTGTTATGGAGACAAAGTGAGAATACATTTCTACACCAATCTAGAGCATTTGTGAAATTGCAGTGGGGTGCAGCTTTGTCAGTGGCAGATTCCGACACCATCCACAGCCATCACTTTAACTTCCTGACTCTAGATGTTCTTCATGACTCCACAATAAGGTTTCTGCAGGTTTCAACAAGTCAAATTCAAGACTTTTTAAGAATTTTTTAAGACATTAATGAAAACAATTTAAGATCGATTTCACATCCATACTGGCAGAAAAGTACAAAAGACATGAAGGAAAATCGGAGAGACACGGAATTACTTGCAAAGTACATGAATTCATCACAGCTCTTTCACATTGGAATAAAAAATGCTTAACCCAACTAAAAAACACCAGACGTTTTCTTGCCGAAGTTGCAGTGTGCTTTATATATGTTTCCATCCACTGGCTTCAACCATGCATTAAATTGTTCATTCTGGAGCAACAAATAATTTAACTAGGGCTGTGCATCTTCACTGGTCTCATGATTCGATTTGATTACGATTATCTAGGAAACGTTTTGATTAGAGTCGATTCCCCAATGCATCATGGCGCGTTACATCCTCAAATTTTTTATATTACAACACATGGTTAAATACTTCTGGTCTGATAAATGTGGGTTCATTTTTTATTATCTAAAGTGCTTTACAAAATGTATAGCCGACTTTTGGAGTCAAGTTGTAACTTCTAACAACTTCCTACTGCTCTGAGGACATTCCTGATAACCAACATTTCTGTAGACCAAAATAAATAGTGTAGGCCTAGACTACTACCCACATTATCTGTCTGATTATCAATTATCGATTATGGACTTTCACTGCATCGATGCAGAATCATCCACATTTGGATTGTGATGCATCAATTATACAATTAATTTCAACATCCCTACACTCACCCATCTTACACAGGTAATCTGGCTTTGCTGTGTGCTTTCGTTAAGTTTTCTCTGCTGCTATGCTAGCCTGTCACAGACTGCGGCGTGTGCATAGCACATTAGCTGGTTGTGCTCGACAAATTCTGACCGGGCTGCACAGGTACTTAGTTCCATTTTGTAGTTTTGTGTTATAGCGTCCTCAAAAATCGAAACATTTAAAAGCGAGACTGAAGTTTATGCATTTGTTTTAAATAAAAGTAATATTAATATACTGGTAACGCTTTATATTAAGGTCCTTGTAATAACCATTAATTAACAAGTAATAAGGCCCTTGTAAGTCCTTACAAGATGCTTATTAACATTATTGTGTGTTTATAAGCTTATAAGTGTTAATAATGGCATTACAAACACCCATGACCCAACCATTATGTCTTTGCCATGCCTTTATTAATCTTATTTTGTTTGCTTATTGATACTAAAATATACTTTATTGCTCATCTATTATATTTTTGCAACTACCGGATCTAAAGCGAGAACAATGCCTTATTACTTGTTAATTAATGGTTATTAAGGACCTTATTATAAAGCCTTACCAATATATTTTTAAAGAGCTTTAAAAGTCATATTGAAGACATTTTATGAGATTTTAGACATTTTAAGGCCTTAAATTCAAACTATTTGAATTTTAGACGTTTTAAGACTTTATAAGGCCCTGCAGATACCCTGTATATAATCACAAATTTCAGTCAATAGAGGTCATGGCCACTGATAAAATATTAAGCATTCAATAGAGTGATATAACACACATAACACATGAGAAAAAACAATGATTATTCCATCTTATTTCTACTGTACAGCGGCTACACACAGGGGGAGTCGCACTTTGAATTCTCATTGTGTGCAGGCTGTACATTTATCCGAATAACAAGGACAACAGGCTTCCATAAATCAAATAATCCATTCTACTCCATCTGCCAAAAAGCCTCCTCAGTGGGACTGGCTCTCCACATTAACCTGAAAGGTAATCATCAAGAGAAACTGATATATTTATCTGAAGGTCTCGAATGTAAACTCACTATACAACAGAAAATGTATTTGACCTTCTGTCTTACAGTTTTCAAACTTCTGGTGCTTAATAACTCGAGCCAACTGGTGCCATTATTGTAAGATTAACTGGCTCAACAACAACCTTTTAAACAAGCCGGACTGTAATTCAAACCTGTGTGCAACCAGTAAAATAGGGGTTGGGAAAAAATGGATCCATTTAAGTATTTAAGTTTTAATTGTTGCGCTGGGGGTCTGACTCTCTGACTTTTTTTAAATAAATTGAAATATCAAATTGCATTACATATGGAATTGCAGCCAAGCATTGAGATAGTATCAAATAGGACGATAAGTATATTAGCTACATTAAGAGTGACATAACAGCACCATTAATACAACAACTACGTTTTTGTCACTTGAAACTGAACACATTAAAAACCATCCTGACGGATAAAAGATACATTTTTCTCTCCTGCATTTAATGTAGATTTTACCTTTTGTCACCCATGCATTTAAAATCAGTTCCTACAGGAATGTATATACGCAACTTCTATGTGTGTTAAGTGAACTAGTAAACTCTCCAACACTTTCCCCATCAGCTTTATCCATTACAGTACGAGCTGTACTTTACACTGGCTGTTGTCGGGGCCAACGAGTCTACGGTCGACCTACAGGAAGGAGGTAGGGGTCCTGGTAAAGGCGGAGTGAAGCAGAGGAGAGCAGGAGTCTTAGCCAGGCATCCCTCTGTGTTCCATGCCTGCCCCAGGGCCAGTGCTAATACAGTACATAATGAGCAAATTGCTCCTAGCTGCCGCTCCCATAGAGACGTTAATAAAGGCAATTAGAGGGAGCAGCTGGGGAGGGGCTGGGGGTTGAGAGGATGTTGTGAATAGTAGTTACATTGGCACTGGTAGAGGAGAGAGAGAGACGGTCTTGAGGGGGAACGTGGTAGGGGATATTATGTGGACGTAGGTGAGCTCACGATACTGGGCTCGCGCTTTCATTCCCCCCTCTGCATCGCTTCCTCCCTGTGTTTCTTCCCCTGCCTCGCTCTCAGCGCGCTTGTCCATCCCCAGCGGTGGCTGTTCCGTTCGGGCCTGGCCTGACTATGGGTGATTTATAGCTCTGCAGCAGTGTGTGGCCACTGTGGTGCTCAGCTGCTCCACATCAGCATGGGGGGATAGTGCGCTGCAGTGCAGCAAATCCACTCATTAACCTGGGCCCAGGCACAACCACTGTCTGCCTGGGTCACAGCCAAGAGAAGGGAGAGCAGAGGAGCACCAACACTTCACCCACCTGCAGGTGAACCCACTCGGATACACACAAAAAACCCCAGAATAAGATGAAATTAAATGCAGGCACACACACATAGAAAAGTTAACATTATCCAACTGCTTATTTCTGTTGAAAGAGGATTATACAGATCTGTGAAGATCTTTAAAATAAACAGATATCTCAATAATTTTAGAATAAACAGTTGGGGAAAATCAGTGGATGCCACATGGCTGCCCTAGAAACTTGTTAAATGTACCAGAGGTAAATGGATTCATCCCAAAATTGCTTTCACAATTATAGCTAAGCCAAACCGAGGGAAATCGTTTGCCATTTCTCCTCAACAAAAATAGCATCAAGCTTTGAATTGCTCATCCGTTGTTTTCACCCATCACAGGCCTAGCTAAGCTTCTTCTGTAAACATGATTAAATACAGTAAATGGGGACTTGTTTGAAAATGCACTGTATGTGAGGCCCACATGAAAATCCCTCTTGAGATGTTGGTAATATTCCTAACAAGTTTATGGGTGACAAGTTAAAGAATATTAGATTGTGAGGAGTTTTTACAGGCTTATATGGCTTGCAAGTAAGGAGTTGGACCAACTTTTGCTTTCAGAACTGCCTTAATTAACTTGGCATAGATTCAACAAGGTGCTGGAAACATTCCTGGATGATTTTGGTCCATATTGACATGATAGCATCAAGCAATTTCAGCTGTTTTTTTGGCTGCTGAATTGAGATATGGTGACTGTGGAGGCCATTAGAGTACAATTAACTCATTGTCATGTTCCAGAAACCATTCTGCTGCAAGTAGCCATTGTTGTTGGCATGGTCAGAAGCAACACTCAGGAAGACTGTGGCATTTAAATTATGCTAAATTGATACTCAGGGGCCCAAAGAAAGTGTGCAAAGAAAATATCCACACACTATTACACAATCAGCAGCAGCCTGTGTTGCAGGATGGATCCGTGCTTTCATGTTGTTCACACCAAATTCTGACCCTACCATCTGAATGTTGCAGCAGAGATCCAGACTAATGGGACCAGGAAGAGTTTCTCCAAACTTCTATTGTTCCATTTTTGAGAGCCTGTGCCAATTGTAGCCTCAGTTTCCTGTTTTTATCTGACAGAAGCGGCATCTGTTGTGGTCTTCGGCTGCTGTAGCCCATCTGCTTCAAGGTTCAACAGGTTCTGCGTTAAGAAATGCTGCACTGCACACCTCGGTTGTAACGAGTGGTTATTTACTCGAGTTACTGATGCCTTTTTTTATCTGTTTAAACCAGGCCGGCCATTCTCCTCTGATCTTTGCTACAAACAAGGCATTTCCGCCCAGAAAAGGAGCATTTTGCCTGAACCCTAGATTTGGTTGTGCATGAAAATCTCAGTAGCAGTTTCTGAAACACTCAGTCAAGCCCATCTGGCAACAACAACCATGCCACATTCAAGTCACTGAAATCCCATTCCTTCCCCATCAATGCTAGGTTTGAACCTCAGCTGACTGACTTGACCACATCTACACACTTAAAGGCATTGAGTTGCTGCCACATGATCGGCTGATTAGATATTTGTGCTAACAAGCAGTTCAATGGGTGTACCTAATAAAGTGGTAATGAGTGAGAGAAGTGGAATATAAAAGCCTCAGTATCCAACAACATCGTCTTCCAAACTGAAGTGCAACTGGAGGTCTTTTGGTTTATTATTTTAACCATCGGGGTTATCACACATGATGTCCCACTGCCAGGTTAGTAGCAAGAAGAAATTCATCAACAGGAGTGGACTGCTGCTTCTCATTACTGCAGGAATTTCACCCCGCAGCATCCAGGCCTTGTTGATTCTGGCGCGGAGCTAACTCGGGATGAGCGGGGCTATCAACTGTCTTTCTGCTAAAGAAAGGAGGGCAGCGGTGGGATTTAGGAGTGTTTCTTTTCGAAAGTGGGATCAAACCAACAGCCAAGCTGCCCGCCCCGCCACCGCCAGTTTGGGTGGGCCGGAAATAAGCTCTGATCCACCATTTTATGATCCACAGCTGTCTGCCAGCGAGAAGCATGGAGGGCTAGAGGTAGTGTGGAGGAGAGGAAGGAAAAGTAGTCAAAAATTGTAACCTCATTGGTCAGGACTAGAGGCAACAGTACCGCTGGGAGAAGCTGTGACTGAATTTGGGGAGAAGAGGAGAAATGAGGCAAGACATTGAAAATGACGGAGATGATAAATCATGCCACAGTCCACAAAGAGTCATTGCATGATATAGTGAGTCAGGATGCATTTGTGTATGACCAGGCAGATTTTGCTGCAGCCATCCTGCAGGAAAACCAACTAAAGTATGCTGTTTTCCAGGTGCACTTCTGAGCACACCAGAGTGCATGATAATACATTTCTGAGAGTAGTTGGAAGTAATGTAGCAGTCGCCTTCCCTACTGCTCTTCTTGGCTCCGACTGAAGCTGAATCCCTGGGTTTCAGGCCGGAGAGGTGCTGTGCTAACAGGTCTCCACCATCTCACATGCTAAGATTTATGAGTGAACAAAGCCAGGGCGACACCCTGTGACATATGGCACAAGTCTTCATAAAGGGACAGGGGCTGCGGCTATAAGGGTAAACAAGATGAATATCTCCCCAATGTCAATACGATTTACACGGCCAACGCACGGCCACCTGTCTCCCAAACAAATAAGAGCTGAGATTTACGACCTCCTCCTGGTTGCTCCTTCCGTCCTCCAACATGATGCCACATATGTGGGAAAGTGCAAAAAAATACCCGCAGGAAAAAAAAAAAAAAAAAGGAGTTGGTTACATAAGTAAAATACTGTAGAGCCTTGTCTATCTAATGCTGCAACTTAGGAGGAAAACGGTTGTTACGCGCATGCCTACACACACAGGTGGGCACATACCCACAGAGGTCAAAGTGAGGAGTGAGGAATCACATTGTCAAGTTGTGAGGTGTTTTTTTTGTTTTTTATTTTACAGCTCTTTTCAGCTGATGGAGAAGGAGAAGGGGGACAGTGAATGAGGAGAAAAAAAAAAAAGAAAGTCTATTTCAAGGTGAATCTGTAGACATGACACAGCAGCGAGTCTAACATCTGCAGCATAACCCAATAATTCATCTCTCACATCAGCATTCAAGACAAGTCAGGGGCTGGAAACAACAAAAAGGACCAAGGACTTAGTAGACAGAGTGAGGACAGAAAGGAGAAGCCAGAGGGAGAGGCAAAACTGTTAAAGCATTTTCATCCAGCACCAGCAGAATAGACTAAGAGAGAGAAGAACAACAGCAGCTGATTTAACATAAACATCACGGCCCAGACAAAAATTTAATTTCACTATCGATTAACTTATGGTTTCATTTTTGATGAACTCTAAATTATTCACATGAGAATTGAGATGCTTGTTTGGTGTGATTCAGATCACAATGTTGAAAAATATATTCTTGTTATTAAATAACAATAATGAAAATAGTTTCTCCTCGCTAAATACTCTTTTTTTTTTTTTTTTTTACCAGAGTGGAAATGACAGAACTGTGCCGCAGCCATGCAGTGCAGTCAAGTGTGACTGCTTCCATGATGCTTTACAGGAGAAAACATGTATTCAACCAGTCATCCTACGAATGAGGGCATGATGCATTTCTGATTTCATAATCTCCCCGGGAACGGGGAACAAGATTTAAGAGACACTGCTCTCATTAGAGTGTGCCGATTTTAAAGATCCACAGATTATCGACCAGGCTGATTATATGCTGTAAAATTCAGTATTTTTTGAGTATGTGAATATTTTTTTTCCCCCACAAATGCTGATAAAATAAATTAATTTAAGAATGTGTCACTTTGGCTCGAATCTCAGAACCCAGCGGCCATCGTCATGGCGACTAAGACTCTGGGGGCAAGGGCTGAAATTTTTGGGGGTTCTGGGGAAGTCAGTAGTAGTAGTAGTAGTAGTAGTAGTAGTAGTAGTAGTAGTAGTAGTAGTAGTAGCCAGTAGATCAAGTCACTATTACTACAGTGATAACCAGTGGTGGAATGTAACTAAAAACATTTACTCAAGTACTGTACTTAAGTACATTTTTGAGGTACTTGTACTTTACTTGAGTATTTCCATTTTATGTAACATTTTGTACTTCTACTCTACTGCATTTTAAAGGCAAATATTGTACTTTTACGTCACTACATTTAGCGGACAGCTTACTTTACAGGTCAAGATTTAACATAAAAAACATGATAAATTTAAAGCGATTAGAAATTTAATCTGAGTGGTCCCATTCTCTGACGAGTACTTTTGATTTTGATACTTTAGGTACATTTTGATGCTGATATTTTTGTACTTTTACTTAATGCAGAACATTTACTTGTAGTGTAGTAATTTCACAGCGTGGTAATAGTAATTTTATTTAAGTAAGGAATCTGAATACTTTTTCCACGACTGATTACATACGCTGCTACATGCTAACATTTGTGAAATCTGTAATCTTGGTTTGTGATGCTCTTAATTTCTCCCCAATTTTAGATCACACTCCTGACGGAACATGTGAGTAGTTAGCAGTAGTAGGTTTTTGGTTTTAAAGCTTTAATTGTTAATTTTTCGTTTTTTTAATGGCTGGGTCCTGATGTTATTCAGATCATATTCCTGCTGGAACATTTACAACGGTGTCATTTTTTGGTTTAAAAACTTTTATTTGTGATTTTCTTTTTTTCCTTTTTTTTTTTTTTTTTTTTACAGTAAAAAGTGCTGCAATACTCTGCTACAGTCATTCCTTTAGCTGCAATGAAGTACATCACAGAGATTGCAAGAAGACAGAAGTAGACTCGTAAAAACTGACCAATCAGAGCAAACTGGGCTCTTTAGGTAGAGGAGCTTAAAGACACAAGCACTACAACAAAGAGTTTCAGACTGAGCGTGCAGCTGCTATGGCTGTATGAGAAAAAAATAGTGTGTCTTTGAAAACTGGTGTAAACTTGAAAACGAGCATATGTCCCTATGCTAAAATAGTGATGTTGAAAACATTTAAATCCATAAATTCCATTTGCAATGCATAGTGTGCACATTTTAATTTAAACCCTGTGGATTTATTTTTGACTCTACTTGTTTTCCAACCAGTTGCACAGTCACATATTGATCTGGGTTTTCAGCATTGTGAAGCACTCACCTGGAGTTGCTGCCTGAGCTGAGGCTGGCGCTCAGTGGGATGTGGTCACTCTTCTCTGTAGGCGTCTCTGAGGTTGAAGCGGACGATGACTGGGACGATACCGACTCATTGCTGCCCATTGATGTCTCATCTGTAGCTAGGCTGGAACTATCTGCCACTGCTGGCACTAAAGAGACAACAAAAAGCAGTGTTTGTTTTAATTACTTACATCTTTTATTCCACTGTAAAATATTCAGCCTATTCCAGCTTACTGATCATAGCTTGCCTGATATAACAGCTGAATAATTTATCAATACATTGCTGCATCAACAGGGGATTTTATGAATCAAACTGCTGTCAAAACAGGCGAGACTTTCAACCAAGTTTGTATTGTTCATAATAATACACTTCTCCAGTCATAGACAGGAACCTAAGAAACACTAGGGAGATGCAAGCTCTTTTATTTCAATTTTACTGTCAAGAAAAGATCCTGCTTTTGGGAGATGGGAGAGGCACAGAAGCAACTGTTAATGTTAAAAAAGTAGTTTGTTTGGACCATCTCTTCTTTTTTCCCCCTCAGCAAACACATATCAAAGCACGCAAATCAAAAGCCCATATTTAATTGAGATGTAACTGAACTGGCGCTGGGCTCATGGCATCTTACTGAGCAGTTTGTTTATTGTATTTGGTTTAAACTGTGATATTTATTTTAATGGAATGAAACGCAATAATTCAAAAGCTTCGAAAGTCGACACAGGTTGTTTTTAGTTGCAATTAATTAGACATCAACAGCCAAACTGTTTGTATTTCACTTGAATTTGATTGATTTTATGTCCTTTTATAATGGACCTTGTAGGTCTTACTGGAAAAGCAACATGCTTTTCATAATCATTTGAAAATAATTTATCTTATCACAAGAAAGTAGTGATAAAACCACAGAAAATTATCACTTGAATGTGCAGCTCACCTTGGCTTTGAGGTGCATTACAGAGATTTGCAGCTCATTGTTTAGCTTCCATTGACAAAAACAGTCATTTTATCTCACAGAAAACTTGAGTTGCTTTTGTAACGTTAGTTTTTTTGTGTTATTGTGTGGCTTTGGTGTTTTAAGGAGTAAGTTCTGATTCAGCAAAGTTACACAATCATACAAACTACCTAACAAATCAAGGCAACTCCTGTGGTCTGTGGGGTAAAATTTGTGTTTTAGTCAATGGAGTGTGGTTTATAGAGAGCAAATAGGGTGTCCATGAAGTCTCTTTACAATAAAAAAAATATATATATTACAAAGGCAATTGATGAGATATTTCAATCTGATTCGTGGTTAGCAAAGTTTTTATTCACATTACATCTGTGTATTTCAGATACCCTGTTGATGAAATAGGTAGTGGTAAGTGAATGATCAAGTCTCTTTTCGTCCGTTTTCAAAATAAAAGCGTCCGTTATCAAAACAGGCTTTTACATAGTATTGTATATATATATCTTTTATTTTGCCCATGTATGAATTCAGCGATTAATCGATTAATTGATCGTTAACGTTATAGATAATCGAGTTGGCAGGTTTCTTCCAAACGCTCATCCCTAGTCGGTACTCCTGCCTGCTGCTCCAAACTGGGGACATGCCAATCTCCATCTACTGTAGCTAATACACTGACTAAAGATCAGTACCTTATACTGGGGTATGTATGTATGTATATATATATATATTTATATACACACAATATATATATAAAAACTCTTCTCCCACTTTATCATTTTTAAATTTGCTTTTACCCCGCCAAATGCAGAGACAACTTATTTTAAAACCATTATGTGGGACTCATATAAAAGACACAAAGGTTAAAAAAGGATTACGCCTTTCATCCCCGATATTAAAATACTCCATGCTAAAAGCTGCCGCGAGGGAGGTAAAGAGAGGCAATCTGGTAAGCAGATTTAGATTCTTTTTGAATGAAAGGGAAGGGATTTGAATGGCACTGGGTCAGAAATTGCTGAAGTTTGATTTGTTGTTCTGCCATCTGGTCAGGTGATCATCTCACCTGATGCACAGGAGAGAACCCCTATCATTGTCTTCCACTCCATCAAGGAATCTGAAGTTAATCTCAAGCATTTCAAAGAAAAAACACGGGAACATAGAGTCATAGATGCAAATCTCTCCACACAGAGGAGGCATCTGAGTTTAGTGTGTCATCTGTAGACACGACTATGGTTCATGGTCACTGGGGAACAGACAGGCTAATCCTGAGTGAATGAATGCGAATGAACTCAGAGCTCAGCAGGAATCAGGGGCAAATACACTCAGTTTATAAGTTACAACTAGCTAAAGCTACAGTAATACAGTCTAATAAAACAGCGTGTTCAATGACAATTGAAATGTTCATGTTTTTGTTTCAGAGAAGTGCTGATTTCATCTAATTAATTTAAATAGGTTTGGAAGATGTAGTTTGTGGTGCTGTTGAACTGTGTAGGGTTAAACAAAGACTCATAAACTAAGTGTATTTTGATAATGAGTGAGTCTAATTAGTTTTCTAGTTTGTGACCTAAAATGAACAATTTGACAATACAATAATTAGCAATTCATACCCTTGAATTACCCTAAATTTGTGCTTTCAATATACTCTCAACCACTGTGTGTGAGATCTGAAAATGCTAGACTTCCTACTGTTCGTATCCCAAAACAGATGTTATCAGACAGAATTACACACTATGCAAAATAAACAGTTGTCAGTTCATGGGAAATTTGAATAAAGAAATTGTGTTGAATACATTACAGTTAGACAGATGTTGTACATGATATTCAAACACTGATATTGCAGCAAAAAGCTATTTCTATGTGAAGCTATAGTGGAGTAATATCATTCTGAGCAAAGAATGAAGTCCTCTATGTGTTATAATGTAATTAAAATCTGAGCTGCTCTTTCAGCCAGAGAATGGGAATGAGAATGAGCCATGTGGAGGCAGACTCTGAACCAGATATGGTCTGAATGTCGTGTCCATCACCTTAAATAAAGTTTTGTTTTCATGCTGGAGAGAGTTAATACAGATTACATTTAGCCTGGTTCAAGAAAATCTCACTAGCTAGCTTCATAACTCTACCACTACCGAGCTAAAAGTCTGATTTCAAAAAAGTTGGGACATTGTCTAAATTGTAAATAAAAGAGAATGCAATGATTTGCAAATAATTTGGGACATATGTTTAATTAAAAACCGTACAAAGACTATGGCCCTTATTTATCAAACGAGCGTAGAAACGAGCGTAGAAACGAGCATAGAAACGAGCATAGAAACGAGCGTAGAAACGAGCGTAGAAACGAGCGTAGAAACGAGCGCAGATCTGAGCGTATATTTCGTCTTACGACAGGGTTCACGTGTGATTTATCAAACAATCGTATCTCACCAATCACAGCATAAGAATGATCGGCTGTTGATAAATGTGGCGGCTCGAAACAAGCGTCATTTAAATGTCACGCCCTAATATATACCTGGATCAGATGGTTCGATTCGAGAGTTTACGACACCGAAGTGCGCAATACGGTCAAAAAGAGGATTTCCCCCCCTAAAGTCACCTTTATTAGCAAAGTGCACCATTACAAATAACAACAGGAGCGAAATAGACATATTACAGAAATACGCAGCAACGGAGGTTTATGATATAAAAGTACTTATAATTATAAACTCAAACAAGTTCAGTGAATATTTGATATTTGGAGCACAGACTTAAATGTTTTCACAGTTTTTTGGTTGTAGCCAGGAGGTAAACAATGTTTTAAAGTAAGTTTTATTTCCAAAAGAAGAGGAATTTCTCAGAGTCAGAAAGTGAAACGCTGACGTCCAACAGCTGCAACAGAACAAACTGGTTTTGTTTGGCAGCATAAAAAGTGAAAAGAAGGAAATCAGTGGTGCTGTCAGCAGAGTAGTAGCAGACCATTAAACTCCCGGTGAGGTTTGAGTAATTCATTTATAGGCTACATTGTGATATATAAAGCCTAATAATCTATATAATATCCAAATATTGTTGTTATTATTATGATGGAGAGATATTATTAATCTCCTTACATTTACTAAGAATTATGTCCCAGTCAGAGGAGCGTGTAGCAGCGATGATTGGAAATGTTTCTATTGGGTCAGAACCGCTGGTGAAGGAGACGCTGACGCTCCGGTGTCCAGCTGGATAACGGTAAATAACAACATTTAATATCCTCGGCTAGTATTCTGATTAAAGAATTTCATGGTCGCAGGGTGTATTTATTTTAAATTATGTTTTAATGATAAATGATGTAGCCTAAACATGTTTTGCTTTGTCACTATTAAAAATCAAAACACCACAGAGTTTTATCACCTCCAGGCATTGATACTATAGTCTAAGATCAATTCTCCGACTCAGACGTGTGGACTTCATGCTGACTCAAATTTGCGTACACGAGCTGAGAGCAGACTGAGATCTGATCGTACCCTCCGCTCACGTCCATATTGATAAATGCCGAGCCTTGCGTAGAAATGATCGTACGCCCACTTACGCTCACTTTCTGTCGTACGTTCGTTTGATAAATGAGGGCCAATATATTTAACATCTTAAAACCCACCTGCCCACCATCGGTTAGAGGTAGAGCTAGATCAAAAACGTTTTGTATTTTAATTGATGTAGTTTCAGTTGTGTTTTAGCCACATGCTAAACAAGCACAATTAGAATTTAGAAGGATGTTAACTTTCGAATGAAGCTTCTGCATTTTGGTCTTATAGTTCTTTTGTTATGAGCTTTGGTTTAAACTTTCTTTTAGGTCTAATTCTGACCCCTTCCCTATCCCGGGCAGGTGGGTTGTTAGAAGTTAATGTTCAAACCGATGAAATATACACTCACAATTCAGAATTTGTTTTTTATTAACGTTTTACACAGCGTCCCAACCTCTTTGCAATCATGGTTGGTCATCCATAAACTAGAACTACCATCTGGTGGTTGTATGCCTCTGCCAACCAGTCAGAGATATATGATATATATACATTGGCTTGCAAAAGTATTCATCCCCCTTGGATGTTTCACCCTTTTGTTGCTTTTACACTTGAAATCATGGTTGATATAATTTGGCCTTTTTAAAAAGAATTTGCAAAAAAAACATCTTTAATATCAAAGTGAAAAAAGATTTTTACAAAATAGTATAAATTTGTTAAAAATATATAAGGTAAAATAAATGATTGCATAAGTATTCATACCCTTTAGTGACTTTAACTGACCTAATTCAACAGAGGTCCAGCTAGTTGATGCAGCAGAGTCTCAGTTAGTGAAATGGAGATCACTTGAGTACAGTTGATGTGTGTCAAGTGATTATAGTATAAAAACATGTGTCTGGGAGGTCCAGTCTCTGGTTCATCACTATTCCTGCTGAAGTTGCAACATGCAGACAAAAGAACACTCCTAGCAACTCAGAGAAAAGATCATTGAAAAGTAGAAGTCAGGAGATGGCTACAAAGAAATGTCCAGCTCACTGGACATCCCACAGAGTTCAGTTAAGCCATCATTAAGGAATGGAAGCAGTATGGCACTTGTTTAAATCTGCCTAGAGCTGGTCGACCTCACAATCTGAGTAATCGGACAAGAAGAAGACTGGAGAGGGAGGCCACCAAGACACCTAGGGCCACTCTGCAGGAGCTATAAGCTTTGGTGGCTGAGATAGGAGAGACTGCACATACAACAACTGTTGCCTGGTTCTTCACCAGTCGGAGCTGTGCGAGAGAGAAAAAGCTCATCAAATCTCACCTGGAATTCGCCCAAACGCATGTGGGAGACTTGGAAGACAATTGGAAGAAGGTTCTACGGTCTTATGAGACAAAAACTGACCTTTTTGTCTATCAGACTAGACACTATGTTTGGCAAACACCAAACACTGCACATCACCACAATGGACCATCTCCAGTGCGAAGCATGGTGGTGGCAGCATCATGCTGTGGGGACACGTCTCAGCAGCAGGTCCTGGAAGGCTGTAGGGCCAGTCTTCTTCTTGTCCGTTTACTCAGATTGTGAGGTCGACCAGCTCTAGGCAGACAAGTGTGATACTCCTTCCATTCCTTAATGATGGTTTAACTGAACTCTGTGGGATGTCCAGTGAGTTTAAATTTCTTTGTATCCATCTCTTGACTTATACTTTTCAATGATCTTTTCTCTGAGTTGCTAGGAGTGTTCTTTTGTCTGCATGTTGCAACTGTAGCAGGAATAGTGATGAACCAGAGATTGGACCTCCAAGACACACATATTTTTATACTATAATCACTTGACACACATCAACTGTACTCAGGTGATCTCCATTTCACTAACTGTGACACTGCTGCATCAACTAGCTGGAACTCTGTTGAATTAGGTCAGTTACTTTAAAGGGTATGAATACTTAAGCAATCATTTATTTTACCTTATAGATTTTTAATTAATTTATACTATTTTGTAAAAATCTTTTTTCACTTTGATGTTAAAGAGGGTTTTTTTTTTGCAAATTCTTTTTAAAAAAGGTTCTTAAAATTATATCGACCATGATTTCATGTGTAAAAGCAACAAAAGGGTGAAACATCCAAGGGGGATGAATACTTTTGCAAGCCACTGCATATTGAAGGGAATGTTATAAAAGTTGTATAAATAAAAAGTCGGTGTATTTTGTCTGAATTCATTATTTATATATGACAAAAATCTGTTTTGTGAGGCTAGAGTGACCTTTGACCACAAGATTCAGAACAGTTTGTGCCAAATTTGAAGAAATTCCCTCAAGGTGTTCCTGAGCCATCACGTTCTTGTGAAGATGATGGACAACATGCGGCAAAACAAAATAGTGTGGATGACATACAATTACAGTAAAAATAACTCCAAAAAAAATCCACACATTACTTTGATCTTTATGGAAAAAAATACACTAATTGCTCCTAGCCATTTTTAATGCAGCTTTCGTTTCAACTGATAATGACATCTGTGGGAAGGATATGTTTCTCGCAAACGATTGCTAAGGGCAAATAAAACCGTTTCTATCAAGAATCTGCAAAGAGGAAGACAATGTCAGGATGAAATAATGAAGCAAAAAATGGCAATTTGTATTGATTAACAGGCTAATATAAAGTCAGATAACATTGCTATCTTTGACTTTTTATGATATGTTTTATACAGGATAAAATTTTTCAACATTTGAGCACATCACAGCTTCATTTAAGAAATGAAATACTAATAAGCACGCACAGATTATCAAACAAATTTACCCCCCGATACCTGTTGGGCTCCGTACATGAATAAAATAATATATGAACGCATACCTTCTGGATCACTAAGGTAGTTCCCATCTAAAAAGCCTTATTGCTAAGGTTTATATAATCATGCTAATTCTGTATGATTGTATAATGATCTTTAAACAATCCTATAATGATCTTATAAGTCTTGGCTTAATGTATTCAGAGGTGTGAAAATATGCAGGTGCACATGTGTACGTTTCTTACCATTCTGAATGTCTAGGGCTTGTGGATTGTAGACAGCCAGGGGCCGATTCTGTCGACTCAGCTTCTTGGACTGCCTTGTGGGAGCAGAGAATACTGGGGCAGCAGGTGAAAGAGGGCATGACTCCGGAGCATCTGCAAAGATCTGAATGCACAATGTGAATACAGTAAGTCTCTAGGAAGACTAAAAGCACAGTGCAGATACTCAGAGAGAGTTAAGCAGCACCAGCAGCAGCAACAGCAGCAGCATGTCCTCAACTGACCTCTATTAGTGAACGGGTTTTCAAACTCACTGGCTTTATGTAGTGGTAGATGAATGGAAAAGGCCATTTGCAGCCACAGCATGTGCTCCTAGGGAGAGCTGAGCAGCTCATTGATTGCACCCTAAAACTGCATGTGAGAAGATTTTGTTTGTGCCAAAATAAACAAGAGCAGCTCCACATGCAACGCAATCACATCCCCGTCCAGAAATCTGGGTCTAAGTTAAGGTGACATTTCTCCTCAAGAGAAATTGACCCACTCTCTGAAAGAGTGCAGAGTAAAATAAACAGGGTTTGGACTCGAGGAGTGCCGGCCAACTGGCGCAGCCTGTTTACACCGGGCCGTGTTTACATATAAACTTCAGATGTAGACTTAAAAGAGAATAGGGGCTGCAGAGGAGAGGAAGTCTCTGCAGAGCCTCAGAAAGGATCACAGACGAGGAGAGGAGGGAGGTAGGGAAGAGAGAGAAAGTGGCAGAGAAAGTGAGTGTGAACGGGAGAGGCAGACACGGAGGAGGGGGGCATGAGAGAGAAAGTTTGTCGGAGAAAGGCAGATAGAAAAAGTGAGAAATCTGATATGGCTGAGAGTTTCTGCTGCCTCCCTCTCTCCCTCTCGCCTCTCTCTGCAGATGGAGGTGAATGTAAAACAGAGTCTACTGTTGGTATCTGGGGGTATCAACAGTCTGGAGTGGGACTAAGCTGTGAGGGAAGTTAATGCCTGTCTGTCTGTCTGCTCAACTTTTCCCCTGCTCTAACACGCTGTACTTTCCAAAATGCTCTTGCTGCATTCTAACACTACATCCTTTATCACCTGGACGGTGTTGGATACCTCGGAGTCGTCTCACTAGGAGAGACTAGCAGCATGCACTGTGTTGCTGGTTTTGTTTTAGCACGTTTGTATACCCCGCTGGTTTTCACCAGGCCTCTATATTCGCTCACACCTCACTTTAGATTTGTGAGTTTGGGTGGAGCTATTATTCACAACACACATCATCTTCTACTTAATGAAGCTGGAGGGTGGGGGGAGGATCCGTAAAAGCTCCCGGTTTCATCTGATTCTATGCTATGAGTGCAGTGCTGCTCCAAACGGATTAAAAAACTAATCTCAAACCTTTTTCTCTTTTGACACAGACAATTATCCCCCTTTGAGGATTGACACCGATTAATGACATTCTGAGGAGATTACATGATCCCATGAACTACAGGTTATGAAATAACTCATAAGCAAAATAAATGTAGTTTGGCAGGCAAAGGACTTTGCAAATATAACAAAATGTATATGATGATCTACAGAATAATCAACCTACTGAAAATGTGTAAGTGTGTGTGAGTAAAATGTGTTCAATCTTGGTATGAGCACTTGGGGCTCCCCCTATTGGCCGAATAAAAGATTCTGGATATTAAACTTATGTCCAGTTCCTCTGTGCCTTAATAACTGGGTGAAGGGTTTAACTTAAACTTGGTATATGTCTCATTATCTGAGCACTATATTTCTGCTCATTCTCTGAGCAAGCAAGACATACAGATGTCCAAGCAGAACACTAAGTAAGCACCAATATGATGCATTTTCATTGCTAGAACATTTGCTCTCAAAAGCTGAATTTAAGGTGGATTAGGTGAGATTTTGAAGCGAGTATACACAAGTGTAAACAGCCTTAACAAACAGGAGCTAAAGTACAGAAAAGAAGAGCTTCATCTCTACCCTAACTGGGACTCTCACCCCACCCAAATGAAATTCTAGTGTCAGGTGTTGTATAGTACAGCATGTGCACTTCTCTGCCAATAGAAACTGCCAAATCGAAACTTAAGGAAGAAATAAAAACTTCCAAACAATAGTAAGAAAGCGCCCTGTGCCCAGAGACCAGGACTGCCAAACATTAGATCTTTTGCTTGCTTCGCTTGCACATTTTATTATCCTTCAGTATCAAGTAATTACACGCCACCCAGGTAGATAAACACAAAGCTGCTGTGTGTCACCTGATTCAGATTTGATTTGGTGTTATCATTATACCTTATGTTGCCTCGGCTGCCTAGCTTTTAGTAAATACAGTCCTGGATGACAAGTGGAAACACAATTATACACTAAATGTTGCAGTGCAGTGAATCATAAAAGTGCAGTCGGTGCAGTAAAGATTTGACCAATCAAAAACAGACATTTTGGGAGAAAATAGAACAAAATGCAATAAAAAGCGTTTTTATCTGGTCTTATAGACATGGTACTAATGAAATCCACTGGAAGATTTACTGCTACGAGTAGATGCTTCCAGTTTTTGGGAAGTGTTCAGTTTCAAGTGCATTACTTTATGATAGCACAGTTGAAAGTGCACTGTGTGTCTGGAAAAACCCTGATCAAGAGTGTTACCTTTTCATGGTGTTCAATGAGGATCTCCACAACGATGTTCTGGAACTTGAGATCCATGATGGCAGCGACAGTCTCCTCCTGTGGTCTCATTAATGTGGGGCCAAACACCACGCCCAGGTTGGCCACGGTCATCAGATTCTGTTTACTGTGAGCTGCAACACTGAGGAAGACAACAACTTACATTATACACATTTTACCTTCACCGATATGACTTTTTTTAGGCAGAATAAAACCGTACTAAAATGAGAATCAATAGCCACTAGATCTACCTCAGTACCTCAGTCCTATTAGGTCATATTTTCGGTTTGATATGTTTGTCTGTTTGTCAGCAGGATAACTGAAAACATACTGGCCCAATTTTCATGAAACTTGGTGGAAGGGTGTAGTATGGGTTCATTTTGGAACAGATCTTCATCACTGGGTGGATACACAATATTTTTGGGAATCCCCACTCATTTGGTGGCAAAAGTCTGCCGGATGAAGCTATGAATGGGGAGGTTCAGGCTTTGGCAACCAGGATGGAACCAAAACATCATTCATCTGCATAAACTACCCACATTGAAATGACACAGAGTCGGCAGAAAATCTGCATAGTTTCCCTTTAACATTGCAAGATACTGCATTTGGCCTTTTGGTGGAGGTCTGCCCTCTCCAACTGCCCTTCTAGTTTTTTATGTCCTGGTAAAGATTTAACAAGGGATCACTGAACACTTGACAGAAAAGAGGGGTTGATTAAATACAAACAAAGAAAAACAGCAAACTAAACAATAAAATGAAGACAAACGGTGGTAAATGTTGATATATAGTACTGGTTTCCTGCATGCAAACTGTTAAGCAGATGTAGTAAGCCACAAGGTCTGGCAGCATCTCGTCTCTGATCAGTTTGGATGGGAGATAACAGCTTAAACAATAGCCATGCTCATTGAATATAAATATATATGCTTTGCAAAGTTGCTCCTCTGTTCTTTTTCCCTGAATGTCAATGTTTCATTTCATAAAATGTTAACAGCTCTTATGGTGTGAGAGAGGTGGTCTTTGTTTCAGTCCTCTGCTAAAAAGCACTGCAAGAATCACTCAACTATGTATTGTTTCTTCACATAATGCACAGTTTCACAATGAGAAAGATTTTTAAAGGTCCAAAATGGCTCAAGAAATACAGTGAGAGATGTTGTCATCTTTTGGGATTATTTTGAACGTTTTCTTGATCTTTTTATTTCAGTGAATTGTTTCTTAGTTTTCTTGATTTTGTTGATGATCCAGAGTTTTGTCAATCACATCACAGAGGAGCTGAAAACCATGAATGCATAAAACAGCCACTGCACTTTGAGATCAAATGACGACTAAAATCCACCAGGATTGCCAAAATCCACCAGGATTTTAGCACGTCTTATGATATTTTAAATTTTGGCCACAAAAGTAATCTGCAGAAAATTCAAGCTAATACTTGTCAATCCAAACATTACGTTTTCCTGCATGTACAGTTTGGCACTTATAGTTCCCTACTGTGAATATAACATTGAATCAATAATTAGAGATTTCAGCATGTACACTTTTAACACACACGTGAATACTTCTGGCTGTGGCTATTCTGATTATAATGACATTTGACGTGGAAGAATGACAAGTTTTATTAAAATTTTTCTGAATCAGACCTTCAGTCGATGAAACTTAATCTTAGGAGGTCAAAAAAAGTGAGGAAAAAACCTTAATTTAAGGAAAAAAGTTATACGGACAGGTGAAGAGATTTCACACTCAAAATATGATGATATGCAATCCATCTGCAGAGAGACAGTTTAAATAGCTTCAAAGGATGCCTTTGAAGACAAAAACATTGGTGACAACTCACATTTATAACATCTCTGAAACCATTTCAGATAGGAGTGTGAAATTCTGGCTTTGCTTCTTTCCCCTGCAGGACATGCACACACGCCAACTTCAGAAAAATATTCGAGTCTCTCCAGTCTGGAGAATTTCACGCTGGATAATCCAAATTCAATTTCAATAGCGCTGCCTTTTTACCAGAGCCTGATTCTGCAGCGGGTTTCTATGAAATAAGATCCACCAGACTTTCACTGCCTCAGGGAAGAGGGATTATTTACTTTATCTTCAATTTGCTCATATTTAGTTTATAAAAAGCTTGCTGAGGTAAAACCTTGTAATGTTAGCTAACATTATTTCTTAAATCTTTCTTCCTATCTAATCTCACAAATGGAGTGATGCACAATAGTGGTCTATCCAGGGGTGTATAGAGTAATCTCAAGAGAGGGCTTAATTTGAGAGGTCCATTTCATTTCACTTCACCAGTGTGCTGCACAACGGCATGCTGAACAGGAACGGTAGGGCTGCACAATCGTCCCCCAAATAACTTTTAATAATCTTAAAATGACCCAAGAAAAAGGCAAAACAGAATTTTAAGATGCTAGCGGCATCAATTTTCTTACCCAGCAGTCACAGAGTAGACAGAGAGGAGATGGAGTGACAGCAGGGAAGGGGGAGTGAAGAGAGTGGGAGTGAGGGAGAGAGAGAGAGAGAGAGAGAGAGAGAGAGAGAAAAAGCATGTGGAGTGAGAATGAGGAGACAGACAGGAAGCGCAGAAAGAGAGAACTGAGAGAGAGAGGGGGTGGAGATTGGGTGAACTATGACCAAGGAACTATGAACACTCACTTGGCCAGATGCTTCATAAGCAGCCCGAGGACTTGTCGATTCCTCTCCGGTAGTTTGTGGACCAGGCAGTGGATGGCTTGGATGCGAGACTCTGGACTACCGCCCTCTGTTCAAACGCAGAAGCAGCCATGCACTGACATTAAACTACAAGGATTTCACTGTTCTCCTCAGGTGGCAAAGAGCCAACACTGCTGCGGTCAAATACTGTACAACATTAGCAAATAAAGAGATGATGATACACTACAAAACTGCTGATTTGATCCATTCATTATTGGAGTTTAAGGTACAGAAAGACCAAATAAATAGGTAATTCAGCAGAATAATTACATCTTCTATTACCTCGAAAGTCCTAAAAATCTATTCGGATACATTCTGGAAAACGATAAATGCAGCAAAAGTTACCGAACCTTTAAGGACACAGTGATCAGAGGCTATCACCTCAAGACTAGGACTAGAGGATGATACATTTCGGTTTAAATAAGTGAAGAAGAGGTGTGAAAGTGATATATGGTCTGAAGCCTCCCAGAATTTGGCAGCAGGGACCACTATGCTGGCGAAGGAGATAGCTTTACGTTACTGTCGCTACCGTATAAAAGGGTTGTGTTAAAACCCCCCAGATCATCTCTTAAACATTTCCTCACACATGGGCATCTGACCGCCCACACACACACACAAACACACACACACATACACAGACACACAAAACATCATTACTATGGGAACGACAAGGATTTAAACATGGAAAAAGCTGCTTATGGATGCTGTCATCCATCAAAAAAATATTCGTTGCTAATCCATTTTTTCCCCCTCGTTATGAGGGCATTGCGAGCGCCTGATAAAAATGTCAACCTGATCCAATTATAGCACTTGTTGTAATAAGATTCAAGTTTGGCTTGCTTTAAAAACATTCCCCAAATAAATGATTTCATGTGGGCGAAAAAAAAAAAGTCTGTGTTTTTGCTGTTCAAGGTCACTTCACTGGACCGTTTGAGGGCATGCAAATTACAGCATATTTATCATTTTAAACCTTTTAGCTTTAACCTTTAGTGGCTCAAGTGGCCACACATTTTTAGCAGAAAGTTAAAATCAGGTAGAGATTAGATGAAGATCACGTGGGATTCTTCAATGGCTAATAAATGTCAGAAACAGTGTTGTAAAAACAGCCTGAAATGTCAAAAATGTAAGTCAAAGTCAGCCGAAAGGCTTTTTGGTCGGTAAACTGTATTCAGTGGACGTTAACAACAAATATATTCACATTTCTTATGAAAACAGGGTCTCCTCAGATGGTGAGAGTGCAAATTCTAAAAACCAAGAAAGACATAAAAACACAACATGAAACATTACACTTTTTAGAGACAACTGTCAAGTGTTTAAAACCTACACTGTATAAAAGAAGAGGACGTCGCCCACTGGTTTGTGGACATATATTTTCAGATATTTTCAAGCATCGAGTGTCGCATTTCAGCTATCAAGGTTATTTTGGAGCCAGAAATGATCATATTTGGATAAAAGGTGGAGCTTACTGACAACCACCCAGCTCTACTGTCGCTTCTAACAAAATCAGCTTACATAACTCGAGGTTCACCAAAAACAAGTTTGCGGGTATTTAAACGCACACAACGCAATGGATACGTATTGCTACGCCTTAACCCTTACTGACAGGTCTCCTTGGTAGCGACTTGTCAATCAAAAGGTAGCATCGCCTGAAACCAGACCCTGGTTTATCATCTTTTTTACTCTTAATGGGACCTTCATTTACAAAATGTTTATCATGCTGCTGTTTCAGACCATAAAGTCATTAGGAAAATGTCATAAATCAAGTGAGAAGTAGGGTCATTTTCTCATAGATTTCTATACAATGCAACTTTTTTGTGCAACGAGAAGAGTCGCCCCCTCCTGGACATGCAAGGTTTCAGGAGCTTCCGCGTTCGCTTCACTTTTTTTAGACCTGGAGGCTACGTCCACTTCTTTTATTCAGTCTGTGGTTTAAAAGTCAGAAGATGAGGACATATGCGGATATATCCTAATCAGCATTCAAGACACACAGACCAATAGCTTTCAGACTATGAACCCTCTACTTAAGAGGGCTGACTACTTTTAACCACTTAAAAGAATTGGTAAAAAGTTTACAGAAAGTTAAAAGTAATTTCACTGTTTTTCACTCGACTGCATGTTTTCAATAAGTCACTGAAGAAGAACGAACCATTGGACTCCTGAGACTAAAGTGATGTCCATTTCAGATGGATACAACATGTGTTGTTTGATTATGGTCTGCACTGAGACTAAGTGATGTATAAGAGGTGATCAAACTTACTTGCAGGACTAATAAACTCTTTGTAAAGTCCATAGGTCATCAACGGCTCAGGAAGACTCCTTCACAGAGATAGTGAGAGAAAGAGAGAAGGGGTGGGGGGGTTGGATGGAGAAGTGAGAGTTGAAGTGAGCGAGAGGGGACAGAAATAGCCGGCACACTGTTTTATAGGGTCTGCACACAGCAATGATTAATGTGGCCGGGCCAGGGGATGGAATTAGATGGTGCACACGTTGAGATAACCAAGTTCATCTGAAGGTACTTTCACACTGCAGCTGGCCAGTGGCCAAAGGTACTTAGCCTCGGAGGAAACTGAGGAGATTGACCCTGCTTTATTCCAGCAGGCCAGACACAAAGTAAAAGACAACACTCAGCATGGTTTAATATAGCATAACAATATGGATATGCCATGTTAGCCTAAACAGTGTTCAAGAATTACTGAATGTTGCTGCCTGAAATAATGGAAGAACTTAATGGCAGAACAGCTCTGTCGTCCCCTTTTCCGTGTTTGTGCCTTTTATACAGAAGCATGAGAATGGGGCAACATGGCCACCTTGAACAGGCTGGGGAACAGGGGCTAATAAATGGTGACCAACATTTGGTAACAAACTGTTTCCTTAAAAGGGTAAAGGCTTGGGCTGCTCCAATGGTTCTTTGGCTCTTCTTTCTGCTTTACAACAAGCCTTCATGTTGGGGATGGCCATTGCAAAACAGGTCATCCTAAAGGAGTGGAAGAAGGCCATTTCCTTTTTACGTTAATGAATAAGTGCTGTCTGTCTGTCTTTTTTGTTTTGTTTTGTCTGTTTGTATATTTTATTTTTTTTCCGTTTGGTTTCTTATCTTTCTTGTATTGTATGTGACTGTACACTGTGTGTGTATATATATATACACACCAAAACTTTAGATACCAAAAACTTTAGATAAATAAAATTTACACTAAAAATAGGGTCAAGGCTTGAAATAAGCCCATCACAACATAAACTTTACCCCTTTTAATAGGACTTGTCACATATATCCTGATCCTGGACTAGATGGCAGTTTAGCTCCCATGCTGTTAAAAGTTAAATACAGCATCAACAGCTTTCATGTTATCGTGGGGCGGCATAGCTCAATATATTATAACAATTGTTCATTTAGTGATAAAAGCACCAAATTTTGCAGATGTGTTGATAAATATATTGGGAACAAAACTGGATATTGGGCTTTTACAAACTCAGACCCTGGCTGCCGTGGCAGCCATTTTTTCAAAATGGCTACAAGCAGTTGGTTAAACTTTCCTTTCCCATTGGACCCAGGTGCAATAATGGACATAATCTAGAATAGATCCTATAACCCTGAGAACCAAATAAAATACTCACTCACACTTTTACAGACTTTTACAAAGTAATTGGTCATATTATAATGTTATTACATAGTACCATGATACTGTTATATTTTTTGTTTTATTTTTCTTCTTTTCTATTTTCAGTTTCAGCACTATATTATAAAGTGATACAAATTACTGAAAAATATAGCTGACAATAGTTTGATCACAGCTTATATTTTTCTTTCCAATTTGCCATTTAAATCTGTTTGTTTTCACACTTAAAGCAAAATGAATGACTGAACGCGACGTATTGTAATAGCAGGTTAAAAGCAAATAAATCTGCAACAAATTTTGGCAACAGTGATTGATGAAGGGCCCAAAACCTTAATTGTTTAAATATGTAAGTATCAGCAACTGTTTGTAAAGAAAATAGGCAAATTCCAAACTCAGAAAACACAACTTTGTTTTCGTTTAAAAAAGCAAAGCCAATTAAATTTTTTGCTAAGGCACGTTTGCTTAAACCAATTGACATTTAAATGAAAACTGCCTCAGCTTCTTGCAACTAAAACTATATTTTTAATCTTTGAACCTCACCCACACTATCTGTCAACCAGGGAGGAGCTGGTGAATTTGGAACAGGCTTACAGTAAGCAATGTGACCTCGCAAGGAGTTAATTATGCACAGGCACTTTGCATAATTAACTCATTTTTATAAAAGACAGAAACAACAATGGATTAAATATTTCATATTCAAGCGAACAGAGGCTCTATCATATTCATCAAAAGAGAGATATACAAAAGAAAATGTTCCATTAAGCACTGGGGCTGTCTTAGGTCAGAAGTGGATTTGCTTTTAAATACACTCTGAATTATCTATGCACAAAGCACAGGTCTCTCTGGACCGGTCAAACCGTGTCATATTCTGCGTTTGAATGCATCAATACAAGCACAACAGATAAAGAAACCTCACTTTTATCTGCAAATGCGTACAGGAGCTGCATTACTCAGAATGGACAAGGTCGAACAAATAGTTTTGATGTAAGTGACAATAGGAGTTACAATGATCATAACAGAGTTTTAAGAAATTATAAGCAAATTAATGACATCACATATGTTTAGGATGTGTGTCAATATAGCAATTTTCTCCTGCAGAAATGTGCTGACAGGGCGATAGAAAGCATGGGTTTTTGTTTCTATAAAACAATATCTTGATTAAATACCGCCACTCTAATCGCCACTGTATGATTGACTAGCATCACTTTTTATGACAGACTTTTTAGCCTTATATATCTCTTGTATATCTCTGCATATATTTAATTAAATATTTGCATTCATTGATGTTCATACTACTACATGCAAAAACCTAATCAACCTATTTAACATGCAAAAATAGATTTTCTTCAATGTGCAATATCTGTAAAAATGCAATGTACTTTCAGGAAAACAAACAAACACAAAAAATATATGTATTAATAATAAATGCCAAATAGCAGAAATGTATGTACTGTATAAAATGTTTATAGAATGTATGTATATGTCTGATTATTTTATATTCTTTATTCTGTTTTCCATATATATGTGTCTGTATCTTGAGCCACTGTGGCAGTTAAATTTCCCTACAGCGGGATAAATAAAGTCATATCTAATCTCTTTCCATTTATTTGATATTGGGTTTTTTCACCGTTGCACCAACTAGAAGATGCTTGCTCTAGTATTCCATATGGACGAGCTCGTCACTGCTCAAGGAAGCAGGTTGACGTCAACATAAGCTACATAGTTAACTTAATGCTACGTTTACAGAGGATTGACTACACGGCTAACAACAAGCAAAAGCTCTTTTAACTTTCAGTGTCTGGTCGATCTGCTCCTACAAATAGACATTTTTCTTCCTTGTTATGATAGTTTCTGCCTGAAATATTATACAGATCATGCTAGAAAGACACGGCCAGATCAAGCTTCTGTTCTTTTTCAGTGTACCGACCCACCCCTTCTAATACTATCGCTCATAAAGTTGTAATAAAATATTTTTTTTTACCTCTTTCCATAAAATGATTGTGACAATGAGATTTATTCTTGACAGATAAATGTATCTTCTCAAAACTTAAACTTCCAAACAAATTAAAATTAAAATGAAACCAAAATTAACAGGAGTGTATCTAAAAACGAAATTATTCCAACTTTACGGGTGACCGTGTATATGACCGCTTGCCTGAAAAGAAGTCGAAGTGCTTTGAAAAAAAGACTGTGTGTCTTTGTTTATGTGGCTGCATATGCTCTGTTCTCAATGGAAACAATTGAAAATAGAAGCTGATGCTCCGAAAAATAGACAAAATGAACTCATGGCCCGACTGGGCAGAAACTGATGGTTCTGAGGCCGCAAGTAATGACTATTTTCACTATCGATTAACATTGTTTTGCCCACAAAAATGTTGGAAATGTCAGTTATAATTCCAGTCAAAGATTACTTTTTTTATTTAGCCGTCCGTCCAAAACCCAAGGATATTCAGCTTATAATCAAATATGAGAAATTAAAAATCAAAGCCAGACAAAGCCAGTATTTGTGAATGTTTGCTTGAGGAATATCAAATATAATGAATTGATTATGAAATTAGTTGCCAATTAATTTTCTTGTCGATGGACTAATCAATTATTCGACAGATTGGCTTACCTGTGTGTGTGTGTGTGTGTGTGTGTGTGTGTGTGTGTGTGTGTTTCATCCCACTGATCCTTACCTCAGATAAAGCTTCAGTGCACTTGTTAATGTCTTAACGTCCCAGTCCTCGCTGGTAGACAGATCCACTTCGTTGCTCTTCTCATCTGAGTGAATAATAATCATGAAACATATTATTACTCGAAAATCCACTGACTGATGTAACAACACAAAGCACCAGCTAATTATTGTTTTCACATTAGGCAGCCAAAGACTCGGTGTGATTTTGTGGGCAGCCTAGAAATATGTAAAAAAAAACGTAATATAAATATGTGACTTGTAATTAGCCATATGAGTATAAAAGCAGCGCTTGTAGCCTTGGGGGTCTCGGTCTAGTCTAGCCCCAGTGGATATGGAAGGAAGTTACAGCTTCTGCGGAGGGCTGCTGGTTCTATACTCATTACAAGTTTAATTAATCCCTCACTACTTCACGTTTTCCATGGGGACTCCGCGGCTGTGTTGTGCTGAAAATTCAGGGGACTTTAGTCACACCTTAAGTAACCTCTGATGAATTACAAAGGATGTGAAAGTGTAATGTGTCAAACACATGTGCTGTACACAGCTCAGCTCACCACACGCACTTTAGCTTCTGGGTGGCAGGCGGTCTGTGTTACATTTTTTATTTCATCCAAGCATTACAGCCAGGAGGACTGTGTGTTTCTCCACCTGCTCTGTCCACAAAATGGACTGTCCAATATCAACTTCTGAAAGCAAATGTTTTTGAAGAGTGTTTGTAGCCAAGGTTGTGCCTCTGCAACTGTATATGTGTTGAGATTGATGGGGTCTGCACAGGCTCTGAAGTCTGTTTTAGCACAAACAGGCTTGGACTTGGTTGGGTTCAAGGACACGGGGAAAGAATTTTTGGCAGTAGCAGTTGTAGTAGCAGCATTGATTATGAAACTTCTGACTACAAAACAGCAGCAGCAAGTTCAAAGATGTATTTCTTTCTTGTTTTACCTTCGTTATCTACATTAAGCCCTTTGGGACATCGCCGTACTGTGTGGTGACTGTAGCACAGCAGCTAAAGTTAGAACTGCAGCTCCCATGACACACTTAGATGCAGAAAAACATTTCCCCATACAAATCCACTAGGCAGGAAAGGTGTGAACTAAAGAAAATGTCCTGAACTATGGATAGATGGATTAACAAACTTGTTTGAAAGTGAGTCCAAAATAACCTTGACCAAATGTAATTTATGGAACTTGAACTCAAATAAAAAAGTGGGGAGTAGAAATCTGCAGTGTCATCAATGAAAGAAATGCATGGATGTGTGACATGTGTGCTGTAGACTTATTAAATGGTACCAACATTTAAAAAAAGGAGAAGATGCAGAGTGAATGCTAACTGGTTAAAGGAAGATAATATTTTACAGTCTAAGGCAGTGGCTTCCAACGATATTTAAGTCATGATACGATATTATTGCGATTTTAAGCATTTTGTGATATGGTGAGTATTGCGATACAATATATTGAAATTTAACTGTTTAACTGCATTTTGTTTCCACAAAATAAATTAAATCAAGAATTGTTTTGTCAAATAAGAGAAAATTCTCAGTCTATTCATCTCACTTCAGTCTTTTTATTACTCCACAATGAGAGTCAAACCCACAGACTGACCAACAAAGTTTCAAACATGTATGGATACAAAACAACTGCAGCATTTTATCAAATTTTCCTCAACTTTAAGCTTCACTGCTCTCAATTTTTTTGGAATGAAACATAAAAAAAAAGCGGAACTTTGCAGCGTTATTTTGACAACTTCCCAGAATGCAGTAGTATTGATACTTGGCAGCCATGAATCAATATAATATTGCCACACAAAATATCGCGATACTATGCTGTATCGATTTTCCCCCCCATCTCTATCCCTCATGAGGAAGCAATGTCTACTCGCAGCCACTTTTCACTGATTGCTTCCTGTATGTTAGCCTGGCTAACGCCAGACTAATCACAAATGAGATTAGTCTGGACACCAGTAATTCATTTCTCCGTAGAGGAGGCGTGGTTTACGATCCTCCAGAGCCGTTTATTGGGCGCTTAGAATGTCTATCAAAAGTGTCTGTAGGTAGCTCTTAGCCAATCGTATCAGTTATACCAGATGACGTATGTAGAGCAAGAGAAATTGATGTTTACATAGCCAGACTAGCCCATCTCTACTTTGAGACTAAAATGCTCAATTCTGCTTCTGTAACGTTTTTCTGCAGCATGTCCTGGCTCTGGCTGTGTGTGTGTGTGTGTGTGTGTGTGTGTGTGTCTGTGTCTGTGTGAGAGTGTTGCTTGCTGCTTTGCTTCTCCAGTTCTTGTTTTCTGCAAGTTTATTTATTTTTACGCTTTATTCCCCCCTCATGTCATTCAGCCACACACCTCCACTTATTTTATGGGCAATAGACGAGCTGCTGCGGGTCTCTACGGCAGCGAACGGTAGCAGGGCTAGTTGGTAGATTAGGCTTTTGCAAAATCCTGTCGGAAGCCAGACTAAAACATCCTTTTTGGTGGTAATAAAGGAGTGTAAAGTCAAACGTTCTTCTTTTAAAATCAACTTTCGCTCTAAACTATTCAAAATGCCGTCAGCTAGATCGAAAGAGAGTTTCGGATCTGCTGCAGCCATTTTGGATCCGTAAGAAAACTACAAAACTACAAGCTTCCATCTGTAGAGTAGTACGCATCATCGTCTTGCCGTCCCTCCCCGTTCTGTGATTGGATCCCTAAAACAGGGCTAAGAAACGGCCGTAGTTGCCAGACTGTGTTGCAGTTTGAAATGAAATCGAGCGTGCAAGGCAGTATGGGTATACCCAGGCTACCTGTATGTGATGACCAGTTATCACTTTTCTATCTTTTTAATCTCCTCGTGACCCCTGAAGCTGCCTGCATGCTTCCAGTGTCAGATTCGGGGGTCTGTGTCCGAGCATCACTGTAACTTTCCAGCATTCACGCCCACACCATACTGTGATCAGCCAGCAGTGAGGAGGTGAGGAAGGGGCAAGGGTATGAACTTCTCTCGCCAAGTCTCTTTTTTTTCCTGTCTGTATGCAGCCATTTCTCTTTTACATGAACGAGTGCAAGACTTTGAATGTTTTACAGGAGAGACGGTCTGAAATTGTGCTCTGTTACATTTAAACAATATCTCTGCACTCTCAAGTGTGGCCAAACTGCCAGATTTGATTGACAACACAATCTACAAATTAGTTCTGTTCAAGCATAACCTGACCCTTAGATTTTCCCTTGCAACCTCTTGTGGGAGTCCTGACCTTCAGGCTGGAAACCACTGGCCTAGACGGCACAGGCTGCCTGAGTCCGGACCTTTGAATCCATCCACTCCACCATGTCGACTGATTCTTCTGGCATCATGACGTGTGAGATCGGCCTCTCAGTTAAAAAAACAATTGCTGGACAAACCTCAATCTCAACAATGGCAACCTCTCAACACAAGTTAGTGGCTGCTATCAAGGCAGTCATGTCTTCAAGCATGTCTTCTTAATATTGTCTGACATTATCATTTGTTTTACTTTGCTCCGCTCCACAATGACAACCCCGACAAAGCCAGAATGTTGACATGGCTACGCATCAAGAGTAGACTTAAAAAATGAGTCAGACTCAGGAGGATATGTTGGTGTCTTGTGATTGGTTATGGAAAATCGATTCTCCCTCTTCTACAGAAATCAGTTACAGTGCAGGAAATGTCAGACTGAAAAAGGAAACGTAGTCTAACAATTCTGTCTGATATCAGGCAGCGTGAGGAGTCAAACAAGTGAGCACACTACCCACAGAGCGAGGGGTGTCACAATAGGAAACTAGATTTCTTGAGGGAAAAAACCCTTTGAAGCAGAGGTAGGCAATGTGCAGCAGCTCCCTGTGGCTGTGACAAAAAAAATATCCGAAATGTAATGGTTATTCGTTTACATTTTAGTTTTTATTCATCATTGGCTTGTCAAAAATGTGTAGCCTATGTACGACATTAAAAAATGTTTTGACATTTTAGTAAACTAAAATGTGCATTATAGCTCACGAAAGTCTACAGCTCAATGCCTTAAACTCTACAATTTTCCAACTTCAAGTCTAGTTTTTTTTTTTATTCGTTTACATTTTAGTTTTTATTCATCATTGGCTTGTTAAAAATGTGTAGCCTATGTAAGTCATTAAAAAATGTTTTGACATTTTAGTAAACTAAAATGTGCATTATAGCTCACGAAAGTCTACAGCCCAATGCCTTAAACTCTACAATTTTCCAACTTCAAGTCTAGTTTAGATTTTTTTAGCCTCTCATTTGCACTTGGGTCCTCGCTGCATTCTGACAAAAACATTTTAATAATAGGCCTGTAATTCGATAATTACTATATCGACTTATCGTTCGATTTATCAGAAAAGGAGACAACAGTTTTTTTCTGAACTCAATATATTGTCGTTTACATGCGTGACTTTTTGTGCTTTTTTTGTGTTGTGTTTAAAGTAATGCAGGAAATGTTTGACAGGCAGTACGAATTGGCGAAAAAAAAACGATATTTCCCAAGCAGCCATTCCAGCTGTTTTTGTTATTTTGATAATAAAATAATATAACACATAATGATTATCTCATTGCAATGTTTTGTTAACAGAGCCTGAAAATCTATTTTATTTGTTTGGTTGTAGTTTATTTATTTATGTTTTATTTATCTAGGGTATTTTAATATTTCTTTTTCCACATTTCAATTCCAATGTTTAATATTCTCAAGATTTAAAAATGAATTGCTGTGGAAAAGGATGTACTTATTATTCTCTAATATCATTATAAAACTAAAATGACATCGATACAACGATACTATTGTTTATCGTGATAGTTTCTGGGAAAGTATATCGTCCTAAAACGTGTTATTGTGACAGGCCTAATTAATAAATGCTAATTATGACCTATTACTAATGCTGGTAGTCTAATTTAGAGTTAGTAGGGTTTTTTTTGTATCTTTATTGTAAGGCTCAAAATAAGGTTTGTGGCTCCATTTAGACATTTTTTCTCTTTTTTTTTGGCCAACAAAGGCTCTTTTGTCGGTAAAAGGTTGCCGACCCCTGCTTTAAAGTCATGAGGAGTTACTTCAAGAGTTTTTGATAGATGTTTGAACTGATATTACATAACACAAGCAGGAAACAACATAAAGCTTTTAAGAATCTGGATACATTAATGGTCATTTCCACCTTAAAAACCATGACATTGTGTAATGTATTGAGTAGGAAACATCTCACAGCATTCCTCAAATTTGCCTCACTCTGCATTTATATCTATAGAACCGAGAAGTCGAACTCAGCAACTGTGATAGCCATATCCCAAACCAACACCACACGCTCCCCTGCTGCCACATGCTGCACGACGGACAGATCGGAGACAGAACGCAGCTCACTTTTACAGCTCTCTTCCTGTGATATTGTTGCCTGATATTCAATAGGTGCCGCTCTCTTTGTTTGTACTGTAATATGATGGGAGACTCATTTTCTATCACTCTGTCCTCTCTGATTGGACCCTGGCCATGTCGGTGGGTGAGAGATGAAAAGGAGGAGGAGTGGGAGGAACCATAGTCTTTCTTCAGGGTTTAAAGCTCGCTTCACCCACTCACTGTGAACTGTTGTGTGCATGAAATGTTTGTGAATGTGTTGGCTTTGTGCAGAAGTAGTACAACTTTGGTCATTTCAGGGATAAAAGACAAGTTACGTTCTAGGCAGCTTAATGAAAATATCCTATTCTTTATGTTAGCCCCTCATTCACAACCACACGTGGAATGTCGAGCCCACAGACAAACGCTTCTTTCAGTATATTTGGGTTTTAAAAGAAACTTTAAAGAGTGCCGCAGCAGAGTGTTAATGGAGTCCACAGCGTGAGTCGGCAGGTTGGGAGACTGGAAGGTTTTGGGAGAGGAAGCTGAGACAGGCTGGCGGCTGCCTGAGTTTGTTGTCATTCAGAACACAGGGCTGAAAGTGAGCTGGTGTCTGCTGGAGACGGCAGGAAACCAGAGAGCAGACAGGGAGCAATGGAAAGGACAGAGGACAAGCTTGATAGAAAAGCAGTTGAGTGAAAGGGATTTGAGACAAGTGAGAGGCAAAATGGAAAAACGAAAAACACAAGTGATAGACTAAGCCTGCCACGAGCACATAAGAGGCGGTTTAAGTGGTTTGTTAATGAAGCTAAAGCCAAAAAAGTGCAAGGACATGGATGGGAGGGGCTCCGTCTGCTTGTCTGGGGGATATATAACTGAACAGAAGTGAGGCCAAGACACACCAGGGCACTTGTTGCAAGTTAGAGAGACTGATTCTCAGTCACTATCTTTTTAATATCGACCCGACAGACACATCCATTATGTCAGCACATTCAACTAACTGCGGGGAACCTAATATCACTGAGTTAGAGCAGAAGCATATCAATTAAAATTTCAACTTCCATCAGCTCTTCCTACCAGCGACTCTATTTGCAAAATACATTTCAAGACCAGAAATAAAAGAATGAGCTTTAACTTACCAATCATTAATGAGAGGAGCTTCTGGACCTTGGAGCTTACACCAACAACTCTGTACAGGCCTTGGTCATTAATACCTGATAAGTAATAACAATAATGAAACTTTATTTCACAGCACTGTTCTTAATAAAGCTGCAAAGTGCAGATCAGGGAAACGAACTCACTAAGCGACAATAAAAGAAAAGGCAAACAAAAACAAGCAATGGAATCATAAAAAAGGACAGAATATCTTGTATATATATATATATATATATATATATGTATAAATATACAAAGCAACAACCCTGTACATGCATGTGGAAACTAAACATCAGATAAATGTATATGCAATTTAAGAAGTTCAAAACGATTAATAACCATTTGTGTAAAGAAATGTTGAGAAGGACTCGACCTAAACTGTTTTTTTTCTCGACCGAAAAGAGGTCAGATAAGCATGTGAAGACTGAACGAATGAATAAGAACTTTAGTGCTAGGCAATGAAAAGAAATTGGTATTATCTACAGTACACACTGCCTGCAGTACCTGCCAGCCCTTTGTTTCAATATTGGAGCAAGTCTGCCCCCGTGTGTACACATGAAGATACTACACCTATGTGAACTTGGTTCGACTTGATTTATATATCACCTGTCATAAACCCAACAAGCCTAAAGTGCCTTACAGAAAAAAAATTAAACACAGATAAAAATTAAAAATATTTAAAAAATAATAACTAAACTAATAAATGAATGAATAAATACAAATTTGCAAGACTAAAAACTACAATAATAAAACAAACTGTTAAACATCTTTTTAAAAAAACAAAAAAAAAACCCACATATACACCATGGATAATAAAACTAAAAATCAATGATTAAAATAATCATACTTTACCAATACCTCAAATTAAAAGCCAGATTAAAATATACCTTTAAAAGGTATTTAATGTATTTATAAATATACCAAGAGAGCTTGCCATTATAATGTCCAGACATTAGAAAAGGCAGTAAGCACCAAAATTTAGGGGCATTAAAACAGAAGGGCACCCTCACCAATACTTTTATGGGTAAATTGTTACTATCTGGTTAAAGAAAGAGGATCACATACATACTTGCTCATCTCATCAGTTTATTTTTTCCTTTTTATTTCAACAGCATATTGCCGAATCAAAAGCCAAATGTTTGACATATGTCTTGATCAGGAGCCAAAGAAGAACACTTGGTTACAAACCACTTCTATACATTTCCAAACATAAGGCATCTTGTGGACGTAATCACATTATAAAATTCAAGCCATACCGCCTATACTGCTATCTCTGTCTGCTTTGCCCTGTTATAGTTGTAGTTATAATTTTTGGAAATGTATAAAAGTGGTTTGTAACCAAGCATTCTCGTTTGGCTCCTGATGGAGACACATGTCGAAACAGTTAGGTTTTTAATTCAGCAATAAAAAAAACCCTGATGAAACAAACAAGTCTGTGTGTGGTCTTCCTTCTTCAACCAAACAACAGCTGCAGGGCTACAGTGAGTTATTTTTATTTATTATATTTATAGTTTATTTGTTACCTGTTACTATCTCATGTTAAATTCTTCCAAATAAACTAAGTTCTCTACACTCATCTTTTCTATGTGTGTGTGTGTGTGTGTGTGTGTGTGTTTCTGAAGCTCACCTCTCGTCTCTATGGCGCTGATGGAGTTCTTCATAAAAGTCAAACCCACATCGTCCAACTGGGCATCAACTGCAGGTGGAAGAAAATAAAACAACCTTGAAACAATGCGCTCATGAAACTTATGATAGTCTTTTATAGATACAAAGTCTGGTACAGCTGGATTGCTTACTTCCTCTTTCTTTAGAATAAGTCCTTCCAAGGTAGTGTCCAATCTGTTAAGAAATTTAACAAAAAAAACAAACATCTTCATCACCTTGTAAAGTTTATAAAGTAAGCCTTGTGATTTACAGTAAAGTGCAGGTACACTCAAAACAATAACTTGTTCCCACAACGAAATAAAATTATGGAAATAATTTCCACCTAAATAAAATGCTTTAATTAAGCGAGAAACAGTTTCGTTGAGTGAACAAAACATAAATATGTCGGGTCAACATGATGTATTTGGGTTACTGTTAATTACCAGGGGTCAGTCCAACTAGATTTGTAAGGGTAATTGTAACATACTAACATAATTGTCTTGGGCCATTTAAACTTCTATGACATTATTAAGAGTTACTTTATTTAATAGGGTTGTTACAACTACTTTTTAAAATAGTGCAGTACATGAAGTAATTGTGCTGAGCCAACAAAACAAAGTTAGGTTGAAGTGGTTTAGCCTAAAAAATTACCTTTATCATATGAAAATGAACATAATGGTAATTATTCAGGAAATAAATCATTTTTAAACAGAGTATTATATTCAGCAATTTAATTAGGTTGTTTTAACATAAAGTATTCTAGTAAATTCTAGTAAACTTTTTTTCAAGTGTTGCATTTTATGCTAAAACTACATGTTTTAAAACTGTTCAACCACAAAACATAATTGTATTTAGTAGAAGCTACATGTTAGACTAAGGAGAAGGTAACAGACACCCAGTTTGCTTTTTTTGAGTGTATATGTTGGTATATTCAACTAAAAAGAAAGGTTTTCTATAAGATAAACATAGCGGTTAAACTCTGGGGCTTCATGAGTCAAGTGTGAGTGGTAGATGATGACATAGTGCAGGCGGCTGACTCACAGGTTCCTTCCCACCCATGGCCTGCATCCAAAACTTGTGGTCATCCTCTGACAGAGTCTGTACTGTTAGCACCGTGCCTGGCCTGAAAGAGAGGCAAACCACATCAGCAAGGCTTTAAGAGGTGCAGTGCAGTCAGACATTAATGGATGTCAGAGTCAATATGAAACTGCTTAGCAATCTTTGAAACAAAAAAAAAAACCTTCCACCAAGGACACTTGCACCTTGGATTTGCAGTAACTACAAATATGAGCCCTATTAGTCATCACAGCTGGTTTATGAGTCTTACAATCACGAAGGAGCAGATGGATATCAAGTTACACATCCAAATCAGAGTGGATGAGTGGACTCGGATTTCCACACTAAATCCGGGGTATTGCTCTTCTATTAATACGACAGAAAAAGGGCAGGGCAGAGTTAAGTTGTGTGACAAAATGAGATATCTATTATAAGAGGGCACAGCAGGGTGTGACAAATCCTCCCAGCTAAGTGCGTGAGGGCAACACAAATCCTGCTGTCCTGCCCTCTGCAATCCCAAACACATAGAGCAGCAAGCTAAACCGTGACCGGCAAGTGTGTGGAGCTAAGATCTTTAGCAAAACTGTTAATGTGGAATATCCCGGCAGATCATTTATGTACTCTGTGGCTGCTGAAGACAACGTACATGGGAATATTTTGCATTGTGTTCCAGCAAGAGTCATCCAGGCAAAAAGTAAATGTGGATATAATGTAAAATTACAACTGCAACCACAAGCATAATATCCAAGTTTTCCTTATTGTATTACAAGCTTGGTTAACTACAGTCCATTTCCTGTAGTTCAAGTCAAATAGCCCAAACCAAGTATTAAGTGTATATAGATGGATATACTATTCAGAGAACATTTCCATATTAAACATACTTTTTAAAATATGACACAAAAAAAATCCTTTGAAATATTCAAATTTTTAGAGACACTGAATTTGAGGTTTTCATTAACCCTTTATCAGGCAAAGAACTATATTTGGTAACTTCAGGTAATTTTTCGAGAAAAAAGTTGCAAATTTACTAGTTAAAGTAGCAAATCTACAAGAAAAAAAAGTCGCAGATTTAAGAGATTTAAAGTGGCAAATCTGTACGAAAAAAGTCGCAGATTTACGAGAAAAAAGTGGGGAAAAAAGCAACTTTTAATCACCACTTTAAATCTCATAAATCTGCTTTTTCTCGTAGATTTGCCACTTTAATCTCGTAAACTTTTTTTCTCAAAATATTATTTTCATATGTTTTTTTTTTTTTACACATTCTGGCAGTATGTAATGTTCCCCAATATTCTCTAGGGTTGAAATTTGGAATTTGCAAGTATTTCAATGAGTGCCCTATTAAGGGTTAAAGTGGTGAATCTGGGAGAGAAAAGTTGCTTTTTCCCACTTTTTTTCTCGAAAATCTGCGACTTTTTTTCTTGTAGATTTGCCACTTTTATCTAGTAAATTTGCAACTTTTTTCTCGAAATATTACCTGAAGTTACCAAATATAGTTCTTTGCCTGATAAAGGGTTAAATGTAAGCCACAATTATTATAATAATAAGAAATGAAATAAATTAAGAAATGTTTAATTCTGTGTGTAATGGATCTATATAATGTGTTATTTCCACTTTTTAGAACCAACTTTCTATGATATTCTAATTTATTGAGATGCAACTGTATATGTAATGGTTACTAGAGAGATCTGTTGGTTAAAACATAAAAGCAAAATATGAATTATGGTTGTGTTAGCAGAGAAACTATAGTTGTCCTACCTAATGCTGCTGTTAGTGTCTTTGGCAGACAGTGCATGCCAGACTCAATCAAAAGATATTAGTGTGTTAGAGAAACAGTCTTAGGTGAAGATGTACCGATCTGTTATGTCGAGCTCTAAGCAGAACCTCCTGTCCACTGTGTCTGTTGTTTTGCGTAGACAGGATTTGAGCGTGACAGACTCTGTCTCACCCTGAAAACAGAAAAACAAAATTAACTTTACAGGATGTAGGAGTGACAGAGCAAGAATCACAAAAATAGCATGTCATTCTAAAAGTGAAAGACTGCACAAGGGACATGGTTGAGATATGCAAAAAAAAAAGGGTGTGGCATCAGTGACACACTGCTCTGTTTGTGTTCTACTCACAATCTTGCCACCAGATCTGTGGTCGAAGGTCACCATGTGCAGGATCTTTTGCTCTTTGACAAATGTGCAGTAGCGCTTGACCCAACTTGAACCAAAGGGAGGTGGCCCTGGAGAAACAAGTGTGTGACAGAGACATTCAACACTGGATTGTAATCCAGTTAAGTCATGGTCACCTAACATATATATATAAAAAAAAAACATCTTATCATTTTCTCTTTTTTTCTTCTTTAACATATAGCACTCCTTTATCGATGACAGTTAGCTCTTAAAGTTATGTACTTACTTGATTCCTGTAGTCTATGTCTAGTACCATCAGGTTGAATGCACTTATTGCAAGTCGCTTTGGACAAAAGCATCTGCTAAATGACATGTAATGTAATGGAATGTAATGTAATGTAGTCAGAAGTGTCAGAGAAGACATCCATAGTGACAGTCTGAGGCTATGACAGACATATCGGTATCTCTTGGTATCAGCATATATTTTGTCTCATATGCGGCGATATGAAAACCTTTTTTTACAGCACACCTAATGCATAAAATAATGTTACGGGTGATTTAGAAAGGGTGTTAGCTTTTTATTTTATTTTATTGTATTTGTAGTTATTATTTATTTAAATGGTCAGCAACAGCTACACTTCCCCACCAAATGTAAAAAATATGAACTAATTAGAGAAACATATTTCCAAAAATTTGAATCCGTCAAAAAAGGTTTTTTAAAATGGTCAGATGAGGAAAAACTGCCGCTCCTCCTCGGGGAAGAGTCACAGAGCTGTAGATTAGATTAGCAGCAGTCTATGTTTCTGCCTGTCACACACTGAGGGACAGTGAGTGACACACAGCTGTTGTTTGTTTTGTTTTTATTTTTTTTTATTTATTTTTTTCTTCTTTTTTTGCTGGGACAGTTAGATTGTATGAATTATATATTGATTGTAAATATTGTTCAATGATTGTAAATATTGCTTTCTTTTATTGTTATTAGGTTTTCTTTTCTTTTAAAAAGAATAATAGAATTATAATAATTTATTGTAAATATTGCTTTCCTTATCTTGTTATCTTTTTTTCTGATGTTTGCTTTGGCAATATATACATTGTTACGTCATGCCAATAAAGCCAATTGAATTGAATTGACTGACACTGAACATACAGTACTGAGGTTTGTTTGTAAATCTATTTTCATAAGGTTCTTTGTTTAGGAAAGCAGCCTTCTGAGTACCTGTGCATAGTCATATCAGTGCAAAATTGGTGCACAATCTATACAAAAAGGGTGTATTCTCATTCCAGTGTAAAATGGTCTCAAAATGCCATGTTGGCCAGTCTCTAAATTCAGCAATATTTTTGAGTTGTATCATGTTGCATCACTGGATCTTAACAAAAGTTTAACCTCAATGTTGGGTTCACAATTAGGTTGACAGAAACTGATTTCACCACATCCAGTAGGAACAGAAAGCATTTCACAAGTGAAGTATCTTAATATTCTGCAAAATCACTCCACCTTTTCCACACTGTTACAGGAGCTGAAGAGAGGAGGTATTTTGGGAGAGTTTGTCATACGTCATGCGTGTGTTATTAATGGGTGTAATATGATGCTCTACATTAAAAACATTTTTGAACTATATAAAGGTCTTACGTTTTTCCTGTACATAGAGGTAGCCTTCACAACTGATAGGGCTGGTCTGTCTGTATTCCTGAGGTGCCTCCCTGATCCTCTTCATCAGCTCAAACACCTCTGACCGCGCACCCTCAAATCGACTCCTTGTCTGGTTGGGGAGAGGGAGCAAACAAACGCTCCGGGAAGTCACTTCCTGGTGCTCAGGGGTTAGGTAGGAAGACCTCGCTAATGAGAGGCCACTGCAAATCAAAACTTCCCCTGAAAACCCCTTTACCTCCATGAAATCACCTGATTGTTTGGCAGCAATCTAAAACTAAGAATGAAACTGAGACCGTAATGGCACCGCAGAATAGGAGAAACCAAACCAATGGCAGTATGAAGTTAAGAGGTAGCTGAAGAAGAAAGACATGAATAGGAGTCTGATATTTATTTCTGCAGTTTGTGGCCAAATTAAGATAAAAAGGGAAAGTAAATATTGGACTCTAATGGCCCATGATGCTCTGTTTTTACCTTTAGTGGCTGTGTTTAGTAGGAAATGATTTCGTAACAGGTCAGAGCCCAAGAAGTGGATAGTATATCAAGGTTTCTTCCATTTAGGAGTCATAACATTTTTCTTTAAATTTCAACCTTTTACACTCAATATGTTAACTATTTCTTGGGCAGAATAAGAAAACACAAATTGTGTACAAGCAATTATTTTCATGGTTGGAATAATCATTTGCCAAATTACAGATATAATCATAATAAAGCATTAATATTTCTTACATTCTGAATATTGATCTGCAGCGCTCTTTTATAATGGTCAAAGTCCTTGGCGAGCTCGAAGCCTTGGTGATAAAAGGTGAAGACAGTCTGAAAGAAGGCCAGCATCTAAAATAAAACAGATCAAGACACAGGAGGAAAGAGATTAGAGATCTTCATTTAAAAGAATCAGCAACTGAAAGAGAAACTTGTAACAATAAATCATAAATTAACCCCATGTGACACATCCTATATTCCCCTTTGCTTATATCGAAAGACACGCCATGAAGGTGAGTCACTCACCGGCTCCACGCACTCAAACTTCTTTCTCTCTTGGATCTCCTGCAGCTTGCACACATAGTCCAGTGACTCCTCCTGAAAGTGCTGCCTCATGGTTTCCACCTGGTAGTCTGCCTGTGGAGGTGAAGAACACACACCGTGATGATTATAGAGACAGACAGTTGCATGGAAGCGAAGAGAAACATTATGATCTCTGTGATACAGTGTCATTTGAGGTTTTGTCTTGTTATGGCATTATATTTTTTACAATGGGAATAATAAGGTTGGTTACTGCTATATTAAATACTGACTATATTCAAATCAAGTTAATGTAAATAGCCCAAAATAAAATAATAGTTTGTCTCAGAGGACTGTATAATCTGTACTACATAAGCCCTATTGCTATTTCCGTCAATATTAAATAACTAGATAAATAAATAAATACATTAATACATAAATAAAAGAAATAAATCATGACATAAATATATATATTTTTAAATGTAAAATATAAAACATTTAATATAATAATATAAATATATAAATGAGTCAACACAGCTCAATACATTTTTTTTTATATATTTATATACATTTTATTTTTAAGTTACGATTTTGAAAGGGCTCCTTTATTCATTTTGGTTAATTATTTCGTAATTCCACATTTATTTTATTTCAGGGGACATGTCTTTCCGAATTCCAGTTTTTAAATAAAAAACAATTTATTATTATTTATTTTTTTACAATGACTCATTTGTATATTTTTTTATTTACATTTATTTATATATTTACTGCCTTGTTTATTTATTCAGAATGTATTATAGAGCCATCTTTATTTATGAAAGTTTTTTTTATTTACATATTTATTTTTTTAAAATTGACTTAAATGGCATTCCACTCTTCCTATCGTTATACTGTTGATACGTATGTGCATATACACCCATTAAAAAAAAACTGTAACAGGAAAATAAATTAAGAAACCCTTAGGAAACGCAAGAGAGAGATTCCTCTTCTGAACATGTATGGACAGATGACACACTTTAACTTACACCTAGAGGCAGTTTAGAGTTTCCAGTTAATCTACAGCAACACGCCTGTCTTTGGAGTGTGTTAGGGAGAAATGTACACACAGAAGTCCCAACCAACCAGGGACGGGGTGGGGGGATTTCTTTTTTTTCTTGCTGAAAGGTGACAATGCTAACTGCTGTGCCACCCCAGAGTTAACATCTTAAAACTGCAAATCAGCAGTGTTTGAAATACAGAATACCACTGTATCTACAAGGTAACTACATTTGCAATGTAACAAAACTAAAGCATCTTTACAGGTAAGAGTAATAGTATGTTACTGTTCTTTGGTTGCCCTAAAGACTGATGCAGTGTTGAAGACGTTTATGATTCTTGTGGCTGTGAACGAATCACTGTCTATTTATTCAAGTCTGATAGAAATTAGTGTTGGTACCATGGACCCTTGTGTCACAAGAGTCACAGAGAACAGAACAGCCTGCAGTAATAATGTCAACAATCTCAAGTGTCCTCTCTGCTTGGTGTATACAACATATGGGTAAGCCTTACATGGCAAATACAAGAAGACAATAACATTGTTCAGTGAGTGGTTGGTAAAATCTCCACAAATTGGATCGGGGATGTTCTTTATTTCCTAAAACTGGAAAAAAAATCTGATTTTCTTTACGGTGGTCTTCAACCAAATTGGGAAACTTTGGGGGGCTTTTTTTCAGTTAGTTAAGAAGTTTTGTTGATATTCTGGACTGATTTAATATATATGTATTTTTGTTTTTATCCTGTTTTTTACTACTGACTGGTGTTTCAGGTGTGTTGCTGTTTTATTCTATTTATTTTCTTAAATTTTATTCTACTTTCTCATTGTTATTTTGTATTTTTGGCACTCTTTTTTTAATATATATTGCTCTAGATTACCCTCCAATGTATGCATATATTTGTCCCAAAATTGTTACACTTGAACTATTTTCAGTTTTGTCATCTGTATAGTCTTGTATTGTGTCTGTTTTTGTTGAGAAAGGAAATGAACAAAGTTGGAGGGAAAATCTCTACAAATTAAAATTGCTCATTTCACACTAATGTGGTTTGGACTGTTCCCCAAACAACAGCAAACCAGTTTTGACCTTGGTAGTACAGCACAAGTGAGCACACATTTCCTTTCCAAACAAGCCAGGAAAACCGTTGCTGCAAGGCATGTCAGTGGAAACTCACATGGTCCAACAGGCTTTGCAGCGGGGCTCTTCCCCCGCGTCACCAAAGGCGAAAACCAAAACAGGAGGTTCTCAAACTAAACAAAATACCCATTTCCATCCGTTTTGCTTTCGCTATGAATTCAGCATGTTACAAAATTTTCTGACAGTTCAGGCAAGGATAAATACCTCTTGTAGCTGTGGCTCTTTCTTTTTTGCCGACATATTCAGAAGCTTCTCCAGAGAGCTGTAATACTTCTCCGTTTCTTTCTCGTACTTCTTTCTTTCCGCCTTGAGAAGGTTGACGACAAAGTGGTAGCATATAAGAACAACAAGATACTAGATTAGTCTTGGTGATAAGAGACTCAAACCTCTGTGTGTAGTACAATTTGGCATCCAACTGTAAAATATGGATTATTTTTTCAATCATAAGGACAGCAAACATACAAACTAGGAGCTACAACACATATTGGGAAGAGAAACCATCATGGATACTTACCCTTACTGTACCAAGGTGGTCTTTCCTGAACTTCTCCAGGGGTTTCATTAAGGTTTCTGTGATATTTCTCATCTAGACAGTGACAAAACAAAGCCCTCATTGTATCTCCACTCAATGACAATCCCTATTGACATTTCATATGACACAACAACAGTTTCCAGTATTGACTGTTTGCTGATTCCAGTGAATAGTGGCGTGTGCTACATTACATAACCGGAGTGACGTAACTTTTATTCTAAAAGTAGTTTTGCCTTCCGCTAATGAACTCATAAAGTCAATGTATTTTCCTCATTCCCCCAGTCACTCTGCTATGCTGGCTGCAGGACATGTCTGTGCCTGCATGCCCTTTCTACTTTTCCTTACTTTGCACTGTGATGTCATCCCACTGTGCTGAGCAGAGCAGAGCAGAGCAGAGCAGGGCAGAGTGTTTACCATTATGGTTTGAGCCAGGCGCTAAAACAGTCATCCCAGTCAGCTACTGATGATGGGCCCACTCCCTAACCTCAGACACTACAGACAGACATTACAACAGAACGGCTGTTCATAGTCGCAAACACTAAGTTATGTGAACCTGTCCAAAGAAGAGGAATATTTTAGACAGGGGGGGACTGTAACTGAGTGCATTTACTCGATTGTATTCAAGTATAAATCTAAGGTACTTGTGTATTTCCCTTTTATGAAACTTTATACTTCTACTCCACTATATCTCAATAGCAAATAATGTTCTTTTACTCCACTACATTTATCTAGAGCTTTAGTTACTTTGCAGATCAGTTTTTTATCCCCTTCCTGTCCAGTTTATTCTCCTTGGCGTTCAGTCCCAGCTAGGCAAGAATCCTTGGCTTTCTTTTTTTACTTTTTCACCCTTTTATTTGTCTTTTTTATCTCTAACTCTGTTTTGGATTGAGCTTTTATTACAATTTTATTCTATTGTTTTACTGTTTTTAGTATTTTGTTGTTTTCATTGTTTTTATTTATACCTATTTGTGTATGATTTATTCTATTTTAATAACTGTACAGCACTTTGGTCAACTGAGGTTGTCTTTAAATGTGCTCTATAAATAAACTTTGACTTGACTTTCAGTGTAAACTAAAATTAAGTTTTCCTTTATGGGTTTGAGAATACTTTTCTTAAGCTAAATAATATCTATAAAAACTCTCTTGGACTGACTTGAAAATGCATCGTCACAAAGCTGAAAACAGGGATGTCTTTTAGCGATAAGGAGAAGCTGTCTTTTTTAGAAATGCTTGGTTCTTACAAGACGGCACTGCTGCACACATGTGATGACAATCTCATAGAATATGATGCATTGGTGTAGATTAAACTACCCAACAGTATATACAGAAGGAGTTAAAATTAGCACAACTTTCAACATTGGCAGCAGTAAAATGCATTCTGCACATTAATGCAGCAGTAATAACACTGACAGGGACAGTTTTGCTGCATAATGAGTACATTCTGATGATAATACATTGTTTAATTAAGGGATCTTCTAAATGCAGGACTTTGAGGTATTAGTACTTTTGCTTCAGTAAAGGATTTGAATACTTCTCCACCATTGGTTTTAGTTATGCAAGTGTTTCTTAACCCTCTTGTTATGTTCATTTCTCAGGAACAGCAATAATGTTCCTCGGTCAATTTTAAACATTATTAACCATTTCAATCAATATTTAGTGCAATGGTGTTCTTTACGTCTCACAGATCATGGTTCAATGATTATAACTCGTTTTTCTTTTTTTTTTTAAAAAGCATGTTAAAAAAATTGTTTTATGTACATTAGAAAGACCTATATATAAAATACAATGGTTTTACTTGACATTGATTTATTTTCTTTTTATGAAAAAATACTTTTAAGTACTTTTTAGATTTTTAAACTTTGAAATGGTTCAATGTGACCTGCAGCATAACAAGAGGGTTAAACTACGGCTTAAAAAAAAAAAGAAGGAATGTTTAAATGACGAGCTTCGAGAATAACAGTATAAAATGGTGCAACATCTCTTTTACCACAATATAGTGCATAGTGTGACACTTAACACTTCTGGGTAGCAGTTTATAACACACTGTCGCCATTAAAATCCGGCCTCCTCTAAGAATGTTGTAACTTCCTTCATAGTGGACTTGTGATTTTTGTGGTTTATAAATTAGCAGCTTTAACGACGCTGGCTGACGAGGAAGCTAGTTTTATAGTGGTGGTGTCGTAATGGGCCGTTTGTTGCAGACCTTGTTGCCGGTAGTAGCTCATGTCAATCTTTCTTGGTATTTAAAGCTTGGCTGTAATAATGTAGGTCTTGTCCTCTCTGCAGCCACTCCCAGGAAAGTGCTGTGACAGTGACCCTTAGACAGTCTCGAGGGGAGGAACTGTTTGAACACCATCAATACTAATCCGCCCACTGGGGAACTGGTTTGCTCTGGCTGCTGGATGCTGTGGATGCACTGTACGTTGGAGAAAATTATATTACCAGTGCCTGTCTGGATCTCTGGCGGATGATAGAGTCAGACATTATTAGATGCAAGCACCAAATATGGGCTGTAATAGGTGTAGGCTGGTTTGCAAGCAGACAAGGTTATACAAACGTGCAAAACACCACACACACACACACACACACACACAGAATGCCAAACACGCTCGCTTTCAAGCAGGTTCTGACTGGTTGTTCTCACCATCAGTTCTCTTTGGTCTTCGAGGTTTTTGAGGAATGAGGAGAACTCCTGCAAAGATTCATCTGAGAGAGATAAAAAAAGAAGAAAAAATCAAACACAGTAATGAATGCAATCATTCTGCCTCACTCTCTTTCAGCCTAAAAGACATTATGATTAACAGCTGTTCCCACCACAGGTGCACAGCAAAAACTGCTCTTAATTTGCTGGTAGAGATGAACCATAAACAAACATTTGCAGAGCATGTTGTCTGTGTGGTGGTAACCAAACTAGTGGTTAGTTTCCATCACGTGAGGAAGCAAAACCCGCACTTACCGATACATTTCTCATCATCTGTCTTCGCATCACCAATGTACTCAAACTGAAACTCTCCCAGGCACTGAGCGAACTTTCTCTGTGCCATCCCAAGCTCTGAAAGACAATTTGAAATACATTTGAGGCAGAATTCTTAATATGATGTACAAGTTTTAATGTCTTGTCCTGGGAAAAAGTCTGTAAAAACATAACACACTGTATCCCTTCATGAAAAGTAGGTCTGATGCATCGCACAGTTAAACACTTTGCAAACATCCTGTTTGTCGTCAGCCTGCTACATCCTGTTGCACATCAAACACCATTGACGGCTGGTAGCACAGGTTAACCAACCAAATTATATTTAATCATGCATGTGCCAGTCATAGCTCACACTAATGAAGGGGTGGGTTGGAGGAGTATGACGCTACTAATGTATAAAATTTAGGGAAGTCCCAGAAAGATTTCGATAATATACTTTCAGTTTGTACAAACAGGTGAAATGCATATATTGTTTCGCATTTGCAGCTGAAGTACGGTAATGAAATGTAGTGCTTTGCAATATCAGTGTTGATTATGTCCTTCCTTAAGAAAAAATAACAATACATAGAAAAAAACTGCTATATTTGGGCTTTAACTGGATTTAAGTCTATCCACATTTGGTTATTACATACCAAAAATATGCATATTAGTTGTAGTTGTCATTTACAGTGTATAATTGGGTAACACTTTACAATAACATCTAAGTGATGTTTATAGATGGTTTATAAACCAATTATTAACCATTTACAAAATTCTATATATATTTAACCTTTAAATGTTTTCAAACAATTTCTTAAAGATATATGAATCATTTTGTAATAATTTACATACTTAATATGGTGTTAAAATGTTATAATGAGTGCAAAACTATTAATAAACTAATAATTATAATGTAATTGTTTGTTCATGATAAAGTAACTATCAACTTACATGAATATACCTTCTATTTGGCATTTATAAATTATAGTTCAACATTAATACATTTTCTATTTACCATTCTAAAAGGCCTATATACGGTTTATAAATGATGATTTAACATTAATAAACTATCTGCTTACCATTTATAAATGGTCTATTTACCATCTATAAATGATGGTTATTGTAAAGTGTTACCTATAATTGTACATCTATATCACTATTGACATACAAAACTGCAACTGCATTGCAAATTTAGTATCTGTCGTAAATCTGTAGTAAATGTCAGATTCAGTGTTTTTTCCAACTCTAACAACCTAATAACAGCACATATCGCTCAGTCAAAAGGAACCCTAAGCAATATAAACAATACAATGACAAAGACCAGGCTTTAACCTGCAGAATAACCTGGCACAAGAAATTAATTGACATCCCTTTAATCTTGTTTCCGTTAACCTTTTGAAGAAACCTCTATCTGGAGCCTTAGTGCCAAGCCTAGCCTCAGGCTAGCTGAACCATAGGTGATCCCTATGGTTGACTGCTCTTTGGGAAGGGCACTCACCCATATAAACCCTTCATAAATGCTCCAGGATCTGCATTAAAACACTTTAGATTTTGAGAGGTGCATAAATGCCGTTTTCTCCCCTCCACTACACCCCATGCACACCAGCAAGCACACAGCAAACCAAATCTATTTCCAAACAGTGGAGAGATTCCCAGAGGTGGGATCTCTGACCCATGGCAGTCCCAGAGGGAAGCATGACAGAATGCGGCAGGGGTATTTTAAGAGCAGAGCTGTGAGCAGTATGCTGAGGAGCAGTGTCATTAGATTTGGCAGATAGCTGGGACTCTATAGGGAACAATCAAATGAGCTACACCACCGAATAAAGCTCAGACTCTGCTGACTGAAGCTGCTGCTACAAAAGCACTCGGCAGCAGGCTGGAATGTAGACCTCCAACTACTGATTATATTTTATAACAGTCATCTCAGAAAATGTTCTAAATTCTCTTTTGGTCTAAAAAATGATAATAATACTGAGAGATATCCAACATTATCCAACGTTATCGCCCAGAGCCAAAGTGATGTTTTCAAATTCCTCATTATGTCTGACCAACAAATGATATAGAGCTTTATTTTCTTATAGTTGCATTTGATAGAATACTCTATATAATTATGAATTAATGTAATTAATTAGAGGCTTTGTAATTAATTAATCGAAATTAATCGCATTTTAATCGCATATAAATATTTGACCTGAAAACAGTGAGAAGTAATTTTTTTCACATGGATTTTTAGTATACCATTGAATAATTGAATTATTTTCCTATAGTACAGCACATCTGCCGACTACAAAACGTATGTCATATTTTTGCTCCTCAGTGTCACAGTTGTACAAGGCAGCCAGTCAAATCAAGCAAGAGGTGGGCTTTACTACTTTACCACTTACTTCCTGTTATGATGTCAGTAGATAAATGCAGACAAAAGTGTTATCAGAATAGAACAGAATAGAATAAAATAAAATAAAATAAAATAAAATAAAATAGAACAAAATAAAATAAAATAAAATAAAATAAAATAAAATGAAATAAAATAAAATAGAATAGAATTGTGCAATACTTTAGTGCAGGAGTACACAAATATGTACTATGTAAAAACACATAAAACATAAATAAAACAGATAAAAGGGATAAAAAAACATGGAGAATTAAAGCCAAAAACAAACAATAAATAGCGCATACATCCATGTCCACATACATACACCATTTCATGAATTACTTCATGTTATAGGTGCTATTTATTTACAATGAACTATATAATTACAATGCACTATATAATTCAAGGTCATCTCATTATTCAAATACTAATTGGTGATCAGGTGAGTCTCTCTGCCAAGTGTAATGATGTTTACTTTGCTGATAAATAGGCTACCTAGCTAGTTTGTTGTTAGACTGGGGTGGAGGTTCAACAGGCACGTCTCTGTTTTAGCCCATGTGCTTTGCCAAGTCTGCAGCAACGCGTCCCTGTGTGACTACAGCCTGAAACAGGTTGGTTATTGACAAGTCAGACTTTGCTAACAACAGCAGAGGCCATATGGTATTCTCTCAAAGAAAAGCCCTGGATGCTCTGAATCTTAATTAATTATGAGCTGAATTAACAATAAATATGAACAATGAAAAACAACACTCCGGCACAATCATTACTTATTTCCTTTATTTGAGCCCTTTGCTATGTCTCTTTAATTTCCATCCAGGTCTATCCTGCTGCTTACGCACTCCAGGTCCTGCAAGCAGTGTCTGTACACATGCTATGGATTAAATCTACAGTAGCTGGCAAAGCCCAAACATGTGAGAGGTGTTGGACAGTGTCTGCCTGAGCCTGGCACAAAGGGCATAGCTTCTGCCTCACTGATTTATTTCAAAACAGTTTGAAATCCACCGCTGGTTGCTCTTCAGCTCAATCTCAAATCTTTACAATCCCAAAGCACACAAGAACAATGGGCAAACAAACACCTGTGGTTGATCCCTTTGGCCAATTTGTGTAAATCATCGAACTTCAGGAAGTTAAGGGATGCAAAACAGACAATAGGGCAGTATTGACAATTGTTTGTTCTTTGAGACGGTCTTAATATAGCACTCAGAGGAAATGCTCTTTCTTGACTTGTGAGTGAGGTAATTGTTGTTTTGAAGAAATCAAATGTTTGAAAGCAAAAGAAATGGGCAAAGGCACAAAAAAGCAAGCTGACTCACTATCAAAATTACAAATCAAACAGCTTTTTCTTAATCCACAGGAATGTCGCAAATATACTGTAATGACAGTAAGCAAAAAGGATTCATAGCTTGTTTATGGCTCCAAATAGCTAATTTCTTGGCTCATGAACTTCTGTGAGACACTGCCCAGACTTAACTTTAGATCATTAATCAAGCCTGGAGAGCATCTACATTTGTCCTTTCCTCAGAGACGTGGTAAACAAAAAACAGGCTGCTGCACAAGAAACATTAAGAGACTCTGGTAAACAATAGCAGTACAGTGTCAAGTCCCCTGTAAAGGCAGCATATTCTGGTGAGGTCAGAGGAGGGAGGAGAATTATGGGATTGTCTTATTATTGCCAGTTTATAGCCCCATGTGAGTTACCGCAAAAATTCATTAGACGCAAGTTTAAAGTGGAAAACTTATATTATAAACTTGTGTCAAACACACCAAATAATTTTAGAGCTCATCTTTTTAATACACTAAAAGCTTTTCACGTCTCAGCCAGCATGTTTCAGCCACAGAGGTGACTTCTAACTGGTGTAAACACAACCTGATTAACTGCTATGTAGGAGTATGTCAATACGGGTTACGGGCAGTATTTTCAAAATAAAGGTATGGCACATATAAGCCTGTAAGGTCATTATTTTGGGAGCAAACACTTGCTCTGCTGAACGTAGCAATTTTCTTTGATGTGACAGTGAAATCTTGAAGGACTCCAAACCACACAGACAGCTAAACTCCAGACCAGGGAGTACAAGAAGTAAAAAAAAAAGTGATTCTGGTCAAGCTGGTGTAGACGATAGTCCTTAATTTGCTGTGCATGGAATCACTGCAGACAATACAAACTAACAAATGTTGATATGGTCTATCACAAACTATCAATTCTATCATAAGTAGAGGAAGCAGGATGGAGCAAGCATATTATACTGCAACTAGATTTAAACTGGTAGACTTCATCTGTGGATGCATGACTTAAGGCTTTTAGTGCTGACTGACTGCACCACTATGATCATATTTCACCACTGCTCGTGTTTTCATTGTCCACTTGTCAAACACAATGTAATAAGGCTACTGTAAGATGCACCACTGAGTGGTGAAAATCTGGCAGGCACTCACCACACCACTTACCACTTTTATGTTTTTCTTTTTCTCCCGTTTAGTGCTCTACTTTCCTTCTTTCAGTTTAAACCGATTGCTTGATCCAAGATCCGATTGGACACTTTCTTATGCCATTGCACGGTTCAACTTTTGGCACCAGGTCCTTTTCTGTATGTCATTGTCCACTGTGGATAGCACACTGGCTAAACCCTTTCATTGGTAGAAGTTGCCAGAATGTTTGCTACACAGATCTATTTGAGAAGGAGTCACTGGAACTATTTGGAAAAGGGCAGGCACTTTAAAATGTGGATGAAAGATCTGTCAATCACGTCATTGTTTTGAAGGTTACTTCATGGCGTTACGAGTTGTCACACACCTAAACCACACCTGGAGCTGCCACAAGCTCTTCACAGCACACTGATTGGTTGAACAACTGGCTGTTTGCTTTACTTGAAGCCTGACAAGATGGATTTGCGCTCGCATGATGCCACGATTCTCACAGTGTCTTACCATTTTTTTTAAAAATGTTCTTTTGTGCTGACAGTCGCTTGGCTATTTGACAATTGTGGTTTGTGCAGGATGTCCTGTGTCATGCGAGTGAAGCAGTGTTTTAACTCAAGCTTTGAACCTGTCTAAGGTAAAAAATCACCAGCTACCAGAAACATTCAACAACGATTGGAAAACCATAAAAGAGCAAGTGGAGTTGTCTCAAGCCGTGTCATACTATTCTGTAACTCAATAGTCATTCTGAAAATATAAGATTTACTTTAGTTTCTGTAACTCAATAGTCTTCCTTTGCCCTTCTAATAATCCTAACATCAAGGTTTGAAACTAAGAGCGACCAGGTTCCTGCAATCTGCGGCTTTCAGGTCTTTGAAACAGCCTGCCAGAGGAATGTGGGGAAGATGAGTCTGTCATCTTTTAAACCCCTGCTTTAAACCTTTTATAGAAAAGCAATTTTAGAGGTTGTATATTGTATTATTTTATGCTCAGTCTCCACTACTCGTGTCTTTTCTATTGCTTTTGGTTCTGCTTTTGTTTGGCTTTGTTAGTAATATTTCTTTTTACATATTTTCCACCTACAAGCCAGACAAGGATGAAGCATCAGCTACAGCATGTGTATGGGCTTAAATATGAGCCACCAGAAACTGAATTTTTAATTTTTTCTATTTTAATTTGAATTGCTTAACTTGAATAATTGCATTAAAAAACTGAATTTGAATCACATAATTTGAATTTGTATTGTTCAATTCAAATCATTGCATTGAAAAACTGAATCTGAATTGTAATTTAAAATTGAATTTATTAGTTTGGAACTGAACATTCAGTTCTCCCAATTCAAATTGAGTTCGCAAAATTCAATTTAAATTTTCTGCCACGAACATCCGGGTAGTAGAGGCAGAGCAATCGAACGCAGATACACAGAGCGCCTCTTCGGCCAATCAGCACCTCTGTTTTCTTTTGTAACATTTGTTGCCATGAGGTTGCCATAGCGCCTCTTCGGCCAATCAGCACTTCTGTTCCGTCTCATCCATGGTCAAGCCAGTCTAACTTCTTCCTCCGTTTCGTGGCGAGTGGCGACCAGGTGGCAACCGGATGGCAAAAATTTTTACAAAAGAAAACAGAGGTGCTGATTGGCCAGGAGGCGCTCTGTGTATCTGTGCTCGATTGCTCTGCCTCGACTACCCGGATGTTAGTGGCAGAAAATTGAAATTGAATTTTGCGAATTGAATTTGAATTGTGAGAACTGAATGTTCAGTTCCAAACTAATAAATTCAATTTCAAATTATGTGATTCAAATTCAATTTTTTAATGCAATTATTCAAGTTAAGCAATTTAAATTCAAATATAAATAATTCAAATTCAGTTTCTGGTGGCACATATTTCAGCCCATACATGAGTTTGTTACAACTGAGAAGATACATGTTTCAATCTGCTTAGTAACATAGTCATAAACAAATATAATAAACTAAATTAAAATAACCTAAACCTCTGTTAGACTGATAATCAGAGACCCTTATGGAGTCATTGTTGGTCAACTGCAGCGCTCAAAGGACACCAAAACACACATGAATGTAGAGTGGAAAGTTTGTCTGCTCCCCCGGAGAGTAAAAACATGTTGTGACAACATTACACTGAACCTTGACACACCTTAACAAAGCCTCAACACAATATACTGTGTCTGACGTAAAGTGAGAATCCAACTTCACAGTATGGTAAAAGATAATGAAGAGCTGATGGCATTATGAAAGTGAAAATCACTCTGAGGTGTGATAAGAGTCATACAATTTTTTACTGTTCCATTGCAGAACATAATGAATGTAGGAATTTAACACGGTTGTCGAAAGTTGCATTGCTTTGCCATCTCTTGCATAATTCACGTACCAATTCATGCTTTGTTTTTAATCAAATGTGCTCGCTTGTTTTATTCATTATCCACAGATACATCTATAGCAAACGTGGGTCTTTTTTTACAATTTTACTATTGAACTTTATGAGAATAATAAGAGTATTTTTTCTGCAAACACAAAGGCAGCACCGAGGCTCGGGTCACTGTGGACAATTAGTGTGTACTCCAAGAACAGTGATGTCAAGGGATAGATTTGCAAGATCTTTATTGGAGCCATATGCGAGCATGGTGCACAGATCACACCCATCTACAATGTGATTACAAAGGCTGCATGCATGTTTAACTCACTGCAGGGTGGACAGTTAATATGAGAATATATGAGGCCAAGCTGTGTGGACTTCATTACATAAAACATGAAGAATGAATGTTATCCGGTTACATGAAGGTCCAGAACTAATCTACAGCAGGCAGTAACATTCAGAGAAGGAAAAAATAGCAACAGCTCTTCGTGTCCCTGTGCAGTGTCAATTGAAGTTAAAACAGCATACATCAACTGGATACAATCAGTAAAGCAATAAACAAAAGTGTCAGATGAGAGGTCTGCATAGCAGATTGAAATGATAGCTGCTGTCCTGAAGGAGAGAACCATCACAAGATAGAAATACCACACACACTAGGGCACACAAGTCCAAGGCAAAGGCTTCTCCTGGTTTTTGCCTTTTAAAGAAAGGCATTTCACAGCAAACCTGGGAACTGTCAAACTTGGCCAGTTTCTCTGCAGAAAGCCAGAGACCCCAGTCTGCAGGCTTCAGCTTGTGAGTCATCCAGACCCAGCCTTACATATCTGATATTACAGGCCAGATTGTCCTGTAATAGGAAAACACGAAAGGAAAAAAAGTCTAGTTCTTTGTGACATAAACATCGGTGCCCCTGTTCAGAGGAGGTGGGAAGAAAAACAAAGATGACACAATGGGGAGGGAACTGAATCCCAGGGCTCTGGTTATTATGGAGCACTACAGGCAGAGGTGGCTTTTATTACAAGACCACAGCAAAACAGCAACAAGATAGAAAAATCACAATCTTAACTCAGACACTCACTTTCTACCTTTTAGTATGGACTTGTTAAAACAGTGAGTGCACCTTAAGTTGTAAAAACTTACTATTGTCAAGGTTAATAATGAACTTCTTGCTTAAAATATGTAATTAAAACAATCAAAACATAACACAAACAGCCCTTTTGGGGCTGCAAGAACATGATTCTGACTGCTAGTGACTACATAATCGCCTTTACAGGAAGCTGATCCAAACTGACATTGGGTAAGAGACAAGGTACACTATGGTAAGGGTCCTAGAATCAGGATTTTTCGGGAACAATCACCATTCACTGCTTGCTGGTAATGGATTTCGGCCAATACTGAAAGCAGTATCTGCTAATATCCATTACCAAGCACAGGGTCTATTTGAAGCCTTCTATTGATTGTGTAGCATTATCTAATTTTTGGCATTATTACTGGCCAAACGGACATTTGCCTCTGTTCCCTATATCCCTCATCCAATTATATTGCCATTTATTTACAATTCATTCAGATAGACAGAAAGACAGATAAATGAATTTAAAAGAAATGTGATGTTACAAATGGAAAATTCTGTCTTTTTCAGACACTTTCTGAACTGCCAGACCGGTTAAGCAACTTTAGCAACACACAGAGAACCAGTCTTCACTTATTTGCATCATCTGATCAACCTTTATAGAGACCGCTGATCAAACTAGTTAAAATTAAAATTGGTCTGTAATGATTAATCAAAACTCTGGGGTAAAGCAGCAGTCCACAAACCAACTGGTGATGTCATGGTGACTACTTCCACCATTGTTATACAGTCTATAGGAATCTTATGCTTCTGATGGGAAAGTTTCACATCCACAAGGTGAAGTTTTCCAAATCCCTCCCTAACTTCAACGTTTTCACGAGAGAATTGAGATGTTATATAGAAACTTTAGAGTGGGCGTCAAATAAAAAATGTGAACGCACTCTGCTACACTTTAAAAACATATTTTCAGAAGCCCCAGAATAATATAAAGAGAAGCACCCTATGTACCTTATGTTATTTTATTTTTATACACTGTATTTGATTTACTGTTACTGACATTTTTCTTTGTATATCTTGTTTATATACTGAATGCCTGTATTTCATTCATTCTTAAATAAAAAAATACAGTCTATAGGAAAGACTCATAGGAAAGGCCCTCAGAAAAAACTTCTGAGGGCAGAGCAGAGCGAGCTCACCTGCAGACATACGTCATCAGCACATGCCGACAGTGTTTGTGTAAATACGGGGAGACAAAAGTTCTGCACTGTAAGGCTTAACAGCAGGAAACTTAGCATTGCACGTTCTCACTGCTGCTGCAGAAGTTTTCCCCAAAACACACCAGAAAAGTTATGTATATGTCAGAGTTCAGCTGCTGAAGATGTCCACAGTGTATTCATTGGCGCCTGTTGCCGTGATGTTTGTTATGATTTCTACAGTCTCATCAGATGTGCCACTTAGGTCACAGCTTGCCTGGTCCAGGCCCTCAAACAGCGGCCAGCGTTTACATACTGTGCCTTTCCACAGTCCTTCCTGTTCCACTCTCCCATCTTTTCCAGTCCCGATCCCTGCCCCACACTCGCCTCCCACCTTTGCCCTTTAGCAGAGCTTGCCCACCCCTCCCACAATCTCTCTCCCCCAACTCCCTGCCCACAGAGCAACATTACTTCATTCATGACTTCCTAAATCTCAAACCAAGTCTGTAGGGTGAGGCTGTACCAAGGTTATAATAGTTTTGAATTTTTCATTAGTTTTAGTTTTAATTTCGTTGTCAATTTTTGTTTTCAAATTCAGTTAGTTTTAATTAGTTTTTAGAGTGAGTTTGCTAGTTTTGATTAATTTTATTTTTTGGAAAATGCTTAGTTTTAGTTTAGTTTTTATTAGTTTTTATTGTTAGTTTTAGTTTTTTTGGAATGGGGTATTTGTTGGGTGCCAGATTCAATAAGGTCACAATAAATGTTTCCTTTATTTCCTTTGTCTGATCCATTTCAGCCCCAATAAGTTTATTAAGTCATAAAACCAAATAGATGAAATTGATTTCATATCAACCAAAAAGGTTTACGTATGAAAAAAGTTGACAAAGACTAAAACATTTTCACTATAATTTTAGTTAGTTTTAGTTAGTTTTGTAACCACAAAATACAGTTTCAGTTAGTTATTGTTTTTTATAAACTCTCATTTTTATTTTTATTTCAGTTAACGAAAATGTGTTTTCAATTCTAGTTTTCATTATTTTGTTAGTTTTCGTTAACTATAATAACCTTGGGCTGTACTGAGCAGTATCCTGTCAATAATAACCAATTGGCTAATGAAAGATATATCAGCATCTGGGTCTTCTTTTGGCACATATCCAAAAAGTTACAGTACAAAATGCCATCAAAGGTGCTTCAGATAGTTCCTGACAGCCCCAAAAGCATAGTAGTGCCATCAGGCATCATTTTTATAGTAGGTCTTGTCCTCTGTGGAATGGGAGATGAAAAAAAAAGCGTTCCTCCCACATGACTTCACGTCTTGTACTAATGCGATTTTAATGAAAGATTGTGATGTGGCTCTTTGGCAGAATCAGTAATGTGATTACAGAGAGCAACAGTGAGCCAAAGCACACCGTGGCAGGCTACTCTTAAACCTGTCTGCCAATGAGAAAAGAAAAGACCTTCACATGGCAGGGTTTGTCGAACTGAAAGTGAGGAGAGAAAAAAAAATACAAATCATTTTGCTTAATGAGCCAAATGGTCACTTGGCCAGAGGAAGTCCAGCTGTGGGGATGACTGTGATTGACCCCACGGCAGCTCTGTCCAACTTCATTTTTCACAAATATTGCAGCAATGACAGAACATGCAAGAAGAAACACACAAAAAATTCAGAATCAGAGAGTTAATATTTTCTGCTATATTACATTACATTACATGTCATTTAGCAGACGCTTTTGTCCAAAGCGACTTACAACAAGTGCATTCAACCTGATGGTACTAGACATGGACCATAGGAATCAAGTAAGTACATATTATTATTATTATACTATTGCTATGCACTTTATGTGTTTTTTATGCACCCTGTTCATTGCACCTTATTTGTTTCATAGCACCAACATTTTTATACTGTATATTCATATTTATTCTGCACTGGAATTCTATTCCACTCCTTAATACATACTCTTCTTTAGACACTTTATTTTTATTGTATTTTATTGTATTTTTATATTTTATTGCTTGAAGTATGCCTAGGTTGTTCTTTTTATTTAATTGTGCTGTTATTGTCTCTGTGTGTAATGCTGCTGCTACGCTGTAATTTCCCAGCTTGGGATAAATAAAGTATATCTATCTATCTATCTATCTATCTAAGAGCTAACTGTCATCGCTAAAGGAGTGCTATATGTTAAGGAAGAAAAGAAGAGAAAAGAATAAGAGCTTTTTTTTTTGCTGCTACAAATGACAAATCAATGCATTTGCTAAAGACAGTGAGGGGAGGTAGAGAGGGTACAGACAGGACACAGTTCCTGTGGAGGAAGCCCTCTGAAACAGAAGCACATCTGCATGTTGCTCCTCTAGTGGGCACTTCCATGTCATGGCTCTCTGGCCCAGGGCCCCGCTATTAGGTTTCCTCTCCCAACCAAGGACTTTCCGTAGTGGGACATCCTCCCAGTCACTGACAGGCAGAGAAGGGAATGGGAAGTAGAGATCAACAACTGTCTTTCAAACAGCAGATCATACTGAGGTCAAATAGAACGAAGAGCATTTTATCTTACAACTCTTCACTCCACGGCCTGTACTACCAGTTATAAACAAGACTAAATCTGTCAATGTGTCCTCCAGTGTGCTAGATCAAGCATTCATGCAACACTGCACTCTGAGTGTCAGATCGTACGGTGTGGCCGTCATATACAGAGAGGATTATACAGCTTAGCCACCCCAAATCAACTCCACTCATCAAAAACAACTGTCTGAGCTTCAAAGCCGCAAACCACAAACAAGGCAGATTTAGACGAAGAAAAAAACCAACCGGGCTATTTTGTATGATCTCTACAAAGAAGAGCAGCAAACACAGGGTCACTGTCTCATTAGACAAGATTACCAGAGTAATGTCCCAGTAATACGTACAAGGCAGGAGCTGATTAACAACGCTGTTACTTTATAACTGATTTATAAAACTAACTGAACTTCATTATACCATGTTGCTTCAAGAGCAGAGTGTGGTATGATCCTGGATTTAGAATCGGAATATTTGTAGAAAAGAATGAATAGAAACTGAAATCCCCACTGTTTCAGCTGCATACATTTAACATGCACGGCCTAATATGGTGCACTGAATCAAATGCATTACTGTTTATTAGAGGGTGGGGGAAATAATCGATATACAGCATAGAATCGCGATATTTTGCGCGGCAAAATTATATCGATTCATGGCCGCTAAGTATCGATATGTACCGTTCAGTATTTTTTCGCTGTTTTGTTTTTGCGGAGGTCGTCGCAAGCTCACTTTTAGGAATATACTGGAGATACTGGTATCATATGAAACTAGAAGATCTGTGTCAGGGAGTTGTCGAAATAACACTGCAAAGTTCGCCTTTTTATGTTTCATTCAAAAAATTCAGAGCAGTGAAGCTTAAAGTTGAGGAAAGTTTGATAAAAGGCTGCAGTTGTTGTCGTCCATACATGTTTGACATCAGTTCAGTTTGACTGAATATTTTGTTGGTCAGTCTGAGGGTTTGACTCTCATTACAGAGAAATAAAAAAGACTGAAGTGAGATGAATAGACTGAGAATTTTCTCTTATTTGACAAAGCAATTATTGATTGATTCAAACCAACAAAATGCAGTTAAACAGTTAAATCTCAATATATTGTATGGCAATACTGACCATATTGCAAAATGCTTAAAATCGCAATAATGTCGTATCGTGACTAAAGTATGGGGGAACAAATCATATCGTGGGGCCTCTGGGGATTCACAACTCTAGCCACTCTGAGACTACTTTGCCTGAAGGCAGCAGGTCCAGAAGACACACTTTTAACACAAACCTCAGCACACAGAGTCACAGCAGGCTGGTAGTCAGCAGCAGCGCTGGGTCTGACCTGTGAAAGAGCTCCAACAGAAGCTTTGCTGAACCAGCGGGGAGTCAGGACAGTTCCTACTAATTCTTGTTAATGTTCTTCTCAGGCGGATCATCCAGAATCGTGCATGCTGCTGAGAATCAACAGTCCACCTCGAACATTGAAAAAGAAATCTGACAAATTTAAAGAGATTTGGAATCCCTTTCTTGCATTCTTGGAGAACTGTGAAATTGAGGAAACTTTGGAAACCTGAAGGTGATGTTGTCCCTAATGACTGATATCTTAACCATGTGATGCTAGCTGTGTATGAATATGTAATGTCGTTACCCACTTTTTTGAAATTTTATTTTCTATTACTATTATTGTTAGTTCTGTTATTTCTTTTCTTTGAGTATTTATTTTTCCTTTGGGCTGGGGGGAGTGGATTCCTTTATAGTTTGACTTTGATGCTTTGTCAAATGTATTAAAATGTCATTTTTGTAAACTGTTAAAACTCAATAAATACATGTCTATATAAAAAAAAAAAAACAGTCCACCTCGGCCCAAGTTTCTCCATGACAGAACATTGAGGAGTTTTTCCCCAGCCACTGTGAGGGTCAAAGGACAGAGGGTGCCGTATCCATGTACAGTCTGTAAAGCCCTTTGAGGCAAATCTGTGATTTGTGATTCTGGGCTATATAAATAAAATTGACTTGACTTGACTTAGAGCTATTCTTTAAAAAGAAAGAAAGTGCTCTGATGCAGGCTGCAAACTTTGCCACTGATATGCAATGCCCTCTGGAAGCAGTGAGTCAAAGAGGCATCATGTATGAATAAATAGATGCCAATAAATATGTTGCCAAGTTTGTTTTGCAGTAAATTACTAATGGTGTTCATTCCCATGTGGCACCAACCTGAAAAATGATCCTGGAGGAAACACTGATCCCTATGAGGCCATACACATTACATTAAAATATCAGGCTGAAAGTCCTGCAATTAAAGTCAGACATTTTGTAACATACTTGAAATTTAAATCATCAAGTAGAAATTGTGCACAAAAGGTTAAAAGGTGCAACATTTAATTTGTTGTGGTCACTTGAAAAACAACACGTGGGATCAGACAAGAGACACAAACACATTAGGCTGCAGCTATTAACAGTTATTTTCATTTTCAATTGTTTGGTCATAACTTTCCAGAGCAAAAGATAACTTCTTCTTTTTTTAATCAAACAAAAAGAACTCAAAACTAAGAAGTTCACCACCATATAACACTAAGAAAAGCAGGAAATGATCAGATTCGAGGAGCAGTTGGGTATTTTTCCTCAAAAAACCCCCAAAAAAACCAAAACATGTATCAAATGTAAATACTTTAGCTCCGCCTGCAACACAAGTGTTATTATTTAAACACATACGGTTGACAGCAACTCAGCCAAGTTTGGATTAATCAGCCTCGCCTAAATGAAATATCAAGCCAGGAAACACCCTTTGTAAAGGGAATTGTTTTGAATTTTGGACAAAACTGAAAGCAGCCAGGCCATGAGCATGATTGTTTTAATAATTTTGTTGTGGCGGTTGTTCAATGTTTCAGTTGCTCCACTGCTGCTACTTGTAAGGAGAGTAAACATTGCCTGATTACAGTTATCAGAGAAAGTCAAAAACGGTCATTTGACAGAAGAAGGCAGAAGGAAAAGACCATATTTCACAATGCTCTCAACAGGCTGAGCAGAAAAAGGATGAGAGCACTACATTAATGTAGCTACACAAGAACATGACCATCAGTTCCTTCCTGAAATTTCAACTGACGTTGCAGTCCTCCCTGTGGGAGTGTATGAGCAGGGTTCCTTATTATATTATATTCTCATAAGCAAGAGGCTAAAGAGGATTAACAGACTATAAATGTCCTGCACGTCACTGAAATCAACATTAAAAAGTGGCCTGTCTTCTGCAATGCTTACGATATGTGCTCCCGAAACATGATATGGTGTATCAGTTTACACCAGCAGCATAGCAGAGCATCCATATCAACTCATCTGTGAGCAACCGTAAATACCAGAGTTCACCGTTTTGCTCTGTGGACGTTCAACCTGGTGACTCCATGTGGCTGCAAAACACTGAAGAAAGTGGCTTGTAATCTCCCAACTAGAGGTTAGAAGCGGCAAATAAAACATAGTAGTAGTAGAAAGTATGAAGACAAAGTCAGGATGCTCAATTACCATTTACTTGAAAATGGTACAAAAAATAAGAACAAACAAAAAACAAACATATGTAACAGTCAAAGGAGTTGATTTGTGGAATAGTGTGGAAAAGGAAAGGAAGATGTAGAAAATTAAGATGATTTATAAATATAAAACTGAAGTATGAACATGTGTGTGTGTGTGTTAAGGCTGGGCGATATATCGATATATAAAATATATCGATATATTTTTAAAAATAGACCATATATATTATATATATATATATATATATATATTGATATAGTTAAAAAAAAAAAAAAATATATATATATATATATATATAAAATGCTGCCCTTACTAGGGTTTGTCAAATTAAGTTATTTCGCAATGTTCGTTATTCTTTTCTCATATAAATATATTTATTTAAAAAAAAAAGATTGGCTTATTTTATTTCACAGGCTATATTTATTTAAGATATTTTTTAATTTAAATGTGCACTGTATTTGATTTTTTTTAAGGTACTCCTGGTATTTATGTTCACTTAAATAAACAGTCTCAATAAAACTACTTGTGACATGTCACATTTGACTTTGACTTTGACTGAACATTTGCTCTCACTTTGTGATAAAAATATTGGGATATATATTGTATATGGATATTCAGCCTAAATATATCGGGATATGACTTTTGGTCCATATCGCCCAGCCCTAGTGTATGTATTAATTTTGTGATCTATACTACACATATTGTTTTGATTATTTTGCTACATTTTTAGAGCATAAATCTAGAGAAATTTTTACAAGATGACTAATATAAAAAGGGTAGGTTCAATAACCTGAGGCTTCAGCCTACACCTTTTTTGGACAGTGGAAACTTTCCTTAGGTTGTCACTACCTCCAAAGAAATGACTGATTGTTCCTATATTTTTTAGTGTGTATTTGAGTTGTGCAAGTTGAAAACGACTGAACAAATGAGCTTAGCTTAAAAATGACAGCTCTTCTTGGATTTTTACAGAAAATTACAGATGTAGTAAACGCAATATGCAATAAAACTGCAGTTTGGGGGTGTAATATAATCACCATAATGACAGAAGTCAGAGGAGAACAACAAGATTCATTCAGGCTCACAAATACAATGGACCACAAGTATGCAAATAACAGGTTAGTACGACAGTAATGTGAAGTACAGGAGGACAGAGTGAAGCACAAAGAGGCCACACTGGGCTCCTCTCACTCTAAGACCAGCACTGACTGTAAAAAAGGTGACTGAGGAGAAGTTTGTGACATTTATGTTCAGCTTGAATCTGCAGATTTCATCATACTTGCTGTCAACAATGCAGACGTTTCCCTGACACACATAAAGCACCTTAATACCACTCCTGCTTCAACTGAATACAGCAGCACACTTAAACATGGCAGCCAACCAGGTGAATCCCTTCACGACCTTTTGACCCTGTAACAAGCCTATACTTTACACCAAATCATGGAGCACCTGCTGTTTCAAGATGTGTTTAACCAGCAGTGTCCTCAGGGTTCCACCTAAAACAACTTCAAGATTTTACTCCAGCGTGTATGAAAAAAGCCTCAGGCTGATAGTTGCTTAAAAATCACATTCACACTGTAAAAACTGGTTTTCTTTTGGTCTAAACCAGGCATGTCCAAACTATTCCACAAAGGGCCGTGTGGCTGCAGGTTTTCCTTTCAACCAAGTAAAAGCTCACAGTTTGACCAATCAACTGTCTGAAGACGGAGATCAGTTGATGAACTGAGTCAAGTCTGGTGTTGGAACGAAAACCTGCAGCCACACGGCCCTTTGTGGAATAGTTTGGACATGCCTGGTCTAAACTAACCCAAACTTACATTTTTCTTCACTACAATTTGCCCAAAACCATCCATTTGGACAACACAGTCTTGTAAAGTCACACAATAATGAACTACAATATTCAACTGTATTGGCAGAGTTGGGATTTATGGCACAACTTCACCTAAAGGTGCTCTGGGAAGAGAAAAGAGGTCAACTTTATTATCAGAGCAACACTTTCCTGGTTCTTTATACGACAAGGGCTGCTGAAATTTAAACCTCCTCAATGTTAAATTGCATCCAAACCCTAAAATATGCCATTAAAAATCTGTTCGACACTATGGAGTCGGCATGATGGTTGTGTAAGCTTGACACCATCTTGCTTCAAGAATTTTCTCTGTCCTAAAGGCAAAATGAAAGACATACCTGAGTGATTAACAAGCAGCTCTGAAACTAACCTGATGAAGTAAGCCTGTCGAAAGTTATTTAGAATAGAAAAACATAAACCCCTGCCAACACCGCAGCATTTTTACTACTGTAATAGTAATTATCTGCTTTTGAAAAGAGAAAATCAGCGTAACAAATTACATTCATACATGACTGAACTTCTTTTCTCATTTTAAAACACTGCCTAAATATTGTCTGACATAGAAATTCTTCAACCAATCTTGTTTTAACTCAACATGTTTCAGCGCATTTCGATTTAATGCAATGATAAAGACATTATGTAATCGTGCTGAGGGTTTTTCCAACAACACACACTGACTGTGTGCAGTCCACTTCTGATGACTATGTGTTGAAGTCTGGCTGTAAGCAGCACTGAGCACTGCACCTTATAAACAAGCCCAACCCACAGGAGTAGAGTTCAAACAGATAACAATCTAATCATTTAAACCCAGTAGAGATGTGTGACTGAGAGCAAATACAACAGGTTTTTACATGAACTCAGGGCCTTTTTGGTGCAGTTAAAACATGAATATCATCATAACGTATAATATTATATATATATATATATATATATATATATATATATATATATATATATATATATATAATATAAAATAAAGGAGTACACTGAAAAAATATATTTTTTAGGCCCTGTAATTATTATTTCAATCATCTATATCAATTCTACAAAGAAATTCGAATTTAGTGCTTTTACTTTAAAATAGCAGTTTTTCAAGTAGTGCATTACTTAGTGATTGTTTGTTATTATGTGTCCTCAGTTTTGTGTGTAAATTGAATCATTCGTTCCAAGTAATATTCACTAAACCAGTTAATTGGCTTGATTAGTTGATATTTCCAAGTAAAATGTAATTGAGGGACATCAGTGAATCTGCAATTTACTTGTGTGTTTTCATTTTTCTTTTAAAAGAAGTGGTTCTATTAAAGAAATATTACTTAAAAACAGCCTGAGTAAAGATTACAAACACTTTCTGTGTGGAAAAACTTGAAAAAACTAGCTTCTTTTTTTTTTAAAGTAAATGTCACTCCAATTTTTTTCAGTGTACTCAACAGATAAGAAAGGCAACGCCTTGATTTGAGTGTCTCATATCAGTTGATAGTAATTGTATCTATTCTGTGGCTTTTAAGCAGGTTTTTTTTTTCTTCATTCATAACAAAAAAATGCAAATCAAACTGAGGAAGAAGTTCTCCTCCCTGCAAGTGCATGACTTTTTGTGCCTGAACAGACTTTTATTACTGTATGACGTTAAAAAATAAAAATAAAAACATTAAAAAAAAACTTACGCTTTGTTGCATTGATGAGGTTTTTCCCATCTTTGTACAGTTCTTTGATAAACCTGTTAGTTCTGTCCAGTTCTGCTTCATGAGCCTTTATTTTCTCCCTGAAGCTCGGGCTGTCCAGATAGCATTCACTGAATTCCAGCGGGTGTAGTCCCATTTCTCACTGATTGATTGCTTCGTTTTTTTTACAAGAACGGAAAACTGGTATAAAACTAACTTTGTAGCTAAAAAGAAAACTTGTGCCTGTACAGTCAAATCACCGCTGGCAGTTTCAAGTGTGGCACAGAAAACATAGCTACGTGAAGTAGCAACAGCTAACAGTTGTTAGCATGTTAACTTCTGACACAGGCGCATGGGTGTTGTTCCACAGTTGTCAAATAACCAAAAGACTGAGAGCTAACAGGTAAAACGGTTGAAAGGTGAGAACAACACGTTTACGGGTGAAGTGTTCATCGGACGTCGGCTCGCACAGGAGTTGTCAGAAAGTCATGGTAGCTGTATCCAATCTTCCTCCCTTCGCTCATCAAACGCGCTCCACCTAGCAAAGTGACAGATTGAGAAACTCTGCTGACATCTGTGTGCGTGTAGCAAAAGTTCTGCCAAAGAGTAAGCAGCCTGTACAAGATGGTGCAGGCTTGTCTAAGTCCGGCTTCGCCTCGTTGCCCGGTGAGCACTGATTTGCAGGGCTAAAGTTGCCAGCAGTCAAATTTATTCTCCTAAATCATGTATTTGTACTGTACACTCAATGAAAAACAGTCAAATTGTATTGCTTTTATCTGTTTTTTTAATTACTTAAAAGAACTTTTTGTAACTTTAGAGCAAGAGCCAGAATTTCCTTCAGGATAAATAAAGTTCTATCTTATCTTATCTTATCTTATCTCATCTTATCTTATCTTATCTTATCTTATCTTATCTTATCTTATCTTATCTTATCTTATCTTATAATCGTGAGTTTTTATCTCTGAATTTGACTACTTAGAAAGTTTGAAACCATTTTCTCGTAAATCATGTATTTGTACTGTACACTCAATGAAAAACTGTCAAATTATATTGCTTTTAACTGTTTTTTTTTAATAACTTAAAAAAACTTTTTGTAACTTTAGAGCAAGAGCCAGAATTTCCTTCAGGATAAATAAAGTTCTATCTTATCTCACCTCATCTTATCTTATCTTATCTTATCTTATCTTATCTTATCTTATCTTATCTTATCTTATAATCGTGAGTTTTTATCTCTGAATTTGACTACTTAGAAAGTTTGAAACCATTTTCTCGTAATTTTGACAAAGAAAGAATAACAAATTTTGACTTTGGCTATCTAAGTATCATTTTTGTTTGTTTTTGCTGACATAAAATATTTTTTTTTACCTCTTTCCTTGAAATGATTGTGACTTATTGACTTATGTGATTTAGTCTTGACAGATGAAGTATATATCCTCTCAAAACGGTATTAATCAATCTCTTCCAAACATATCACAATGAAAATGAAAGCCCAATTAACAAAACCAAATTATTCCAACTTTATGGGCGACCATGTAGTACATTACAGAGTCATATTTGGAACCTTAGTATAATACCAGCAGGGTTAAAATAAGTATTTGGATATTTTACTGAGGTAAAACTCATAAAAAGAGAATAAAAAATACCCAATTACAGCAACCCAGTCTGCTGGTGATCCCACACCACCACCAACACGACTCACATAGCCTCCCATAGCCTCCCATAGCCTCCCATCACATCACTGGATCTGGACTCTTATTATCCACTGTTATCCAACACTGTATTAATCTTCATTTATCTCAGGGATGCATTGCGGCTCCGTAACTTTCTGTCTTATTTATATTCTATTCTTTTGTGTATTATAGTATTTTTCTTCCTAGTCTTTTATAATTTTCAATATTTTTCATATGATTTATTTTGTGTATATATATATATATATATATATATATATATATATATACACACACACACAAAAATAAACAATATAATAATATACAAAATAAATCATGTGAAAAAAAAAAAGATATATATTGCATCTTTAATAGAGCTCCTACAGCATTTCATAGCAGGGACAATAAAAATATTTTATCTTATTTTAAATTCTTATAAAGATTAAATGTTAAGAAGCAGGAAATATACATTGGTAGATAAAATGTTAAGTAATCACTACAGCTGTTAGATAAATGTAGTGTAATGTAAGGTACAATATTTTCTTCTGAATGTGGTAAAGTAGAAGTACAAAGTGGCAAAAAATTAAAAATATTCTGGAATAATGCACAAATTGTGGCTTAGTTAGGTACAGCTGTTGAGTAAATGTATTTAGTTAATTCCCACCATCTCCAGAAAGCTAAAGTGAAGCTAAAAGGTTTAAGTTTGTAAGCATCTAAGAATAATGAATGGATAATACATAAGAGGGAAGACACACACATACACACAAGGCAAGACAAAAATGTTACTTACAGGATACAAAAAGGGATGCAGTATGATAAAAACCCCACTATGAACAAGATAAACATTTACACGATAGGCCTATATAGTAGTATAGGTACATGAGGTTGTAAGCTACAAACAGTGTAATACAAGAATTACAGATGGGTGGCAAAATTGGGACTTGACTCTGGAGTTAAAGACTGGAGACTCATCTGTGGCATGAAAAAGAAAGACTGGTCCCACCTCTAGCTTAACGTACGAGAATGCAACATTCAAGACATACAACCCAGTTACAAGCACATTAAATCATTTTCATTTTAAGACTGCTTCTTTCATGTTCCACTGTAGTAGTTTTCACGAGTGGGAATCATCCTGATCTTTTGTAATCTTTGATTGTGCTTCAAGATTAATCTGTCATTGGTTCCGTCAGAGGTAAATCTGAGGCGGGAACATTTATATTTAGCGCAATTTGTAAATACCTGCGTAAATTATTATTCACCGTGTTTTCTGGAGTTAACACCGTACCGTTCGTAAAATATATTATAAATATTGGTTTTAAATGCATTAAAGGTCAGTACAGTTTCGTACGTGGAACCTTGTCTCGTCACTTGTTTCTAACCGGACTGTTTAGGGCGCGGACACGGTCCTTGTTTGGTTTAGCGGTAGATGAAAATGTGATTTACAGTTTTTGTCAACATTTCGCTGCTTTAACGTGGGGAAAAACAGATATGGTCGTTTTTTGGCATGCAGTTAACCTATTGCAACTTGCTGCTTAAACAGATTTTATTATTTGAGCTAACGTTAGGCTGCTGCCAGAGGAAGGATTGCTTATAATCTGCTAACGATTTTATCGGACATCACCGTAATGTTAACGAAATTAACGGCAGTACTTTAACTAAACAACAGTAGATCTAAAACAACAAACAGTAAGTCAACTTAAGTTTCTAGTGCTGGCTGTAAAGTACTTAGCATTTAGTTTGAAGAGTCTTTATTAACGTGTTTTATGTTATTAACATTAGCGTACTTGCTTCTTACTAAGTAATATTCCAATTTTATGTTGACGTTATTATAATCCATCCACCCATTATCGTTAACCGCTTATCCGCACTCGGTTCGCGGGGGGCTGGAGCCTATTATTATTATTATTATTATTATTATTATTATTATTATAACATTTCCTGGGGGAAAATTAGATTAACTAATATTTTGGAATTAAAAATAAATATAATATCTATGTAAGTCAAATCTATGAGCTCTCCTGATATTTTAATATAAAACCAATTTAAATTCATTAATTAAAAAAAACACATTTGAAGGATTTTGGAATTCACTTATTTTTTCATTGATAACTCCGTTTTGATTTATTTTCTTGAATCCTAATTTATTTTATTTTATTTTTGTTTTTTAGTGCAGTCAGGGGGAATATCAGTAAAACTGGTGTTTTGATAATAGCTCTTAACTTTGGTTTCTTAGTAAATAGGTATAGTTCATACCTCATCAATTTGACTAATTAAAAAAAAAGTTTTAAATTGTATTGACAAAATTGACAGAGAAATACAAAATATGACACACTGCTAAATAAATAAAAAATGTAAATCCTTTTGGTCATGTTTTGTCTTTCGCTGGCCCAAATGGACTTCTATACACCATACAGTACATTACAGAGTCATATGTGGAACCCAATCTAATCTTAATCTGTATGTTATCATTTCCTAATAGTCTCTCCTTTTTTTTTCTTTTGTAAGAGATGCCTAATGCCAGCGCGAGACCGAAGCATGGCAGGAGGACCCGAAGGCGCCGCAGAGAGGACCCTGCCAGAAACGAGCTGGTCTCTAGTTCCCTAGAAAGCGCCCAGCAGTGTCTGTTCAACCAGGACTATGGAACTGCGTTTGTGCACTACCTTCTGGTCCTCAACCTGGCGCCTATGTTTAAGGACTTTGCAAGGGTAACAACTGTTTATACTGCTGTGGAAACCTGACTGTGTACATTTAGTCAGGCGGACACGCCGGACAAAAGCACCAAAATTTTTCCACATGCTCTCTATCACCAAAGGTTTCAACTATTGGTAGGAGCCACTTCATCAAGATTGCAGATAGGAGACGGCAGCCATATAAGCCATAAGTCTATGAGAACCAATATATCTTCCAAGCCACTTAGAAGGTCAATCTTGGTGTCAAAATATACATTTTCTGTATATTTTGTATATCTTCTCCAGTCTGAGTGAAAATGAACATATCTATTTGATCAAATAATCATCTAGTGATATTCTCAATAGCTTTAAATAATTCCTGGACCCAGAAAATGTATATTTTGACACCAAGATTGACCTTCTAAGTGGCTTGGAAGATATAGCATTTCTCATAGACTTTATATGGCTGCCATCACCGCAATCTTGATGAAGTGGCTCCTACTAAAAATTGAAACCTATAATGATAGAGAGTATGTGGAAAAAATGTGGTGCTTTTGTCCGGCGTGTCCCCTTTATTTGGCTAAGCCGCCTGACTAATTCACTGCCAAAGTCATACGTGCAGCAATCTGTTTTTACTGCTGCAGAATCGAAAGATGTTTAGGTTTGAAGCTAAATTTTGTGACCTCTTTTCTTTCAGGAGTCCTTCAGGTTCACTCTCTTCAAATGGACAGAAGAGCTGGACTCTGTGGGCCGCATTCAGGACCTCTTTGACTGTTACGAACAAGCGCTGGAGCTGTTTCCAGCTGATGAGGTTATCCTGAACAGCATGGGTGAACACCTATTCAGGTATTATTCTCATCCTCATAAATGCTATCATTGCTTGGAAACATACACTACCGGTCAGAAGTTTTAGAACACCCCAATTTTTCAATTTTTTACTGAAATTCAAGCAGTTCAAGTCAAATGAACAGCTTGAAAGGGTACGAAGGTAAGTGGTGAACTGCCAGAGGTAAATAAAAAAAAGGTAAGCTTAACCAAAACTGAAAAATAATGTACATTTCAGAATTATACAAGTAGGCGTTTTTCAGGGAACAAGAAATGGGTTAACAACTTAACTCTATGCAGTCTTGGGCTATTTTCTGCATTTTTGAATTCTTTTCATGTCTTTTTTAAGTCATTTTGTGTCTTTTTTTTGTCATTGTGTGTCTTTTTTTAGTCCTTTAGTTCAACATAAAATGTGATTTTGAATCTTTTTTTATTTTCAAAACACTATCATGCTCAATAAAGAATTTTAAATGTGCATTAATTTCAGAGTCGACTGAGACATTAAACTACATCATTTTCAATTAAATTCTGGAAAAGTTGGTGTGTTCTAAAACTTTTGACCAGTAGTGTATAATGTAGTTTTTGACTGTTTTCTGACTCCTTTTTTAAAATCCAGAATGGGTTTTAGAGACGAAGCAGCAGGTCATTTCCATAAAGCCTTGAAGCTGAGACCAGACTACCCCGAAGCCAGGGAAAACTTCTACCGTGTGGCCAACTGGCTGGTGGAGCGCTGGCATTTCCTAATGCTGAACGACCACGGGAGGAACCGCAAGTATCAGCAAGCCATCCAGAAAGCCGTTCAGAGCGGCTGCAACACTGTACTTGACATAGGTACTGGCACTGGGATCCTTGGGTGAGAATTTGGAAACTTTTTATTATTAAGTCACAGAGTGCAGGACCTGTGTCTCAATGCGTGAGTGTTATTGTTCTGATTTCCTGATTCTCTTTGCTAAGGATGTGTGCGAAGAAGGCGGGAGCTGCTGAGGTGTACGCTTGTGAGCTCTCCAAGACGATGTATGAACTGGCCTGTGAGGTGCTGGCCGCCAACAAAATGGACGGCAGCATCAAGATCCTCCACATGAAGTCTCTGGAGATGGAAGTGCCAAAAGACATCCCACACAGGTACAATTTATACCAACAATACTCCACATCAAGCCTACAAGAACAATACTGCAGTCGTTTCCTGTTCCTTTGTTTTTGTTTTTCCATTTAATGTTGTGTTTTTCTCAGGGTGTCCTTGGTGGTGACAGAGACAGTAGATGCTGGGTTGTTTGGAGAGGGCATCATAGAGAGTCTGATCCATGCCTGGCACCACCTCCTGCTGCCCCCACAGGTAACTTCAATAATTAAACACAAACACAGTTCTCCAGTTCCTACGGTACAATATTAATGTTTCTTTGAGTTCTTGGTGCCCAGAATCTCTTGACGTTTGCCGCTGACAAATGGGGTTGAAAAATCCTAGAAATGTGATTGTCATATTTTCACAGTTCAGGGCTTGGAGGACAGGAAATGTTTTAGCTTCAAAGACACCTTTTCCACCAACTTATCTCAGGGTCTTGAACGGCTCTATAACAGATTCTTTGCACCTTTGTACTAGCTTGCAAATCAGATCGCTTTCCACTAGTTGTGAGTGAAACCACTGTGATTAAAGATGAGTCATTAACAGAGGACGCTGCACAATGCGAAACAGAAGTAAACAGTAGAAGCAAGTAGGGATGGGCGTTTGGAAGAAACCTGCCAACTCAAGCATCTATTACGTTAACGATCAATTAATCAATGTTTTTAAACATTCTCCAGTATGTATAAAAACATGCATTAGCAAAATAATATAACTGATAACGGGCGCTTTTATTTTGAAAGGACGAAAAGAGACTCCCTGTCGATCGTTAAACTAACTCAAGTAAGATTAAACTATAAAGATGACGTATGTTTTAGCCCCAGAAGAGGTATGAGGTTAGTTTTTGACAGTACTCTTTTGTGTTTTAATAAGTTTTGCATAAAATTAAACTCAGTAATTCATGCTAGCAAGATTTGGTACAGTAAGCTAGTTTTGCTCAAATTAAGTGTGTTTTATAATTGTTATTGCAACTTTCAGTTTGCAAACTGTAGCTTTATCCAACTTAATTCTCTGCTCTTTGGTTTATTCACGTACAGCTGCAGAACTGAACGCTCGGCCGTGTTTCAGTTCAGTGAGTACTGATACGCAGTCATAGATAGAATTAAATAATACACCGATCGATTAAAAAATCCATGTGATCGACCAAATACTTAACGACCATTAATCGATCATCGATTAATTATTTCCATCCCTGGTAGCAAGATGGCAGATCACGGTCATTACCAGCAAGCTTTTGTCCTGTTATTACAGATATGTGTTTTTATCTTCAATACCAAACTTTCAATGACAAGAAAATGTAGGAGACTCCATCCAACCTGTAGAATATAGCGCCCACTGAAGTTCACACTATAGATCGAGAAAAACCTGCTGTTTGATGTTTTGGTTCCAGCTAGGAAACAACTTTTTGTTTTCCAAACTAATTAGTTATTGGTTGAAATGCTCCGAAATTGAAGACAAAAATACAAATCAATCAATCAAATCAAAATTACTTTATTTATCCCCAAGGGGAAATTCAGTTAGTCTGGTAGAATCTCTGTTAGAATGAGACAGCCTGATGGCTGCAGGAGAGAAGGATCTTTTGTATCTCTCTGTCCTGCACCGGAGAGAGAGGAGCCGTCCACTGCTGATTTTTTGGTCCATAAAGGTTTTGTGTAGTGGATAATCCGGGTATTTCAGGATGGCCTCGAACATCTTGACAGTGCATCTCTCCGCCACCTCCTCTGTCTGTCCAACCAACCGCCTTCTCTGTGTGTGATGCTGCCTCCCCAGCAGACTGCAGCATAAAACAACACACTACCACCACACACTGATAAAACATCTGCAGCATCTTACTACAGATGTTCAGAGATCTGAGCTTCCTTAAGAAAAAGAGGCGGTTCTGCCCCTTTTTGTAGAGAGCGTCTGTGTTTAGGGACCAGTCCAACTTATCATCCAGGTATACACCTAGATACTTATAACTTGGCACCACCTCCATGTCCACCCCACAGGTATTCACTGGCAGAGGAGGGGGCTTGAGCCTGCGTAAATCTATGATCATTTCCTTAGTCTTTGAGGTGTTCAGTAGGAGATAGTTCTTGTGACTCCAGTCACTGAAGGCTTTTATGAGATCCCTATATTCAGATTCCTGTCCATTCCTGATACACGTCTGAGTACTTCTGGATGTGGCAGGACTCAGAGTTGTATTTGAAGTCCCCTATGTACAGTGTGAACAGCAATGGAGCCAGAACAGTTCCTTGTGGAGCCCCTGTGCTGCTCATTAATGTCCCAGAAACACAGTTCCCCAACCTGACATACTGTGGTCTTCCTGTCAGGTAATCTGTGATCCAGGAAATGAAGGAAAGATCCACTCCCATCTCTGTGAGCTTGTTTTTAAGTATGTTGGGTTGGATGGTGTTGAATGTGCTTGAAAAATCAAAGAACATGATTCTCACATAAGCACCAGATTCCTCCAGATGAGCGAGGGCACGGTGAAGCATGTAGAGGACAGCAACACTGGTTGAGTTCATCAGCTCTTTCTACATCACCCGCAACTGGCTGTCTTTTCTTGTTGTTGTAACCAGAGATGGTGTTGATTCCTCTCCACATTTCACGGATGTTGCTGTTCTGTAGATTTCTCTCCAGTTTCTTCTTGTATTCCATCTCTGCCATCTTTAATCTCTTCTTCAACTTATATTGTACTAGTTTGAGCCGTGCTTTGTCACCATCTCTAAAAGCTGCCATCTTCTCATTGAGGATTGCCTTTAAATCACTAGTAATCCAAGGTTTGTTATTGTGGAAACAGCGTACAGTCCTAGTGGGTATGACCGTGTCTCTACAGAAGTTGATGGAATCAGTAAAGCAGTCAACCTGTCTGTCATAGTCCATACTGTTCTCCTCTGTTTCCAGCAACACATTCAGTCTGTTCATTCAAAGCAGTCCTTTAGAGCCTCAGCTGCCTCTGGTGTCCATTTGACTGTGAGTTTAGTTGCAGGCTGCCTCCGCACACAGGGTTTGTAACAAGTCTCCAGAAGAACTAAGTTGTGGTCCGATTGTCCTATTGGGGGCATGGCAGTAGCTCTGTAAGCTTATTTGACATTAGCATATAGCAGATCAAGGGTTTTATTTTCTCTGGTGGGACAATTAACGAACTGTGTAAATCCATTCAGGTGAGAGGAGAGGGAAACATGATTAAAGTCTCCTGATATGATCAAGAATGCTTCTGGGTGTTTAGTCTGTATCCTAGCAATGTAGAACTTCACATGGAACTTCAGCAGTTGCCTTGGATGGAATGTACACAAGTATTGTTATGATAAATACAAAATTTAGATTTTAATAAAAAAGGATGATCTAATACTTTTTACCTTGACTGTATATACAAATGGACTTATTTTTGCTGCTCCCCCTGCTGGCCGTTAGATAGAACACAGGTTTAGGCACTTCTGCTTTGACCTCACTCATCAGGCCTGGACACAAACAGTAAACAGGTTAATGTATCTAGTTAACTCTGATGTTGTGCCGTAAAAGAGGGTTAATGTGCAGTTTTATTAAAAGCACATGTTTCCTGTCCTAAAGAGAGGTGAGAATGAATTCCAGGAACAGTCTGCGACAGGACGGGTCATTCCTGCTGGAGCCACTGTGTTTGGTATGGCTGTTGAGAGCCTGGAGATCCGCCGACATCACAGGTACGAGTCCATCTGTGTTCCTGTGAGTAGGCTGTGTGTCTGATAAAATATGCTTTCCGTGGAGTTAACTTATCACAACAACAGAACCTGGATCTTTTCATTATGACAGCGCTGTTTGTTTTTCACACAGGATTTGTGTGTCCGAGGTGGGCGGTCTGTCCATAGCTGCAGCCGGGGAGCTCCGCAGCCCCGTGAGCTGCAGCCCAGAGCCGGACGACTCCATGGAGCCGTACACCACAGAGAGACTCAGCAGACTGCCAGGAGGGTATAAACCTCTCACCAAGCCGTTCACAGCCCTCAACATAGATTTCAACAACGTGCAGGTGAGCACAAAAGGGGACAACAGATGCTGATAAACCGTGATAATTGGATTCATTCAGCTACTATCAATTTAATGTGTTTTGACTCTGAGAAAAATAATTAATTTACCTGACCATATTTCCGTCGGCCCCATAAAACGAACATATTGGCTGCCTCACAGGCCAAAATTTTGCACGTCGGTGGCCACTTATTATTTAGCTATAGGCCTGCAGGGATTGTTGCCTGGTTTATTAGCTCGCAGTGAACACCTGGCAGATTGGAGTCACAGTGTTTATCTCCCACACAGCACCAGGAGGATCATTAGTTGATACTTAGCCAAACACGACCAGTAGGGACTTTAAGACAAACTTAGGCTGATGACAGAGCTGCGATAATGTGTCGAGCATCAGAGACGCAAACTCTTCTTAGTAAAATGACACTCAGACGTCAGAGCACTGCAGTGTACCTCAGTCAGTTATATAGTACTCTGACATAAAGACACAACATTGGTCACCTAAACAGTTATTCAAGTTGAAGAAAAAACATTAGCCAACTATTTTGATAATGTATATATTGTTATAGTAGTTTTTCTTGCAGAAAATGCTTTGTTTAGCCTCTCAATAAGGACATTTTCTGCTTTTTTTAACTAAACTGAATATCTTTGGGTTTTGGAGTGACAAAACAACACCACCTTGGATATTTCACTATTTTCTGACATTATATAGACCAAACAACAATTAGTTGCAACCCAATTCTTGCAATGCTCCACATCAGCTACAGTACTAGGAATATGACAGTGAGTATGAGTAAAAAAGATAATAATAATAATAAGATTTCCTGTTGCATTTTGTTCTTCCACATTTTGAGAGTTTCTGTTTGTGCAATTTCCCGTTCAAGGGGTTGAGATGTTATCTCACACAGTAATTCTATTTGCATTTCCACCTCTAATCCTCAGGCTTCAAAGGGTTTTCGCTATGATTACCATTTACTTTTTTTTAAATATAATTTTGAAGTATTTACAAATATCCCCAACTTACTTGCGAAGTGCCACAAAACACATTGTGACACAGTGACACATTTATTGTGCATTTGTAAGCGTTGAAACAAGAATATCCACAAAAAAGGCATTTATTTGGTGACAATAATGTGGTGGGCATTAGTACATTACATTACATTCAAGGTCAAGGTCAAGGTCACGTTTATTTATAGAGCACTTTATATACAACCAAGGTTGACCAAAGTGCTTTACATAACTGAATCACAACAAAAAATCCAATCCAATACAAGATACATAATTGAATAACAATAAACTCACAAAATAAAAATAAAAGACAATTTAATCTAATAATATATGAGATGAGATGTACAGTACAGCACACAGAAACAACTTTCTTCTCACGCAGGTTCGAAAGCCTGGGAGAAAAAATTAGTCTTAAGAGAAGATTTAAAATTGTCCAATGTCTTTGACGACCGGATATGCAGCGGTAAACATTAGACCCTGCAACAAACCCGCTGTCTTGTCTTTAACTTTAACGTTTTATTTTGGTAACCTGCAGGACCTGGAGGGGCTGAGCTCCAGGGAGGTTCAGCAGATCCGCCTGCCTGTCACTCAGGAGGGGGTACTGGACGCTCTGGCCGTGTGGTTCCAGCTCCATCTGGACGAGGAGAGCAGTCTGTCCACCGGACCCCAAGAGGACACCTGTTGGGAGCAGGCCATCTACCCCGTCCACAGCACCAGGGGTAAGACTCAGTCGACATGCAGAGAGAAAATATTGGCCTGAGGTTTGGCAAGGCAATAAAGTGTCCATAATTATAATTAATTCTCATGACATATATTAACCATTTTAGTTGTAATCAAATTAATTTTATTTTCCTCTCAGCTTGTATTCTCTGCTTTGATTTATTGTGCATTTCCACATTACAACAGATGAGGGCAGTGTGTGTGTTGCAGACTACAGTACATTCAGTATTTAACATTTCTAACTGTAAATAATGCCTCTTGCAGAAAACATTTCAGCCTATAATCATCACAACTACTTTATTGCAGTTAACATCAGACCAAGAGTTCTGACTACTTAATACTTTTGGTTAATCTCCATTTGAAATAGTGAGAATAATTATTTACTGTCATGACAGGATGATATCTTTATCATCACATAAAGATTTAGCTCCCAAAAAAATCTTGTAAACCTGACACTTATTGCTTAATTATCAACACTGAAGTCCAATGGTGGAATGTAACTAAGTAGATTTACTCAGGTACTGTACTTGTCTATTTCCATATATGTGACTTTACACTTCTACTCCACTACATTTTAGAGGCAAACATTGTACTTTTACTCCACTACATTTAGCTGCCAACTTCAGTTACTTTTCAGGTTGAGATTTAACTTAAAAATACAATCAATTTAAAATGATAATACATTGTTTTTTAAAAGTTAAACCACATAAAATTATATTAAGTAGTTAAAATTTGCCCTACAAGGACAATAGTAACATGATGCACGCATAAATGCATTAAAATAATAATAATATTACAATAATTAGTTTTGTCATATATTTAACAATCTAAGTGGGTTCATTGTGCATAATGAGTACTTTAACTCTGAAGTACATTTTGATGCTGAAACTTTTGTACTTTTACTTAAGTAAGTTTTGAACGCAGGACTTTAACTTGTATGGAGTAATTATGTAGTTCTGTATTAGTACTTTTACTGAAGTAAAGGATCTGAATTCTTCTTCCATCACTGCTAAAGTCTGAAATATGTCAGCGTAAAAATTACATTTTGGACAAAACACTTTTCAGACCCACCAATGTAGCACACTACTACACCAAATAAAATAAAAAACTACAATTTTAAACAACATACTTAAACTGACAAGAAGTGCAAAAAGTTAAAATGTGCCAAATGTCAGTAAGAGCTCTGCATACTCTTTACTTTTCTATCATCCTAACTGTGAACTTAATAGCCGCTGACATGAGGTGACATGTTCCAGTTGGCGTTGCGGAGCCTCGTCTCTCAGACGCGACTCAAACAGCGTTTCACTGTGCTGCTAATTGGCGTCGGCAGCGTCGAGGGAGCCGCCACCTTTCCCGGTGATCACCAACATCCGTTTCCCGGTCGATGTGACGTGTGCGCCGTGATCGCCTGTGACACTCTTTAGTGTTCATGAAATTCTTATAGGCGATAAATATGCATTTTTCCCAAATGCCTCTGACGAGCCGCGCACTGACATGGAGACAGGAACAGATGTTATTCCTGTAGGAATCCTTTCTGGGCCTCTCCCCCTCTCTCTGTGCACCCGGTCCCCTGAATCTCATTTCTCTGTTGGCCTCGCTCTTTTCTTCACTCTCGGTCTCTTTTTAAAAGTCTTTCAATTGTCAAGTCAATTTTATTTATATAAGTGCAAATCATAAATTTGGCTTAAAGGGGCTTAACAATCTGTAGACCAAGCAACACCTTCTAACCTTGAACCCCTGTCAGCTTAGCATTTATAAAATCATAAGCATGAACTTATAAATTATAATTTTGCTGTCTATTTATCTGCAGTTCTTCCCTTTCTGATCATTTCAGGTGTTTTATGAGGTTTCTTTTTTACAGCAGGTGTGGATAAACCGTTTTTTATACTTAACTTTTAGAAATATAAAGATGTTTTTTAAAATAACCTTATTTTTATATGTTGTTAAGCACAAGAAGCTGTATAACTTTGAATTTAACCAACATAAAAGACACTATAAGGAACTTTCTTATTAAAAGTATATCATACTTAAGAAGTCAGACATTTGCCAGTTTCAGTGTGTGACAGTTTTAAATTCTCTATGCCTCAGTACATTTCAGTCGATGCTAAAACTTTAGTGCAGTTCACACACATTAAGTATAATCAGGTCAAGTTAGTGTTTTCTTCTTTTGATTCTTTTCAGGTTTTGTCCTGAAGCCCCGAGACGAGCTGATTGTTGAAGTCTCCTGCAGAGATGCCTTCCTGAGGCTCTGCAGTGTCGCTGTGCTGAGGGACGGCCGTGAAATCCGTTTAGACGAGCTTGTGGATTTGCAGGACTCTGAAAACCCCATTTCAAATCAAACCCCAGAGGCAGAACTGTGCAGTGCTCTAGCATGTCTTCAGACTGACCAGGCTCAAACTAAAGACTTCTGCATGCTGGAGTGTTCAGAAATGGCGCTCCTGAACAACCAGGAATACCACCAGAGTTTTTCCAATGCGCTTGCCAAACTCATCTCCCAGCTGAAGGTGAAATGCCAGAACAAAGAGCGAGGATCAGATGTTCAGTCTGGCCTCCCTGACTCCACAGACTGTAGTGACCTGTTCTATGTCCTGGATGTGTCAGAGGGCTTCTCTCTGCTCTCGCTCATCGCTGCCAGCCAGGGCCGCGTGAAAGCGTACAGCTCCATGGAAAAGAACAAGCAACAGGAAGTGCTAAAGAGACTGGCTCGTGGCAACAATGTCCCAGAACAGAGACTAGAGTTCTGGCTGAACCACATGGAGGACGAGCAGGGGATGCTGAAAAGGCCGACCAGAGAGAAGCTTTGGAGCGCCATCATGCTGGACTGCGTGGAGACTTGTGGTCTCATCAGACAGAAGCTGATGGAGAAAGCTTCACTGGCGAGGTAAGAGGAAGCAGCCAGAAAAGGGCATACAGAAATGTTTGATCACATTTGTTTAGGTGCTTGGTAGGCATATCTCCACTGAGTACTTTTTGGAAAGTTAGTTAGCTAGTTAGTTCCCCTCGGCCCCTGTTCCCATACAGGTACTTTTGTAGCGGCTAACCAACATAGTTAGAATATGACGTAAATAGTTCTGCGACACTTACGTGATTATTCGGGGACAATTTTGACCGTGACGTCAGTGACGCGACGCCACGACTTCACAGTCAATCTACTTGTCGACGGTATTTCTTTTTCCTTTGTCCATCGTCTTCGCTTCTTTGGTTTCTTGTTCTCAATTCTTTCATCTCAGTCTGCTCTGCTTATTTCTTTCGAAGATGGCGCTGTCATGTGTTGGTTGTGTCGAGTTCTACTCATGACATATCCCGCCTCAACCGTATACAACCAGCGTTGACTAGTTAGTAGTGGCTCAGTAGTGGCTCAGAAAAGTGAATACCAGAGGCGGGTACTTTCTGAGCTGCTAACTGGTGGAGTTGGGCGGATCTTAGGCAGATCCTCTCTCCCAAGCCACACCCATAGCAGCTTACTAAAGGGAAAAGTACCTAATAGAATGCGCCTTATGTTTTGATCATTTGAATGTTTCACTTTTGGATATTGGAAATGTTTCAGTAGAGGGGCCTTCATCAGGTTATTATTTTTGATATAATAGAGAACAATCTGATATAAATGTGGGTTGTTTTCTATGATCTGTTCTAGGTGTTTGCTGGAGGATGGAGGAAGTATTTTCCCAGCAAAGATTGAGGTCCATGGTATGATGGTGGAGTCGGAAACGTTGCTGCTGGAGAGTGCTGTCCAGGGTCAGGAGCCCACACTGGGATTCAATATCGCTCCCTTCATCAACCAGTTCACTGTAAGTACAACCACATCAGCTTCTATCTATCAAGGTTAACTTGGGTTAACCAGGGTTTGCTGCTGACCTCGGATCTCGAACTTGAGAAACAAAAAGATGTCGGCTTCCTAAACAGGATGCCATATCATATCTTATGCCTGCCTCTCTGTATTTTCACAAAGAGAGGGTTACAGCAACAAGACAAAAAGGGGAAAATGATGGTCCATTTTTCTGCAGGTCTTGAAATGGTAGTTTAGCCATCATACGTATTGCTTAAGCCCCCTAAAAATATGAAAAAGTACTACATGTTGCTGCTACAGTTTGGTCAGCAGATTACCTGCTGCATTGCAGGCCCGCCCAAAGAAATGTCTGGGCCCCTGAAAAGATCCAGTGATTGGGGCTCCTCTCCAAATCCAAAACTTTACTCATATTAACTAATCCGCATGCTCTCTCTGTCTGACCCATCTGACCAAACACCTGGCATAGTATGGAAATCCACTCGGGCATCAGCTAATAGTTAAAATTAGTCCGTTTCTTAGTTCATGTGGCTGTATGGCTGCATTTTTTTAATAGTTGCATACACATACTCCTACAATAATCAAGGAGAGCATTCAAGGATTCAAGGAAGTTTATTGTCATTATTGGAACATGTTGGTACATGAAGTGGAACGAAATGATGTACTTGGGTCCCGCTGGGGGAGCAAAGTTAGAAAAGAATAGAGCACACAAAAAACAAAACTCAGGCCCTGAAATAAATAAAAACAATGAGTAGACATTGCAATAAAAAGACAATAAATAGAACACATACATTAAATAAAAAGTGTGTGAGAGAGAGGGTGTTGCATTATGAATCAGGCTCAGTTGGTAAAGCGGCTGCATACCGATCGGAATGTTGGTGGTTCGATCCCTGACCATGGCAGCCTACATGTCAAAGGATCCTTGAGCAAATTACTCAACCCCAAATTGCTCCCGATGCTGCGTCCATGGGTGTGTGAATGAATTCCCAATGGTGGCAGGTGGCACCAGTGTGCCCTGGTAGCCTCGGCCACCAGTATGAATGTGTGTGTGTGTGTGAACGGGTGAATGAGTGCAGTCTGTAGTGTAAAGCACTTTGGATAAAAGCACTATATAAGTGCAGTCCATTTACCATTTATTACACTGTTTATTTTTCTTGTTTTTGCCGAAAATGCCGAATATTTTTGTTCAAAATTAAAATGTGGTTGTCATTGCTTATATTTGGGATAGACAAGTTCATTGCTGGCCTCCATGGACCCTCAACACTGCAGGGGCCCAGAAAGCTTTCCCCTGTTGGAAGTGGTTGGAATGATCCTAAAAGTGGGCAGCCCTGTTGCAGTCATAAGATGACCAAAAACAACACACAATGACAAAAAAAGACACAAAATGACCAAAAAAAAGACACAAAATGACCAAAAATAGATGTAAAATGACAAAAAAGACACAAAATGACAAAAAATAGACGTAAAATGACAAAAAAAGACACAAAATTACCAAAATTTGACACAAAATTACCAAAACATGACCAAAAAAGACAAAAAAAAAGACTGTTGTAGTCAGTGACAGTAAATAGTGGCATAAGAAGTCAAATTGAACCATATTGTCAAGCTGAAACTTCTCCAGTCTTCACAAGACAAGTTGCAAAATCTTCCTTTTGTACATCTCAGGCCACTCACATCTCCAATTCTGTCTCATGTTCCTGATGCAACAGTCAATATTTCCAGTTTTCACATGCAGTATGCAGTGTTGCATTAGCAGTGTTTGTAAGCTTGCTTTCGCATTCAAAGTTTGTCCATTCGGAGTAAACGCGTTACTTGTGGATTTGGTTAAATACGATTGACATATAGTGCAAAACTAAAAAGGTACAAAAAAAGACTGTGTGTGTCTTTTGTTGAACAAGGTATTTCACTTGGAATACTAAGGTCCAGGGCTGTGTTTTCTGTTGTGCACGACTCTTTGATGTGTGCTTCCAGCTGTGTTAAAGAAGCTGAAAAAAATCCCTTTTGAATTCTTTTTCTTTATTTGGTCTGGAAATTATCTCTTTTTTTTTCTTCCCAGCATCATGTTTGTGCTCTAATTTCACAGGCCCCCACATGGGACGGTCGTTTGTTTTAACAGGTGTTGTCTTTGAAGCCCTCAGTGGAGGGCACTTTCTAGCACAACTGTCACACAAAGACACAACACACAGCTTGGCCCAAGACATTCCTACCTGAATCCATCAGTATACATTACATCAAGCACATCAAACAGCGGGCTCTGAGGTCTACACAACTGTGACAGGGAGGAGGAAAGATTCTTTTGTTCTGCAGTAAAGGAAACTGTGACACTTTCTGCGCTGCCACTTTGGCTTCTCCCTCAGCTTTTAACTGTGCTGCCCTGCAGCCACGGCCCGTTTGTCAAGTTTGCAAGAGTTTGAAGTGGAAGATTAGTTTCCAAGCATTAATCAGGGATTGAGCGATTATCTACTGACACTACGAATTAAAACCTAATGTGGATAAATAATGGTCTGGGAGTGCCAACAACAACAACAACAACAACCGTGAGTCAGCTTTTGCATGGTTTTTAAAACACTGCAGCAGTGCTTCTGTTTTTTGGTTTTGTTTTAAGGTCTGAGCCTTTTTTCTGAGACTTATAAAAAATGCGGTCTCATGAGCAAAAAATAAACAACCTAGTTTTTTTGTTTTCAAATATAAGAGAACATGATGTAGGTCCTCTACAATAAAGAGAAAAGAGGCACACAGCTTTGTTATAGTACCTAATTTAAAAACAATTGAGAAAGCAATGGTCTTTAAAAAAATATAGCCACAAAAATTAAGTCTTTTTTTATTTGTGTACTTAAACAAAACAGAGTGCTTTGATTTAAAAAAAAAAAAATGTAATATATTTTTTAGGGGGAAATCCATTCCATTGCTTGATACTGGAATGGATTAAATCGTGTGATTTAATCCATTCCAGTTTCCTTTATTACTGACTTTATCTTTTATGTCCTGTAGGTACCGGTACATGTGTTTTTGGACTTTTCCACACTGGAGTGCAGGCATCTCAGTGAGTCTGTGGAGCTCTTTGTTCTTGACCTGATGAACACCAACGCAAACTACATTAACAGAGACGTAAAGGTGAGATATCTGCAGCATGATTGGATTTAATTGTAGAATGCATGAGTGAAGAGGACGTAGCCATCACAGTATCACCCATTAGTTTGTGGACTACTGTTTTGAAGCCTCATACCTACTATACAGGTGTATCTCAATATATTAGAATATCATGGAAATGTCCATTTCCAGTAGTTCAAGTCAAATAGCCCCAACCAAGTATTGAGTGCATATAGATGGACATACTTTTCAGAGGCCGACATTTCCATATTAAACATACTTTTTAAAATTGGTGTTTTGTAACATTCAATTATTTTTTAGAAACTGAATTTTAGGTCTTCATTAAATATAAGCCATAATCATTATAATTAGAAGAAATTAAATTAATTAAGACATGAAATGTTTCATTCTGTGTGTAATGGATCTTTATAATGTGTTATTTACACTTTTTGAATTGAATAACTGACATAAAATGAACTTTCTATGATATTCGAATTCATTGAGATGCACCTGTACACACATCTCTCTTCGATCCACTAAAAATATATTAAGGATCTTTTTTTGAAACTTTTTTTTTTTTTTTTTTGCATAAGTCATTTATTACTTTTAAACTAATAGAAGCAAAACATGACCAGTGATTTAATGGTAATTATCACTGAGTAGCTGATTGTTCTTATCTACCATTAAGTCTCTTTTTACAATCTGTTTCTCAGGTCCAGGCTACATCTTCAGGCAGAATAACTGCAGTTCCCTTTTGGTACCACATCTACCTGGACCAGGAGATCAGTGTGAGCACCCTCAGCAAGAACTCTCACTGGAAGCAGGCGGCTGTGGTGCTGCAGCAGCCCCTGGAGGTACGAGTCGGAGACTGGGTTCGCCTCGCTGTGAAGCTTCACAAGAGCGCCATCTCCATATCAGCACATATAGAGAACACCCCTGGGCCAATGGACCAATAACCTGTTACACTGTAGGTCTGCAACAAGATCATTTCTATATAGTTTATGCCTCAATCAGAAGGAGGCTATTGTCACATTGGGAAATGCATTAAATGCTGTGCATTCCTTTTCTGCTATCATTTACGATTTCTCCTGCATGAGCCACACTGATCTTACTTATCGGTGGGAAGTCATCACGATGGGCCTTCAAGTCATGTTTTTGTTTGTAAATTGTGCCATAAGATTATAGGACATTTATAGTTTGTACTTATATTTGTAAGTATATATTATAAATATTATAGTCGTCCGTTCATTATGGGCACAGTTGTTTTTGTAAATGTTTGTCGGTATCAAAAATTCAAACAATAAATGTGACATTTTCTTAAAAAAAACGCAAGAAAAAATGTAATTAATCTGATTTATTCAAGAGACTGTCAGAGATGGAATTTAATTAAAATGTTGAACCATTTACATAACCCTGTCAGTTTTGTTTTTTAAGAATCATATAAGGCAATGTAACATTCTGTAGATGGACATGATGCAGATAATGCAGTTGATTTGATACTTTTTGTTTTCTGACAAAACCTGATATCCAACACTGTACATTAAACATGTTAATATCCCTGTACGTATCCACGTAAGTCACAATAACCCAAAAAAAAAAGAAGCTAAACAAAAATCTATGGTGAAAAGAAAATGGCTTTGGTACAAAACAGCTCAATCTTAAAAGCTAAAAATAGGATACAGAGAATAAAACTGATCATGGAATATAATGGGTGGTGTAGTGGATAGAATAGTTCCACGGCACATAAAACAAGGCATCTGAGAAGACGAGTTAACACATTTCTATTAACACTTTAGAGTGCGCTGTGTGCAGAAAAGCATTGATAGGAATTTACTAGAATGTGCTGATTGTACCGTTTCAGACTGAACTGTGTGTTATTTTAATACTTCATATGTACTTAGTATACTTAGTAAAACATTGTATTAATATTAGGACACACGTCAGTTCTCCCAAATTGATTTCTCCACTAACAGTTTAGTCATAACTGTTCAACATTTGTTGCTTCGGCTCTTTTCTTTCTCACCCTCATTGATACAAATCTTCTACAAGCTAGGACAAAAAAATAGACACTTTTAGACATCTAATGTGCTTTAAAATCGTAGATTTCCATTTACGATTACTTATTTTAATTGATGTCGTCTGAAATCACTCTAAATTCAGATATAGTGAAGGAAACATGTATTTTAAAAGTTGCATATTTGTCTGTATCATCCAAGTGTCACATCAGAGATGATGATATGATTGAGACGGCATGAGAAAGTGTAATAATTTCCTATTGGGAAAGGATACACATGCAAGTTTTACCAGACTTAAAGGTATGTGGCGTCTCATCTCAACAAATGTGACTAGTGTGCTCATCAGGACGCACATTAAAGGGACAGTTCAACCCAAATCTAAACCACATTTTCCCTTTCACCTGTACCTGTGCTACTAATCAATCTAGATTGTTTGGGTGAGAGATGCTGAGAGCTGGAGATCTGCTTTCTCTTGAATATAATGGGACTATTTGGCACTTGGCTTGTGGTACTCAAGGATCCAAAATAATACATTTGAAGACCCAACAGCAAAGTCTCTTTCCAGAAATGATGCAGTTAGTGGAGATGATCCACACACCTTGTTGTAAGGAGTTTAATAACGGAATTTTTTTTCTTTCTAAGACAGTTCCTAGAGGAAAATATTTGATTTGGGGGTGTACTGTCCCTTTCTGCAGAACCTACAGCCAAGAACAATAAAAACTGCACCTTATCTACAGGTTATTTAGTGCCATAACTTCACTGAACATTCTTGGAGCTGTCACTGGCAGAGAGGTCCATCTTGTTTCGTATTTGTTGGCAAATGTCTACTATGTTGGTTGATGTGCCTTTTGAAAACAGTTTATTTAATGTTGCATCAGTACAGTAATGTCTGAAAGAAAATGGCAAGGCTGTAATTGGGTCCCGCCCAACCTTGTCTGGTAGTCTGTCGGTCACGTCACCTTTTACAACAGGCTAGGTGATCACGATGAGATCTGCTTCTGTTGGCTCTTTGCTTTGGTTGGTCCTTTCCTCTTCAGGGGTTTCTTCGGGATCGGGCTCATATCCATCATCCCACGGCGCCGAGCTGAGCCCAGCAGGGGCGGACAAAGAGTGCGGTGTGAGGGTTTTGCCCAGGCCCTCGTATTGACCTCTGGGGGACACCGGGTTGGATGCTGCCTCTGTGATTGCATCTTGGGAGCTGGAAGAGAGCAGACCAGACCGCTCGCCATCACTCTGCGCCTCACCGAAGTAGGACTTTCTCGGACGACCCATAACTGTTCTCCCTGTCAAAGAGGACAAAAAAAGTCTTTACCAGTGTCTGAGAATTACATTACATTACATGTCATTTAGCAGACACTTTTGTCCAAAGCGACTTACAATAAGTGCATTCAACCTGATGGTACTAGACATAGACCATAGGAATCGAGTAAGTACACAACTTTAAGAGCTAACTGTCATTGCTAAGGAGTGCTATATGTTAAAGAAGAAAAGAAGAGAAAAGAAGAAGAGTTTTTTTTTTTTTTTTAATATATCTGTTAGGAGAGGGTTGCCGGTTCGCCTCCCGCCTGCGGCTCTTCTGTGTGGAGTTTGCATGTTCTCCCCATGTCAGCGTGGGTTCTCACCGGGTACTCCGGCTTCCTCCCACAGTCCAAAAACATGCACTTAGGTTTAATTGGTGACTCTAAATTGCCCATAGGTGTGAATGAGAGTGTGATTGTCTGTCTCTATGTGTCAGCCCTGCGATAGTCTGGCGTCCTGTCCAGGGTGTACCCCGCCTCTCGCCCAATGACAGCTGGGATAGGCTCCAGCCCCCCGCGACCCGATTGCGGATAATCGGTTAATGGGAATGAATGAATGAATGAATGAATATCTGTTAGGTGACCATGACTTAACCGAGGTATTGTTGGAAGAGATAGGTCTTCAGCCTAATATATATGCTACAATGTATTTCAGTAGTCAGGAGAGCACCTACCAACATTGCGGACTTGTTCAGAGATGTCCGCTCGGACGTCAGAAATGTCCCACATTGCCATGAAAGAGTCAAAGCAAGAACCCTCCTCAGCCTCCTGTATGTAGGGCTTGTAGGTGAAGCTGAAGTGATGGGCGATGGCTGCCAGAAACATCTCCACACAGATGATGAAATCCTGAGGGGATTTGGTTGTTGGTTGGTTGTTTTCCACAGCGGTAAAAAGTTAAGTTGGTAAACATTTCGGAGGCCATATAGATATGTATTAACTTACCTGTAAGCCAGTAGCTACAGCCTCCACACTATTCCAGTCCCATGTACGTGTCTCTGAGATAATGCCCACTTTCACCAGCAAAGCAATGAACACAGCTTGCCTAGAAGGGTCCACAAGCATTTACAAAGGATAAATAAAGCATATTTTCAGAAGGTTCCAGGTCGTGTCATTAAGTTTGAACGCAGAATTACCAGAAAGAGACGAACACCACCATTTTGACACATAGAAATTTTCCCACTGGTCTGATTGGACTCAGTTCCTCTCTGAGAGCCCTGTAGAACAGCACCAGGCAGTACATGGCAAACTAGATCAAGAGAAGACAGACAAAGAGAAATATATTCCATCCTTACATGCCCTTAATACAATCTTTACTTTTACATTTAGACTCAAGAATTAGAAGCAGCATTACCAGCTGTGACATGTTGTTAAAGATGACCAGGTACGTCCATGCATTTTTGGAACTAAAATTGCCTTCATCATACACTCCACATAGCTGACAGATCCTAGGAAGAAGGAGAAACAGATGCAATAGATGTTAATTCAAATAGTGATCAAAAAGCGAAAGATGTGGATGAGGAGCAGTTTACTTACAAGGCAATCACTGTTGTGACGGGTCTGACCACGGTGTACTGCAACACTCCCAATTTGCATCTCAACAATAAAACCCTGCAGGGGAATATATCATTTGAATTAGATTTAATTAATTAGTTTAACAACATTGAGTTTGCTCATATTGTATTTTAAATCAAACCCATTTATGGTCATAATGCATGTGGTGAGTGGATCCTTGAAACAAGTGTAATCACAACATTTTAATGCTAAACTGTCATATTCCTCAACAACTATTCAATCATGGACTATGACATCCATGTGCAAAATGCAATACGACCCTGGAGGGTTAAATCATTTACCAAGGCAGTATTATAAAATACAAAGCTAATGCAATGAGGCTGATACTGCTGGCATTTGGGCCAAGTTAATTAATTTGTTCTGCTTCAGTTATGACGTACAAACTGATTCTCATGAAAAACAAATCTGGATAAAATTAACTGCACACAAGCATGTTAACCAATTACAGATGGTTCCTGTCTGACTGGGTATAATTTGAAACTGATGACAAGCATTGATTTGTTTACTACAACAAAGAAAAAAGATTTCTATGCCTTGAAACAATCTCAAATTAACTTTTTTGTACAAGAAACAAACCTGGCACTGTTTATCTTTTAGGCATTTCCATTGTTGACTTGACACTACTCCTTGAGAACACAGCTACAGTAAACTACTATTGAAAAGATTAAGCATTTGTTTAGCTGTAGTGTGTTGGCTGCCACATTGTAAGATGAACCTGCGGTCCTACATGGATTGCATGTATTTCAGTCCTTATAGTAAAAGTGGTTTAATTTTAAAGGAAACATACTCTCCCATTGGCCAGGGTGGGCAGCAGCAAAGAGGGGGCAGATGTTTCTGCTGCTCCTGGGCCTCCAGCATCGACACCAGGCTGGGGTACTGATTCTCCAGGTAGTTCAGCAAGAAGGTCATGAAGTTGTAGATGACATAGGCCTCGTAGCACTCCCTGCATGTGTCCACATAAATTGCTATACGGGGGTATTTCAATGCAATCCACTGCAAAAAAAAAAGAGAGGGGGAATTACATTGAAAGAGAATATGTTTAATTATCTTAATCATGCAGCTTTTATTTTTGAATGTTCTTTAATATAGTAACATGGACGTATGTAGACTGTAATTTTGTAATATACATAGTAATTGTATTTATGTTTATAATATTTATATATATATAGTCATTTACAATATACATGTATAGGTATTCACAATGTAATATAAATTGTTTATAGTATATGTATATATAATTATCTATAATATTTGTATGTGACTATATTGATTATTCACATATGTATGTATATACTGACCCATTAAGGGGTAGGACTAGATACGTTTTTTTACTTCTTCCTACCCCCTTTCGAGCTTGCAGAAAGTGTCTGTTTTTTTTCAATTTTTTTTGCTTTTTTGTTTTGTATTTTATTTATTAATCTATTAATATTTAAACTTGTTTTTTTATTGCTTGCATATTCGAAATAAAGACAATCAATCAATCAATATATAACACACAACTCACACTGTCCAGGCTGTATATTGGGACCATCCATAGTATCCTATAAACAAAAAAAAAAACAACAATAACAAAAAACATTAAAACACAGTCTCAGACAGTCTCATGGATGACATGATTGTTGACGTCTTTACCTGATGATAGGTTTCTGCAGCTCTGGCTGAGTGTAGTGAACCAGATGCTGCAGGATGCCCCATAATGATATGGGTATGGTCATGAAGACAAATATTCCAGCGATGAACCATGCTTTATTATGAGTGCCAACCTGTCATTACATAGAAAGACACAGTCAACAAAGTTAAAGTTAAGTTTTAAGGCTGGGAAAATAGACATTTTTGTAATTTTTCTACATGTAATATGAAGCAGTATTCAGACCCTTTACTCTAGGTTTTATTATACAATTGTGCTCAATAGTAGTTAAAATGCAGAAAGCAATTTTATAGTGTTACAGATTACAGTTATACAGATAATATTTTGTAGGATTATCAGTAAAGATGCATTCATTTTAAATAGTATTTTACAGTTAATCATGATATTTTTTGCTAAAATTCAGCCCTGACAGCCGTATTATCTTTAACAGCGGTATGATTATTCAAAAAGTTTTATAACTGAAATTTACATCTGCAAAGACTCTTTTTAATTATGACAAGTCACTGGACTGGAATCACGAAGAAAGCCACTTCATTTTTACTTCATTTTAGCAATTGCCTAAAATAGGTTTAATTAAGATTAAAACCAGCACTAACAACAAATAAATTGTATATATGTACATTTTAAAGCACATTTAGACATATTTTTATCCTTATTTCTAGGATGAACATTATGATTTTTTATGTGTGTAGTAAACAAGAAAAAGACAATAAACTAAATCTTGAATCTCAATTTAGAAATCTCCAAGGGGACTCAACTACAGACTATAACAATAATACTTGAGTAGAAGACTGTTCTGCTGGAAGCAATGGATCAAATCTATAAAAAGTTTTATTTATGTGTGAATGTTTAAAATTTTATGTGCTTGATGCTTTGGTATTCCCTTAGAAACATTTTCTCATTTTGCACTATACAACTGCTGATTTGCAAGATGACAATAAAGACTTTGTTTGATTGATTGTAACATAAATGCAGTGGTGTAAAGAAAAAGTTGTATAGCATATTATATTCTAACTTGGCATATAACATTACTGACTAAAAAGTACCTCAACATTGCAGTACAGTGCTTGAGTACCAAATGTGATGTTACATTTCACCACATTGTCAAACCAACAGGGCTCCCAAAACCAAAATTAAGCGACATGTCAGCAAGGCCGGCTCTACGCTGGGGCAAGAGGGGGCCCAGCCCCCTTAAATAAATGTCTTGCCCCCTCACATCAAATTTTAGAAGTTGAGAAAGCACATTTTAATATACTCACAAAATAAACAATACATCTGAAATCTGGATGGAGGATGTTTTATTTTATTTTATTCATTCATTTTATTTTTATTTTTCAGTCCCCCCCCCGAGGGATTGCCACTGTTGTGCCGTATTAAGCACCTCTGCCGTGAAAAGCACCCCCTCGTCGCACATGTGGAGAGGACGCTATAAACTACTACCAAACGGACATATATTACCCACAGATCTCTTATTCACGAGTAAATGTCAAAAAGGACTAAATGCTCATGTTTAATTTACTACAAATGACAACGTACACACAATGACAAAAATGATATTCTCATTCCATGTCACGTTCTGTTTAGCGTCCAGTTTTGTGTTAATGATTCATGTTTAAATGCGCTCATGGATTCCACAATAGTCATACTTTCCCACAATCACAGTCACAGATAACAAAAATCGGGTAAATGGTTATTGATGTCATTAATTAATAGCCTGCTTACTGTGTTGTCTTCCATAATATTTGTAAATATATATAATATAAACTCCTAGGTATGTGTTTGTGTGAGTGTATATATATATATATATATATATATATATATATATATGTATATTGAAGTGTCAGTGTATTGTTTTTTTTCTTGGTCTACTTATCATTGAATATAAACTCCTAAGTAAACTCCCCGCGACGAGGGGGTGCTTTTCACGGCAGGGGTGCTTAATACGGCACAACACCACCTTATTGTGGTCAGGGGGTTTGCGTGCCTCAGTGACATTAAGAGCTAAACCAGCAGGAGCTTAGTCCTGGTCCAGGTGGGACACCTGGACAGGTCTGAAGGTAGAGGCCTGACAATCCACTTCTCCAGGTTAGGGTTGGACACATAGACCCCTTTCAATGAAGAAAGCATCGTTACTATAAGCACAGAAAAAAACATTTCTGACTGCCCCTCATATATGCCTGCCTAGAACCGGCCCTGCATGTCAGTCCGATTAATCGATTGCTCGAACTGACCTCTGACTTCTGCAGCTCCCAGATGCACAGGGGCAGGACGACTAATAGCAACAAGATATACAGCACGACGACCAGCGGCCGGATCCATCTTCTCCAATTCCCACAGGAACAAGGCATCTTGATACGAGGCCTTTAAAAGTGGCCCAGGTGCAGTGACAAAACAAATCAACTCGACACCTTTAACGTTAGCTTCGCATTGTTACACTTCCAACTGCCCACTGCGACCCAACACGACCTCTCACTGGTGTACAGGTACGTTATCTCTTCTTCTTATGCGAAGTTTCATTCATGAGGAAGAAGCTGTTGGATCATTACCAGCTCATATGACTCGAATTTTACAAGGCTAGGTTGCTAACGTTAGCTCGTCAGCTTTTTCACCATGTAAACAAATAAAGCAGGTGATACCGTTGTATCCGTTGAAAGTGTCCCAATGTCTCGAACGCAGTAAAGTAAAACTCCTCATTTATATATAAATCCGACTGTTTAGATGTATAAACAGTTAACAGTATTTTAAGTAGGTTTTGTAAAAGTTTCCCAAAAAGTAATTGCTGTTCAGTTTTCTTTCTTCCTGTTGTTGTCTTCGGAAGTAGCGCTAGTCCCGCCTACAATCTGGAATGTGATTGGTGGAAGGGAGACAATTAGCCAATCGATAAGGAGAGCTCGTTATGTTGCTGTGTGACGCACGGCTCTGACGTTACTCGGGACTGGGTTGGTTGCTCTGCATTGTCATTGATCACATGATTTGTGGTTTCGCCAGCAGATGGCAATGTGAATTAACTATTACCAGGATACCAGACCTAAAAAAAATCATTTTAGTCGACCGGGACAGGTCACCGTGTTTACTGTTTTACCATAGATCGCATTTGAAAATGTCTCCCTTTGTTAAGGCTGTTTATGCATTATGTTTTCAATTTGCAAATATTTTGCTTCCACCTGCATTGAAATGACACTTACTTAAACAGTTTATTATAGCTGATATGCTTTGAAAAGTAGATGTATGGGCAATGTTGTTTAATATAGTATGCATTTTTAGTAGTTTAATAGTCTTAATAGTCTTAATTAATAGTCTAATATTTACAAATTTGAAAAAAATATAACATTCTGCTTCTCTTACCTCTTGTACATTGAGTTTGCTTGCACAGTTGGACTCTTTCCAATTGCAAGAATGACCAGCAGTCCTGGACTAAAACTGTGCATAGCCTGTATTTTTTTTGTCCGTACTCAGTGTCTATAAATTACATTGAACATATGACGAATAAAATATGTTAAAAACTTCATAGGACAATGCATTTGTTAAAGTGCAATACAACCAATTCAGTAATGCAGTTAAAATGTATCCACACTGAACTTCTCCACAACATGACAACAGACTTGTCATAGAAAAGCGCTGGAGTTGTTAACATTAACAATGCTTTGTTCTATTCAAATGTACAACTTAGTCATGACAGTATAAGCCAACATGCACAGAACCAGGACCTGAAACCAGAGCAGCTAAATGGAATTCAGCCATTAATCATTTTATTATTTATACCTGGGCTTTGTCCACTGTGACAAGTCAAAATGTCTTCAGTGCGAAAGGCCTGCTAGAGCCAGACAAGGTAACAACAAGGAAAAAGCCCCATATTAGTCCCAGATATTGGTAAGTGAACTTATCTTTGTAATCTTAATAAGTGAAAGTAATTTATTTTTATCTAATTTATGTAATTAATTTTATCTTTAGAAACATTTTAACAATTTTATATATTTTTCAAAAAGTCACTATTTTTTAGAAATATGTTAGTCAAATTAAATACAATTTTACTGACAAAAAATGTTATGATGTTTTCAATAAAAAGGGAAAGCTCTCAATCATGAGATCATCTGTCAGATTTACTGGCTGTTTAAGTAACCATCATCCATTGTTCACTCCCTTCAGAAAAGCATTTATGTCGTTAATGCCGCACTCCACTAGCAATTAGCCCTTTTTAAGGTTTTTATTTTTTGCTTCATCTAAATCCTGCATTAATAAAGTAATTAAGATTTTGCATCAGGACCCCCTCCTCACCATTTCCTTTCGTGTGCATGTGTTTGTGCACCTGCTTGAGAATATTTGTGTTTGTGTGTCTTCCTGTGAAATGAGGGGAGGCAGAACTTTCCTTTCTGTTGCTCCGTGTCTCCACTGCCCCACAGTCACACAAATCACTGGTTGTAGCAGGACAGATTGTTCATGAATTTTGAATTGATCCTTTTGGCTTTTATGAATTAGAAATAGTCTTTGCCACAAGTCGTGAAATAGGGTGCCATGGTGGATAGCTTGGAGGGATTGCCATGCAAAGTGGCATACAGGGTACAGCCATGTAAGGGCAGGGTAGATAAACATATGCTGTGTTTGATCAGACCCATAACAGATTTTAGCATAAAGGATGTGGCGTCCATTATGTCTCATTGAATCGTAGCCATAACTGTAGGGTGAAGTACGTCGACGAGTATATGCCTTGCAGGAAAAACCACATAGATGGGGATAAGCAGAATGGATAGGTCTGAGGAATAATAATAATCAATGCACAACAAAGGAGGAGACTCACTGTCTGATTCCTGAGATATAATGTATCAGCCAAAGTGCACCTCCTTTGTCAGAGGAATACACAAGTCTGCAATTGTTCAACAATTACTTATTTATCTTAATATGTCTGCCATAGGCCTTTGTGTCAGGAAATGTTCAGGCTCACTGAGGGTGTTCGCTTCAGTTCATCTGTTCCTGAACAACAACATAAGTGAAGTAGGATGGAGTCAAAGAAGCTCCTACAACATGAACAGCAGTTATTTTAAAAACAAGTGTTGTAGCTCTGAGTCTCTTAAAAGGATGCTGTGTTTCCAAAACCTTATGTACTTTATTCCTCTGTGCTGTGGACTTCCATTGCTGTCCAAAAAGTATTAAAAATACATCAAGGAGCCACACGTTCCCACATTACCATGAACACTGTAATGTAAGGGACTGCCACTTATTTTGAGTCTCTACAACATACACTAATACCCAAATCTGGGCCGGAAAATGGTCCCCAAATATACATTATTCACTTTTGTTAGACTAATGATAACGCTTTAAGTATATATTTGTGGCATGTCAGAGATATGGTTTTGGTCTTTCACTTCAACTCTGTTGACTATAATAAAAATGGATTATATCACCAGTCTTAAACTTTAAGTGCAGGTCACGACCAAAGTGTTTCACTGAGTCATTGCCGGATTAACCTGCTTAGAGGGGTCAAAAACTGTTTTTTTTGTCACGAGTACTTTCATACAGAATGCAAATATTAAGCAGAAAAAAATGACAGAAGTTTTCTTTTTCCGGATCGTGGTTGGTTTTCTGAGCTTTCGCACCACAAATTTAGGCATCAACCAATCACATTGTGCAGGATGGACATGTTCAAAATGTAGACTATAGTGTATTTGAAGGTTATGAGATACACCTGAGGATTATGAAATAACAATACAGACGGTCTATAGCCTGAACCAAGACAGCAAACTTCATAATTACTCTTTTTTTTTTAAAAAGCCTTTAACCTGCACATATCAGATCCACTTCCATGCTCACATTTCACAATAAAAGCCCTAGACATAGCGTAACTGTTTACCAGAGGGAACTCAAATTCACTCAGAGCATTTAGCTAAATGTAAGATCAATTAAATAGCTTACAGTAGCTTTGGCTATTCAACAATTTAACTCAAACAGGCTGCCAGATGATGCTCAGAGTCAATATCAGTCTGTCTGCCTGTGTGAATCTGTTCTGTTGGTATAAATAGTTTTGAAGCTAAATATTTATAGCCAAGTATTTGACATTTTTGTGTTGTTTATCATCATTACTTTTGGTGTGTGAATGCATTTAGTGTTGCATATTTGCAGACAAAGGTTCAGTGAATTTAGCAAAATCCAGGTGTGACACAGTAAACCTGGAGCTGTTGGGGCTCCAGGGGCCCCAGGGATCAGTTGTCCTCAGTGCCTACTTGATACTTTAACCTGTGGAAACACTGCATTCATTCATTTCAGGTCATAAATTGAAAACATTCAAAAAGCTACACAAGAGATTTTTGTGTGACAGCAACAGTGAGACATACTGTTCTTTGAAAGGATTTGTGGTTTGTATTCAAGGAACTTCAAGACTGATTTCACTTCCTAAAATACAACAAATAATAATCTTGAGAGCTTAAAGATACTGTAAGATTTTTTATTACATACATTCTGGTTTATTCATTAACTTTTTTGGGGGAAAATGGATTCTGTACTAATAATTGTGTGGTTTTGTGGCATACAAGTGGAACACAATTCAATTATTTTATCTGATTTCTGACCTGCATTTTCATGTAGGTCTCTAATTTCAACAAAAAAACAATTATTTAAAAAGAAGAAAAGCACATTGTTTCCTTGCACCCCTCTTAGTAATTATTAACCAAACCCATGTTTTCATATCATAAATATATTGTTGAGAATGAGAATTAATTTAAAAAAAATCAGTTGAAATCTTGCTTTCTTTTATTTCTTAACAGAGAATACCTTGTAAAGCAACTTTTTATTGTCTTTGTCATGATCATCGATTGATATTGAACATATTTTCTGTATCAACAGCCAAATCTGAACAAGCTCTGCATGAAGAAGCACCTTGGATCTTTGAGATATTTCATTATTTGTTTTCGAGCTTTATTCAATTCACTGCTGGCAAGAAACAAGGTTCCCACCAAATTCCACAGAGCTAAAACCAATCTGTTTCACTCTCCCTCACTTTCTCTCACCCTCTTGCACTTCCCAGAAAAGCATGAGCATTTGCTCCAATATGTTTTTCCCCAAATATTATTTATTTTGCATTCTATCATTCATTAAACCACAAAATGCTATGCCTTAGAAACCAAAGTTTTGAGCAATTGTGTATTTTTTTCTCTGTTTCCCCGGACCTGATTGTGGCATGATTTCATATGAGGAATATGGAGCAGTTTCATAAAAGTTTATGACCTGGCTGAGACTTATCGGCAACCCGCTGAAACAAATAACAGGCCAACGTCCGATAAAGCTGCAACTGCTGCAGTGTTCTGTTGATCTTGGGTGTTTTTCAATTTTCTGTATGGAATTACGTGGCTCTGGGTATTGTCTCATTTTGAGAGGTTTGAGAGCATAATCTTGGATTAATGACATTTACGCAGAGTAGATACTGAACTGTGAGAAGTTGCCGCAGACTTGAGTCTTGATACATTAGGTGTTTTTTAAATGGAATTTTTCAAAAAATGCCTTTTAATAGTTGGAATGTGTTGCATTAAATCAAGTCTATTGCATTGCTGCTATTCAGTGTTCAGCAAATGTGTATTATTAGGCCCATTATGACATTGCTTGTAAGCAAAATATATATAATTCTGCAACATCAAAGCTTATATGACTAAAGCACAGATGAGTAATGGTTATACTTTGCTTTCCTCTTTTGGCAGCACAGATGAGAAACAAGTTTTATGTATCAAATTCCCACCGTCCGAGCTGTTCACATCCTCTCCGCTGACATTAGCAACCCTAAGGGCTCAGTTGCCAAGCAGGTCACAGTGTGCTTCAAATCACTCCCAGACGCCTCTTTCTCACAGACGCAGATCAAAAACAGAAGGGGCCCCCTTCCAACTTCCCGGAGAAACCAATATAAGCATGATGGTGAAATAAACCCCGTCAGAGTGGAGATGGAAATTGATTTATTGGTATAAGCAGCAGCATCAACGACAACAAACACATATGAATTCCATTTTCTTAAGATTATAGTGGATTGCTCTGATGAATAGTGGTAAAATAATAACTGTACAGATAATCGCCTGTTCTCCAAGTGTGCAAAACACTCCAACTAAAGAAGTGCAAGTAATTATACACACACACACACACACACACACACATACTAACACAGTCAAATACACACAGGTTTACATACGCTCACATATCAAATAGTAAAAGGCAGTAAAGCTTTTGGTGCTGAGTATGATTTCAACATTAAAAATAAAGTTTGATATTTTGGAAAATACCCTCTTTCACTTTCTTGGCAGATGAGATGATCAATGCCACTTGTATCTTTGTTTAAATGTGAAGCAGCAGATTAGCTTAGCTTAGCATAAAGACTGGAGACAGGAGGAAACTAAGCTTTGTCCGAAGATGACAAAAGCCAATTGTCTGCAGCTCTAAAGCTAAAAAATCAGCACATTATATCTTGTTCACCTTTTTTTTTCTGGTTAGCTACCTACAACCAACTAGCTTAACTTAGCATAAAGACTGGAAGCGATGTAAATCTTCTGTCTGAAGATAACAAAATCCACCTGCCAGCATCTCTTAAAATAATAAGCATGTTTATCATGTTATGCATGTTTTTGCCATTTTAGCTATAGCCAGAAGCTGGTTAGCTGCTGAATATACAATAATTTCCACAGCCTGTTAGCTGCTAGCTATAGCTAACCAGCAAAAAACACTTTTTTTATTTCTTTAATACTTTCAAATGGAATAAACTAACTAGATATAACTTGTAGCTTTAGAGGTACTGACACAATGATGTCACCCTCAGGCAGAGCCCTGCCAGGTGTTTCAACTGTTTTTGGTCTTCTTAACTAACTAAAACCAATAGGGGTATTTTCCAAAACTATTTATTTAATATCCGAACCGTTTACCATCACCATATAAGAACTCATTTGCCTATGTCATTACACAGGTAATGTTGTCTGAGTAAAATACTTCATTATTATTACTGCAATATAACACTTTATAAAAGTGGACACTATACATACTGTTTATATTCAGTTGGTTATACATGCATAAAAGTCACAATTATTGTTGATTATATCTGTTAAAATTCACAGTGTTTAAAAAAAATCCTAATTCCTGTTCAGTTTCAATCTATGGTGATATGAGACCTGTCATAATGCATGACCTCATATTTATCATTTTCTTATGAAAATACAGAGTCGTACCTTATCCTACAACCCTGTACTTGATTTTGTGCCAGTGCACTTTGGCTTATTCTGACTCCGGACATGATTTTGTTTGTGAAATCTTTCATGTTTGGATTACTGACCAGAAGTTTGGTGGTCTGTCGGCCCTAATTCCATTAAATAGATTTTTTGCCCAATAAAGGGATGCATCTTTCAGTCTTTTTCCGATGAGCCAGAAAGCAGTTGGAAGCAAATTAACTTCAAAATGTTCTTGTAATTATACCACAAAGTAGCTCAATGAATAATGAGTGTGAGTAAAATACACTGTGCAACCACTTGCATGTTTAATTGTTGTTTGAGTCGGTAACACGCTTTCCTGTTTTCCACCATCAGTGAGTAGCAAACTCCTGGGGACAGCACATACTCGTCTCCCATCATTCCCTCTGACAGCAAGCAGTCTGCTTTTTCCTTCCTGTAGCTTTGTGCATCCTTCCCAGTAGTGCTGCCCTTTACAGGAATAGCGCACTCTGCTACTGAATGAGGGTAATTTATAGTCACCGTTCAGCTGCATCCTGTTCCTCATCCCACTCTCCCCCTTCTTTCTCTCACGTGTCACAGTGGGTGTGGGAATACAAGGAGTTTGTCTTAGGAAATTTAGCCCGCTGTGAGGCTCGGGCATCTTCAGAGCTTTGTGCGCCAAATCCATTGTTTGTTCCTTTTTTATCTCCAGTTCCTTATCCATCCCTGCCAGGTGTATTTGTTGCTTCAGTGGTCCTACGGATGTGCATTTACTGTCTGAAAAGTACTTTTTGAAGTTATATATATATTTAAGTTGAGCATTTGTTTAATTTTAAAAGCTGCTGGGTAAATGGAAGAGCTTGAAAATAGTCCAAAGGTGACAGATCAGTCGCTGTATTTCCTGGTGGCACGATCAGCATTGTGGTTGTTGGGCTCTGGGCTTTTACACTGGACGCTGGTACCGTTCATGGGTCCGATGCTGCTCGTCTGGCTGTCAGAGTAACACCAGCAGCACAAACACGACTTGAAAAACATGTGAAGACAGAAAGAGAATATTTTAGACGAGTAGTTCGACATATTATGAAATACGCTTATTCACTTTCCTTTTAAGGATTAGCTGAGAAGATTTATACCACTCTAATATTTCTCTGTTAAATATGAAGCTGGAACCAGGAGAGAGCTTCCTTAGCTTAACATTGAGACTGAAACCAGGGGGGAACAGCTAACTTAGCTTGTCCAAAGAAAGGAGTAACCTATGTCTGAAACTGAAGCCAATACAGAAGTGCCTTGGACCTGCAGGGGGCGACTCCAAATGGTTGCCAAAAAAAAGTTTGTTTGCATAGCAGTCTATGAGGAAATGGCCCTACTTCTCACTTGATTGACTACCTCAGTACACATTTTTAATGAGTGTATGATTCTTAATCACTCGTTTCAATACAGCATGATGTTCATATTGCAAATTATGGTCCCATTTAGAGTAAAAAAGACGGGAAAGCAGGATATGCTTTAGGACGTGGCTACCATATGACTGAGTGTGTGTTTTCAGGTTAAAAACAAGTTAATTGTACCATTTTGTTCACCTAAAGATATCATGTTTAGTGTTCAGTTGAACTAAAAGACACTCCAGGAAGTTGGCTGTTCATTTTGAATTGCGGATGCACCTTGCTAATCAAGCTAACTAGCTAGTGCTAGCTTTAGCTAATAGTTTAGCTCCAACCTCTTGTTCAAATATAGTAATTTCTGTCAAAAAATTTCAAACTCAAGGCTTGAAAACAGTAATCCACTTAAAGTGGCATCACAGAGCTACGTCCAGCTCTTTTATACAGAATATGGTCCAAAGATAAGATAATCCTCCTACCAGCTCCTTTAAAACTGACTTATTAACAATTGTTTTTTTCTTTAGTTTAGGCCGTACGAAAGCAGAAGTGTGAATTGCACGAGTTGTACTTTTATGCTGAGACTGTTTTCTAAGTAAACTTACTGACTAGCTGTGTTCCCCTTTTCTCAGTTTCAATGTCATTCCAAGCTAATCAGCTGATGGCTGTTGCTTCTTATTTACTGTACAGACATGGGTTCTTCTCTTAATATAAATCACTTGGCAAGAAAGCAAATAAGGGTTCCTTTAATGTAACAATTTTTTTTTTTTTTTTTTTTGTTTTGTTTTGTTTTGTTCACATTGTATTATAACTGTAGTTGCAACACATTTATTTACAAAATTATAATCACATTATATTCACATTATGCATTGCATAAGGGATAGGGTCAGGCTATAAATTACATATGAACAAAGCCCTGTGTAAAATTGGTCACAATATAGATAGAAATGAAGCTGGAAAGTTTGGTTTCTATAAAAAAAAAAAAAAGTTAAAATAAAAGAAACTGAGAAAAACACTTTCTAATGTAACAAATTTAACAGAGAGGTCTTCCTACATGCGTGGCTCTGCTCTCATCTGCTCCCCCACCTCCCTCCCACAAACCCTTTAACAAGCAAACTTGAGACATGGTTTATCTCCAGCACAGGTCGGTTTGACAGTGTGTGACCTCACCATGACAAAGTGAATAAATAAATCGTTACTCTGCTTTTTACATGTTGCTCATGGAACGTCATAACCATCACACCCTCTGTGTCATGAACAAAAGGCCTGAGTTCACTGTTTCCTTTGCTGACCAGACAAAAACTAAAGGAGTGTGTGCATGTTTGTGTGTGAGAAAGAGAGTGATAGAAAAGTGAGCATCTGAGTTTGTTACATGCATTAATATCCATCTGTTGTGGGAGAGTACTATACCTTGAAGCAGTTTTTAAACTTCTTGCTGACAAAGAAGAGGATAATGGGATTTATGCAGGAGTTGATTGTTGCAAGGTTGATACCAAGGTAATCCATGACCAACAGGAAACTGAAAATAGAAGAAACTCATTATAATTATGTTTATAGAGCACCCTAGAGGCCAATACACCTTTTCAGTGTAGCATTTAATGGTAAACACTTGGCAGAATCAGCTAGTTTCTGTTTCTGGAAAATAAATTCAATTCAAAAAGTAACTCACTTCAGCAGCTCACAGCGCATCTTGTCATCCTGAGAGTAAACCATCTTCTTTAGGATCCGGCTCAGGTGCAGTGGGAACCAGCAGAGGGCAAAGATAAGGACGAGACAGAAAACGGCTCTGGCTACCTCCCTCCTCTGCAGAGAGATAAGGAACATTTCATTCCACCATAAAACAGGAGGTGATGAAGTTTGCGTAATGGAGGGTGTTGGAGGTTAAAATCATGAAATAAACACTGCTGACAGTGCAACATTGACTCATTTCACTGCCTCAAAAAGGTTGCTTTAGCTGATAAATATGTAATCACACATATAGAAGTATTGTTCGACCTGTTTGAGGTGCTCGCTGAGGGCAATCCGAAGACTTCCGTTCCTATGGTTGAGCATCTCGAAGGTCATCAGAGTGTAGAAAATAGCGGTGAGGAGCAGAGGTGCACAAAAGTAGAAGCCAAACAGCCACCAGTCCTTTGCATCCGTATAGAACTACAAAGGGAAACAAGCACATGTAAAATTACATTCAAACTGAAATAATGCATTAGGAATTATGTAAAAAAAAAAAAAAAAAAAAGGCAAGGTTTTACAAGCCACAATTTTCCTCCTGCTCCATTGCAACTCCACGATTTTCTTGTCTGTGTTTTGACTCAAGTTGATGATTTAATGCACCTAAAGGCATATAATACTACCTAGGACTTCATACAACTTTTGCTTCAATTTATATCCATTTCCCACCATTGGTTCCCATTGCACCTACCAGCTGAGGACGGATCCCTCTTTATCATTTGGTAACTACTACTGATATGAGCTTAAAGGTCCAAATGAGACGTCATGCGTGATATTGATGTGTATCATAGAAGTAAAGTTAAAATGATTTTTATTATGCAGGTATGATCCTAGTAGTAAGAATCTATGCTTTTATATGTGAACCTGACTCAGACCTAAACTTGTCGTTTATCGTCGGTCTAAAAACAACCCACTTTGGGTCCATTTGGCTCTTGTAAGTATGTTCTTTAAAAAATACCACAATTGCACAAGTCTGTAAACTTTACTGAACTTTGTTACACAGTTTCTACGGAAAGCAAAACGTTGTTGAGTTGTGTACCAAGAAAACAAAATCAGCTGGGACTGATATCTGTCAAGAGGTCAGTTTTGCTCAGTCTCCAGCATTTCAAAGCTGATATCTAGAGTGAGATTACTTCAGTTTTGTACATATGGAATAGATACGCACATGTGGCTCAGTTTGAGGCCCCAGATTTCAGGTCTCAGTAATTGCACTTGGCCTGCAATCAATTATGTGCTCCAAGTATGTGAAAAGGTCCACCATCACATGAAAAGAGCAAGTAGACCAGGTTTATTTCTTAAAGGGATACTACACTTATAATCTTTTTAGTAGCAAATACTCAATTACGGGCTTGAAAGGTGAATTAGAGTGGAGTATTAATTATCTCTGACAGGTTATATTTGGTTAATTTATCGGAAATACTACTGGTCTGATTTTTGTGAAACTTGTTGGAAGGATGAAGCATATACATGTTACGTGGTCCAAGGAGGGTATGTTTTTATTGTGCTTTCTTTATTTGTTTGTCTGTCTGTCAGCACCTTTGTTAACATTGCAAGATAGGACATTTGTGCTCCATTCACATGGTGTCGGAATAATCGGAAAAATTAGTTCCCGAACATTTTTCATGGCTAACCAAATCTTTGCTCTTTGTTGTCACGCAAATACTGGAAAACAGCAATCAACACGCTAATGCTCTTAGCAATAAATGCAACAAATTCTTCTGCGTAGAGCACTTGTCGTTTCCACCTTTGACCGTAAAAAACAAAAGACTTTCCAACTTGGAAAATTGGAACAAGCAAGGGGCACATGAATGCACCAGTGGCCTTGATGGAGGTCTGCACTCTCCAAATGGACTTCTAGTTTTCTTGTGTTTTTACTTATTTTCTGTCCAAGCAGAAAATATTTATTTATTTTACAGTTCTTCTCATGATCTAAAACTACACTACTGTGCAAAAGTCTTAGACAGGTCTGAAAAAAATCCTCGAAGAATTGATGCTGATTTAAAGGCAAAGGGTGGTCACACCAAATATTGATCTGATTTAGATTTTTCTTCTGTTCACTCACTTTGCATTTTGTTAATTCATACAGATAAACTATTAACCCTTAATAGGGCACTCATTGAAATACTTGCAAATTCCAAATTTCAACCTTAGAGAATATTGGAGGATATTACATACAGCCAGAATGTGTAAAAAAAAAAACACAAAAATAATATTTTGAGAAAAAAGTTTACGAGTTTAAAGTGGCAAATCTACGAGTAAAAAATGCGTAGATTAATGAGATTTAAAAGGTTGAATCTGGGAGAAAAAAGTTGCTTTTTCCCACTTTAAATCTCTTAAATCTGCAACTTTTTTTTCTTGTAGATTTGCCACTTTAATCTAGTAAATATGCAACTTTTTTCTCGAAATATTACCTGAAGTTACCAAATATAGTTCTTCGCCTGATAAAGGGTTAACATTTATATTTTTGAAAGCATTCTGAGTTTTTTCAGACACGTCCCCCCCTCACAGACACGTCCTCCACATGCAGGTGAGTTTCCTATCTCCTAATCCAGTGATGTTTTGTCTCTCCATTGCAAAACCCAACTCTTCCATATGAGTACCATGACACACTGTACTTCACTGCACTTCTTGGCCTCAATACAAAGCAAAACATTTGTACACAAAAGCACTAAACAGCAATTTTCTTATCCAAAAAATGATAAGAAATCAATCAATATGTGCTGTGTGTGAGTCTGAGTGTGTGTTTGTGTGTGTGCATGACTAAATGCGTGTGTGTGCATGTTTGTGTATGTATACCTACAGATGTGTATGTGGGGGAGGGAGGGATGGGTTTTGTCATTTTTATTGTCTGTTTTCATTCTTATTTTTTGTAAAGCACTTTGTGTTGCATTTTTATGTATGAAAAGCTCTATATAAATAAAGTTTGATTTGATTTGAGGATGGCGTACCTGCATGAAGTTAGTCTTGGGGTTGAGCATGCAGGTGGTCATGGTTACGTTCCTGTAGGTGAAGGTGACCATGTCAAAGACAACCGCCTCCGGTACGGCCAGGAAGAGCGACAGCAACCAAATAGTCACAATCTCCACAACTGTGAGCAGAGGGATGCCCACTCCCTGAACTCTGCTCCAGGATGCCACGGCTCTGTACCTGTGAGACATAACAGATGGAGGAGACACATTAAATTGATTAGTTTAAAATAATGTGATTAGGGGATACAAGAGAGGAGTTACTGCAGCAGGGGTGATTATGAAACAGCACTCTTGGGATACAAATTGAAATAGAAAGTATAAAATGTAACACGATTATAAGTTATTACTATTTATTAATTAAAACAGGGCTGCAGGAGTTCAGATGCTTTCAGTCATTAAATAGAAATCAGTAAGTCATCACTTTCTTCGTCTCTCCTGACAAAGACAAAGCTAACAACATCTTCCTTATGCATGGCAGCACACCAAACACAACAAACTGCTCAGTCAGCAAAGAATATCAAAATGTTAAGTTTTAATGAGGAGAGATGATCAATTGTTTATTTTAAATATCTAATATTTATATTTTTGTGAAGCCTCCAAACAGACTGGCCCATGTTGGCAGAGGGGTCTGTCTGTTGGCTTGTGTTTCCCGTGCACTGAATACTTGTTTGCTTGTTTGTTTCATTAATGGAAACCACTTGTCGAAATGTTTTAGTAAAATCCTGCATCAAGATTTTATGGCAAAAACAATATATTTTTCATGACACATTTGAATTTCTCTGTTGAACAACATGGCGGCATTTATATTTCACTAAGTGGTAATGTATCCACCTTTTTCTCTTCCTCCAACATTGAAAAGATACAAAAGAGACTTAATACACACACACACACACACATGCGCAAATATGCTACACGTTTCCTGGAAACAAATAGAGAGCATCTGCTCTTGAACACAACTGTACAGCACTGCTGTGTTTTTTCTCATAATAGAGGTCATTAAATATGTCTGCCTGGTTGAACCTTGGAGCCATTTTGCAAGCCTCTTATCTCTAAAGTTGTGTCTATAGTGCATAAAGTGAGATGACAATGAACTTCAGCACTCCTTGATCATCATTTATTCATTAGGGAATTTCTATTAAGGTCTATAAAAAAAATAGAAGTTGTCAGTATACTTGCCATACATATGTTGTTTTTAATGTTGGCATTATATATAGAGTTTTCAGTGCACTTTATATTGCATGTAAGATAAACGACTATAACATTAAAGAATAAAGAGCATCTCTAGCTCATCACACAAGTTGTGAACACATATAATAGAGCGGAGGGATAAATATAAATCTTCCTCAGTAAGTATTGACTTTTCCCGAAAGTGATCATCATCTCAGCTAACCGAATCATCACGTCATTAAACTGGAATCAAATAAAATACAAAATCTCTGCTTCTCTTAATAACCAGAATTATATTAGAAGAAAACATTTGTGACAAATTAATCTCTCTTGAGTGGAGTAAAAGATGGATGAATTGGCAAGGCTCATCAGCCAAATTCAATTTCTTTAATTGCCTTTCCAATGACTGGACCTCCTACTCAGATTTTGTGTAATAGTATCTGTTTTTTCAGCTATGAAATAAATATGCAGAAAGTTACGCTTCTCTCAGGCTTCAGATGGGCTGTGCAAGACCATGTAACCTTAGATTAAAGTGGCTCCTTTTCATACGTCTCTATGGAATGATAAAAACACAAATTAAACCTTCTTTATTAGAATGAGTTATAATGTCCAAGAAGTTTTTTGGAGGATGGATTGCTTCCCCAAAAGCTACTTTAATATGTTTGATGTTTAATCAAACACCACATCATAAACATGTGCAAAAAATCTTATTATACATAATAAATGTATATTACTGCTCCTGATGCTGCGTTCATCGGTGTGAGAATGAATTCCCAATGGTGGCAGGTGGCACCGTTTAGGGTAGCCTCTGCCACCAGTATGAATGTGTGTGTGAAAGGGTGAATGAGCGCAGTCCGTAGTGTAAAGAGCTATTTTGTCCATTTTTTAATTCTTTTCATGTCTTTGTAAGTCATTTTGTGTCTTTTTTTAGTCATTTTGTGTCTTTTGGTGTCTTTTTTTGTCATTTTGTGTCTTTTTTTGGTCATTTTGTGTCTTCTTTTAGTCCTTTAGTCCAACATGAAATGTGATTTTGAATCTTTTTTTTACTTTCAAAACACTATCATGCTCAATCAAGAATTTTAAATGTTGCAAATGTGTATTACAAGTACACATTACATTAAACTGCATCATTTTCAATTAAATTCTGGAAAAGTTGGTGTGTTCTAAAACTTTTGACCAGTAGTGTAAGTGCAGGTCCATTTACCATTTACCATATTAGGTCACTGTTTTAGCATACACAAAGCAGGATTTTCCTGCTGGCTCACCAGAACTGACTCTCACACGTCAGAGCTCCAGATGTGACTTCAATAAAAGGCTTTTTTTAGTGTGAAGGCACTGACCTGTCCACGCTGAGGGCACACAGGTTGAGAACGGTGATGCCCACAGAGGCTTTCTGCAGGAAGGGCACCAGCTTACACAGAATCAGGCCGACAATGTTGTGTTCAAAAAGCCAACCGGATGCCAGGAGCTGGTGGGAAAAACCACATAAGATAACTGTTACGCAAACACTTTTCTCAAAGGAATAAAAACACATTTCACACTAACATAATGTGTCATTAAATCACTATTTGGCTTAGCTAATGTAGCAGTATAAAGTGAATGATTTAAAGTTATCTCTCTTTAGGGATTTGACTGTTAATCACACTTTTGTTACTGGATTCATGCAGGCCGTCGATGATATCTATTTAAGGAAATTTTACTGCAGATCGGAGACCTCTCAATGTCATGTTTACGTCAGAGTGAGTTTAGTCTGACACGAACCATATGGAGCTCATCAGCTGATAAAACTTTGCACAACTTTTGCAAAACTTTCAATCTCCTGCAAACTTTTAGCCTCTTGAAAACGTACAACCGAGCTTTAATGATAATTCACTATGTTGTCACTTCCACAACCTCTTATAGTATTACTTTCTGTGGGAAAATAAGTCAAGGCCATGTGAAGTTTGTTTCCATCAAAAACTCCTACTCCAGCATGATATAACCTGCGTAAAAAAGACGTTTCCCAGAACTGAAGCCAAAGGAAGAACTTCAGTGTGCTTCCTGGCCCTCCATTGTTTACTTGTGCCATTAAAGTTTCCCAGGAGCGCAGAAGAGAGGCTGAGAGGGAAGGAGCCCACACCACACCACTGTTTTCAGTGTATAAGTAGCTGATTATTTTTGGAAACACTGTCACAGCCCCGAGGAAGTGAACAAGGGGGCTTCAACATGGTTTCAGCAGTGTAGACGTGGCTCTTTCTTTGTTTGTGCACAAACTGTTCCCCCGGTAAGATTTTTGTTTCCTCTCTGCACATGTGTTGCTCAGACTACGAATCTACTGTGACTTCAAAGTCCCAAGTTAATTCTAACCAGGTGGTCTTCTCATTTCTTCTCTTATAAAATGGCGTCCCATTAGATCAAGTTGACTGATGACTCCCATTTGCTATCATTCTTGATTATTATACAAAGCATGACAGTATTTATTGGTATAAATCAACCCAAGACAGGAGCCCTCAGCATAATTCATCATCATTAAGCGCCTCATATTTCACATACAATCCAAAAGTAAACAAAAGCGTTGTGAGTCACCAAAAAAAATAATAATTCAAAACTGAAGCTGGCTGTCACTCTCAGACTGATTGGCAGGTTAGTAATAAACAACTACTTAATATAGTAATGTGTTAATAGTTTCTGATGCTGTTAAATGTTTGTTTACACCATTAATGCTCATTAATATTAGAATTAAATGAGCTGACAATACTTATTACCAGCTGAGAAACATAAACAGATTTTTATTTACAGCATTACAACCTTTGACACTGACTTTTATTTGGATAAAACACTAGAACTGAAAACTCCACAAGTGATTTATCACGTGAGTAACACTGGGTAAAAAACAAAAAAAACCTCCAGATAAGGGGCAGTGACTAATGTCCCAGGTCAATACAAGGCCACTGGCATGTGTGACTACAGCCTGATTCCTGTGTTTATTTAAGCCAGCCATATCCCTGCTCCTCTCATCACTAATCTGCCCACACGAGGGAGATAACGGCGTCCGACTGATTACACTTTCCCGTCTATTTGCACACTCCCTTACCCCCCTTTTCCCGTCTGTAATATTCCACTTTATCTCTGTGTATCACTTCCATTGTTGCTGCATTTCATCATATCAACAAGGAGACCTGTCACTTGGCTCTCAAAATAAGGTCAAGACTTTAATTAAACATGCACAAGCAGATTGATAACTGTACCTTGTATGCATTGAAGGGTAAAAAGATTATGTACATAAGGTCCCCCAGTGCCAGACTGGCAATGAGTGCGTTCGGCCCGTTCCTCATGCACTTGTGCTGGTAAATAATCTTCAGCAGGGTGCCGTTGCCAACCAGCCCGACCAAAAACACGGTAATGAAAATGATCGTGTTGATGTACTTAAAATAGTAGCTAATGTTGGGAGATATAAAGCACATCGGAGGTGCTAACGGCTTCTTCATGACAGTTCCATTTCCAGATCCCACAGCCTGGGCATCAGGCCGCGGGGCCCCCATGTTGAGGTCGGGCCCCGTGCTGGGGTCGACGGTGCTGAAGATACTCGGAGACTGGAGGGTGGAATGGACGAGAGAGTCCTCCTCTTCTTCGGCTCTGTTTATCTGGCACATTCCTCTGGCTGCCATACAGGCCATTAGCACCAGCATATGCACAGCTGGGGTGCCCATTATGGAACACATTCGGCGCTTTGATTCCACTGATTGAAAGACTGTCCCAATATATCACTGGTGAGAGAAGAAAACGGCAAACAAGAGAGAAATTTGGTTAATTTTCAGACACAGTTTTACACTGATTGTTTCACTTCACCTCCTCCTATTTCCCTCTGCTTAAAATCAAACCAAAGTGGAATGCTATATGTCAGTTACACAGTTAAACAGCATTACTGTCCTTTCAAAAGCAGTGAGGAAGTTTAATAACTTCTTCAAGACTTCAAAAAGATTTTGCCAAGAGGGCACAGATGGGGGATGCCAGGGTTTGTTAGAGTCAGACAGACAGTTCAGGATAAAGCATCAGCAGAGCACATTGGGCATCTTGTTTGCTCTCAGTCGTCCCTGGAAGAGGGAGCTGTCTGTTACGGCTTTGTGTCAATAATGTTGCAGCCACACAGTGAAGCTTCTAAAGCTGTTCTCACAATGAGCCCCCTTGCATGAGTTTGCAACTGAAGGATTTCCTCAGTTTTGCGTTCTCCCTCTGTTTCTAATTTAGAAGGGTTTAAACATGTGGTTACAAAACAAAGAGCTTTTTTTTTAACATGAATGAAGTGCTGCAGTGCTGATTTCCAGTCAATGCTTTTCAATGTAAGCATAAAACAAAACTTATGTTTTCAATTCTCCCCCTGAATATTTATATAAAGGTGCCTTCACCTCTACTGCCTCCACACAGGAGAAACAAGAACCTTTCTGGACCAAATCAGAGCAATTAATTCCACAAAACTCCTGTTAAAGAGCAGATAAAGTTTTAAACTGTCATATCGACAGTGAAGCCCTTTTCATCATGTCACAGCACAGGCAACTCTTATAGCCCAGAGTTCTTCCTGTTCAAAGTCCCAGCTGTCACCAAGTACACAAAGAACTATTTAGCAGCCAGCCCTTCAAGTAGCATCACAGTTTAGCATCAGCATGACACTGCTGGGATCAGTGACAGCACGCAAACTGATCTATCCATAAATAATAAATACATTTGGTTTTCACCTACCGCTTCTAAAATGTCTGCCTGGCCCCCTTGGAAACCGTCAGGCAAACTTTCGGCTGAAGCCCCCAGACATCTGTATCACATCACATGAGTAATTAACGCACTATCAAAGCCGCACCGTATCCCACTTGGTTTGAGCAATGCACCCGTCTGCTCTGAGGTGCCTTCGCATTATGGCTCAGAGTTTCCTGTGGAGAGTTTGCAGTATGTGTGTGTGTTTGTGTGTGTGAGCTTGTGTGTATCTCTGCCGGTGTGTGTGTGTGTGTGTGTGTCAAAGCACCAGTGAGACACTTTGACTGGGTGGGATAGTAAATCTCCACCTCCCTTTGGTAACAGACTGGGCCCCCTTTGGAAACATCACCCACCCCCCACCCACCCACCCCTCTTTCTCCTCTCTCTCAGAGGCACCGCCTGCTGACAGTCATCTCCAAGGAACGGCAGCACACACATGCACACTTACACACACACATACACACACACACACACACAGGGGCAAGGGCATCTGGGAGCCCAACGCCCCTCCAATCTGCCCTTTTCTTTAAATCCCTCCTACCTTCTCTTTCAATTCCTCTCTGACTCACATTATGTCTTGTATACATTACATGCAACTGTTTCCTCACACGAGAGGCAGCAGAGATTAGAAGGTAGAGAGGAAGGCACAGGGAAGTCAGTGTCCATGTTGTGATGTTATGTTTGCCTCATTTGAAAACGGGGGGGAAACTGAGACGGGAAGTGGGAGCTAACCATCTTTACTTTTACAGACTAAACGCTGCGTGGGTGGCCAGACCACATCACACTTTGTGACTCTTGCAGCGTTATAATAAAGTTTTTCATTAGCTGGAAATGTGGACAATCATTGTGCAGTTAATTAAAAGGTTTGGGGAAAGTGGTTAAGTCTACATGAGCATTCCAATTACCAAGCAGATAAATAACAAGATAAAACAAATGCAGAAAATCCAATAGATTCATACTTGCATGCAAAAAGAGAAACAAAACAAACAACACAAACAGACAGATAGTGCTCTGTGAGATGACTTAATGCCTGAAAGAGAGTAGAAGACAGGTCAATGTCAAGAGAGAAGAGTGCTCTTACATCAGTGTCCATTATGGATTACAAAATGGACCGTTTATCATGATGTGCGCTGAGAGCAGGAAGAGGGTTATCAGGGTCACCACGGTCTGTTTTCCCACCGCCAAAGAGCTGATGCAGCAACTGCTTAAAGAGGAAAACCACTCAATTTTTGAAAAAAAAATTATGAACTATCCCTCTTGTCTGGCAGAATTCAGAATGTATTTGCTAAAAAAAAGGGCCAATTCTCCACTGAATAGGTTGAATAAACAAATAGATAAATACTTAAGAAACTTACATGTGATCCACTCACAATGAGCAAGTTATTTTGTTTTTATTTAATATGGTTGTGAATTTTGTGGGCTTTTAATTAAAAGGAAATATAATGAAATAAAGAAATTAATGAATTCCAATTTGGTACATTTATAAGCACCATAAACACAATTTTAAGTTCTGATTCTATTATTTATTCAAATTTCATTTAAGTATATTGACAATATGTCTGCCATAATAAATAAATTGACTAAGTATATATGACTTTAAGTATGCATATGATTGCTGCTTATACAATGTACATGGTTAGATAAATAAATATTAACAATATTAAGCTGTATTTATATATTTTCTCTCTTGCCATAGTCAAAAAACAAAATGATAAAATATGCAGTTTGTCATTCTCAAATATATGAATGTATTAGCATTATAAAAGGTGTCTCACAAGGACAAATGTGCCACAAAACAAAACAAAAATTCTAAACAAATACAGAACAGAAACAGAAACGTGCTGGAAATGGAAAATATGTGCTGCTCAAAATCAAAAAATGATGCAAAGTCAAAAACACAGAAAATGTTATTGCAGACAGCCACTGTATCGTCTGACCCCCAATCAGGTTCACATTGTTTGTCAAAGTATTGCAAAAATGCACATGGTTACTACAAATATGATTAATATCATAACTTTCTAACCTTAGCTTTTACGCGCAAAATTTGCTTTCAGACTTCTCCGGTGAGGACAGTTTTTCCTCTCAGCCTCTTATACTTTTGATGTCATGCAACTGTATTTTATATTACAATATAGGGCTTGCAGGAATAATAACTGGATTCCATGCATTAAATACATATAAAATGGATAGAAAACCGTGTTGCATCCCTAAACTTTAAAAAAAAAAAAAAAAATTCAAACTTTGAATGAAACTTTTATGCTTCCTCCCTGGAACATATAGGTTCAGTGTTTATGGTTCATTTGCAGGTACTTTTCCTACAGTCAAATGTGACTTAATTGGGTAATGCCAATATTTACAGCCATTTAAAATTAAAGGGATCGTGTTTTCTTTAATTGTAGTCATGAATTTTTCATGGCTTCTGAATTAGTTATGGTCAGCAGTGGCGAATATTTAATTTATTGGAACGTGATTTGCTGACGGCATCTGATTTTCTTACCCCCCTCTTTTTTTCCCCTTTTTTTTTTCCAAAGTCCCTTGATTGTTGGCAGCTTCTATGACATTTTAACTTTTGAGGGGGTAGTAGAGTCTTTGTTAGTAAATCCATTAATATATAAATGATGAAACCTTTACCTGCTCCCAGTTGCTTTGGCTTTCATGTTGTTGTTGTGTTGTTGTTTGGATCATAATCAGGTATTAATGCCATTCTGTCTGAACTCAAAGATGGCAGGCTGCCTGGTAATTCATATGCTTGTTCTCTGATGGCATCTGTCGAAGTGTGCTCTCTGCATATTGGTACATACCCTATGGGAAATTTCAATCCAGCCCCAGACTGAGTGGGATGTAAGCAATTTCTTAACTGGGACACTTGCGCGAAAACAGAAAGAACAGAGAGAGAGATACAGGGAGAGAGAGAGAGAGGCAGGGAGAGAGAGAATAAGTTTGAGGCCAATTCTACTGTGACAAGCAGTGACAGAGTGAGGAGGGTTCAGTATACTGCCTGGCTTTATTAATTTGGGACATATGCTCCACACAAACAAAAAGTTACGGCGAAAATCAACCATAATAAGAAATGTGAATCTTGACGGAGGAATTTTCCTAATAGCCTGATTAGTGCCACAGCTTGACTTCATCTGAAATTAATCAATATAATATTAACAGACTTTCTTAATTAGGAGGAGGGGAGCTTTGTCACAGCAGCGATGATGATATCTGATGAAAAGAGCCTGCGGAGAACTCTCGAGAAAGAATTTGGCTGCTGTAAAGTTCCTGCAACTTTTACTTTTCACCTTGGCCCCCGAGCGATCTGAAGGTGGATGGTTAATGGTAACTGACAGGAGGTTATCTTTTGTACGACTTTACCAAGATAAATCTGCAGAAAAACAGCTCGTTCGTGGCTCTTGGAGCTCTCAGTGGATTATCTTTGTAGCTGTGTTTTTGTCAAGACCATATGTCGTAAATTTGAAGCATGAGAACAACCAAAATTGTCTGCAGTAGAGATACTTGAGTTAAAAGTCAGCAAGGCACATGTCAGGACTGACATCTCACTCAGAGCTGAAAAGAGAACCTCTGCTGACTGAAATTAAATAAATATGTCAGGGTTTTTTTTAATGACAACACAGATTTTCCCACAAACAGGAAATAACATCAGCATCATAATATTTAAGAGTGAACTTTAATTGTTACCATCAAGTCTTCTGTGACTTATTTCCCTTGATTTCCCTTGAAATTATGAGCCAGAGAGCAGCTGTCTTGAAGTGTAGTTTGCACTTAAAGGGATAGTTCACCCCGAAATTTCCAAAATATTTTTTTTTCTTGTACCTTTTAGTGCTAGGGATGCACTGAATTCTGTAGCTATTCCATGAAGTTGTCTCCATTTGCAGGTGCATTTCAATTGATTAGAATATCATAGAAAAGTTTATTTAAGTCAGTAATTCAATTCAAAAAGTTGAAATAACACATTATATAGATCCATTACACACAGAATGAAACATTTCATGTCTTAATTTATGTAATTTCTTCTAATTATAATGAATATGCCTTACATTTAATGAAGACCTAAAATTTAGTGTCTCAAAAGACCAATTTTAAAAAGTAGTTTAATATGGAAAAGTTGGCCTCTGAAAAGTATGTCCATCTATATGACTCAATACTTGGTTGGGGTTATTTGACTTGAACTACTGGAAATTGACTTTTCCGTGATATTCTAATGTATTGAGATGCAAGGCAGGCAGGATGACGGCACAAACCCAGTGCTTTGATGCATATGTTCATGTCACGTTAGAAACTTATTTTCCATGATGTAACTGTGTCCAGTAGTTCTGTACGTAAATATAACACACCAAAAAAGTATTTTTGGTACTTAAGTTTCAAGTCAAAATCAGTGTCTCTTATTTCTGTTAGGACATCATATGAACCGCATTGCATACGTAAGAAATCATACAACCCAGATTCCAAAAAAGTTGGGACACTGTGTGAAATATGAATTAAAAACAGAATGCATCAATGTCAGAATGGAGGTATATGTTTACAAGAAACAAAGGTTTCACATTTTCAGTATTAAATATCTTGTCTTTCTACTGTTTTTATTCAGTGTTCTAGCTTTTTTCTGAATAGTTCATGGTAAAACGCTGTTTGTCATGAGCTCAGATGTAAAGGAACTATTTTCTTTTTAGTATAGTAAAGTTCCTCACAACAAGGTCTGTGGATTATCCTGGATAGCCGGGTCATGATATCAGGAAAGAGACATTACTATAGAGTGTTTCAAGAGAAGCCAGATGCCTCTATGGCTACAATCTCCAACACGCTGCAAAGAAAAATCTGAAGACTGATTAATACCACAACAAGTAAAATAATTAAAATGTATAGTTTAGATTTTTGGGTGAACTGTCCCTTTAAGAATGTTATTTCTTTGCTGCTTCATATCTCAGAGTTGCATTCCAACCAGACAGCACCTTACGATTCAAAAGTTAACCACTTCCAAAGGATGACTCAGTCTTACCGGCATCAGCTCTTCCAACTGGAATCAGGGAGGAGGGGAGGTTGTACATAAATGGAGGAGTGTGACTGCCAATTTGAGCATCATTGTGTTGAATATGAGGATCATATGTACGAGATTAACACAAATTTCAGTAATTTTTGCAGAATGTCAAGGGTTGACAGGCTGATTCTGCATAGAGTCAATGTCACATGCACTGCAAAAAAGCCAACTTGTATTTTTTGGCCTAAAACAGTGATTTAAGTTGGTAAAACTTGGAAATATAAATGATTGACATTTAGGGCAATAATGTAAGTTAGCACAACAAAGGAAGCCAGTTGTATGCTCAAAAACAAGTTGGTGAGTTGTTGTTACTTATATCTTTAAGTTGGGGTTCAAAACAAGGGACAATAGTTCTGATAACTCTTATTTCTTTGTTGTGAAATGCGGGAAAGCGGTGAAATTCATTAGCGAAAGCTAGCGGCTAACTGATGCTAGCGGCTAACTGACGCTAGCGGCGCTGCTTGTTACAGCTACAAGTGTAGCCGTTAGCGTATCAATGCTAACTCAAACTTGTGGTCGCAACATTAGCTGACATTTCATAGCGGCGTTACAATCGTGCCAATTCAGCACATTGCAGAAGTTAGCAGAAGTAAGGATTAAAAGTTATTACAATGTAAAATTATAAGTTAGTTAGAGTTGACAAAAATCAGAATTTAGAGTTGAGCAAACTCAAAAACAAAACTTAAAATATTTAGTTTAATTGTCCAACTTAAAATTTTATCGAAGTTTGTTGCCTTGAAATTTTGAGTTCACACAACTTTTCTTTTTTTGCAGTGTGGAAGCATTTGCAATATGGTTCATTATAGGAAGAATAAACTTTAATGGTGGTATTTAATGAAATGTGCCAAAGAGGAAGAATACAAATAATGAAATATCTGTGAAAAAAATTGAAATATAGGAGATACTTTTACTATGTAGGTGCTGTTGTTGGGAAACAATGCCAACCAGAGTCCCTGGAGTCTCTCTGTGGCTGCAATAACATTATTCACAGAGACGGCATGGTGCAGGAGCATTGTCTGTAAAGTTTATACTGTCATTTAATGTGGCCAGAGGATCTTAACTGATCTGAAGTCACATAATGTTTAGCTGCTATAAAAGTTCATAATAGCTTTAAATTATAGCCAGCAGTTACACAGCCGACACCAACCCACTATTATTTTAATCAGCTCCACTTTTTTAAGTCTAGCTGTACAAAGTTAACTGGGTGTTAAATTTCAAAAAGCTTTTGCAGCTTTTGCTGATGAAAGTGGAGGTACACAGAATTCACAGCTTATCGATTGCCTGCACACGGCTCTCAACATGGCTGAGTCAGCGGCTAGCAGCTAATGGTGCTAATGCCAACAGGAACAGTGCTGAAACAGTTACAGTTGCAGCAGAGCTAACAGTGTAACCTGATGGGGAGCATTGTTGCTTAAGGTTCAGTTCAGTTCAGTTCAGCTTTTATTTCGAACATGTGCGAGTAACACAACAAAGTAAACTCAAAAACAAATACATCTAATGAGAATAATCAAAACAAAAAAAATAGCAATAGTCAAAACAAAAGCTGTAATGTGAACGCAACATGTCCGAAAAGGAGTAGGATGAAGCATATGCTTATTAAAACCTACCCCTTCTCCACTACTCAATTAACACTTTTCTCCCCCCCCCCCCCCCCCCCAACATACATATTTAAATAATACATATTTACAAAAAAAAAACATATAAACAAAAACATAAAACATAAACAAATACATGAATAATTTATCATTTATGAAAACACCCGGTTGTTAAAGCCCTTCTTCCTCCCTGTCCCTTGTGAAAACCATGTGTTTGTACCGCTTTTTAAACTGGATCATGCTTGGACATTGCTTGAGCTCCACACCCAGTCTGTTCCCCAGCCTCACTCCACAAACTGAACGACAAAAACTTTTTAATGTTGTACGTGCCCGCTGATGTTTTAGATTAAACTCACCCCTCAGATTATAACCCCCAAATCTGTAAAAAAAACAATTTTTGAATACAGGTTAGCAACATGGATTGGCTACCACAACAATTGCTACTTATCTGCAGACAGAGAGGCTCAGATTTAAACAAAAAAAGAGGGATTTAGAGCAAGTGAATTCTCCAAAATGTTCATGTATTCTTTAAATATTACCAAACAGACAACCAAATACAGTTTGCTCATGTATAATTACCACAAGGAACCAAATAATAAGGTAACTATGGGAAACATACTGTCCATTAAAGTGATCCCTGTGTGTAATATTATGCTACACAGTGATATCACTTAAAGTAAAAAGCTGTCATCCAGCAGGATAATGCTTGTGAAACCATTGTAAATCATCTTGTAAAAACAATCAATTGCAATTCATTTTTTCATAATTGCTCCCCTAATGTACAGACCCAATGCTTGTTACATTCACATGGTAAACAAAGGCCTCTCAGACGTCAGGATAACTGATAGTGGAGTCTTTAACGTGGTACTTACAGCCGAGACACATTCCTGTGTACAATCTGGTTCTTGTCGGACAGACCCTCTCCTCACAAGAGCCTGAGCCCATCGCACTTTGCTCTCTCCTATCAGAAAACCCTGAGTGCATGCTCAAAATGTCTGGGGCACAATTATAACTCCTTGTCAGCAAACAGGACTCTTTCAGATACTTCTGGGTATTTTTTAAAACACAGATATCTCTGTGTACACTCCGTATAAACTACCAAATTAGTGTGAGAATGTTGTGTTGCAAGTCTCACTGCTACTCGAGCTGCAATCAACACTTTGCAGTCTTTCCTTCAGGTAGGTTACGTTTGTAAAACATCTGTGGACAATTTGAACGTGGCATGCTACTTGTAAACACAGCTGTGAAAACCAAGTGGCCAAATACTGAAGATAACAAACCGCCGTCAAGAGAGACTGATGGCGTTTCCGTGTTGAACTTCCAGATGTTTTTCTGTTCATACTTGTTACCTGATAAAGATCTGATATCAGAAAACAATTTGAATGCATTGCACTTCATAACTGCCGCCATACTTGGTGAGAGCAGTGTTTTTAAGGAACAACTTTGGCAGAAAATTGTGGAGATTAAACACAAATGTTTGATAAAATTGTTGTTGTTTTTTAGATAAAGGAGGCTGAGAGTTCACGCTGCTTTCTTGTACTAAATTGGCTACTAAGTTGACATGTGTGTAGCATGTGATGGCAGTCTGTCAAGAGGCCGCTGACATGCTTTCCTCCCAGTCTGTTCCCCACTGTCCATCATATCCAGTTTCTATTTTAATTGGACCAACCTCCAGCCAGACCTCGGCCCCCACCCCCCGTCCACCCTTCCAGAACACTTAATCCCTCCACTTATTCCCCTTGATTGCTTGCAGTGTTGTTTTCTGCTTTGATGTCGGGCATTTGGCCTGTTTGTATTGCTCTCTTGGACTGCCTTATGAATCTACGGAATACAACGTTTTCTTTATATGAATACTTAAGATTTATAAAAGCTAATAAACTGGATTTGTGTGTAAAACTCAAGGTGAACAATTTGATAAATAAGAGTAAAATGTAACTAATGGGGCCTCCCTTTATTTTTTTACCTCAAATTATCAAATTGAATATCAGATTACTGACACTGCTGATTAAGGCAGCAGCAAATCTAATGATAGGCTAACTGGGGATTTCCACCGGACGCATTACAGCAGCAGCACGTCTCCACAGCGTTTTTGCTGCGTCTGTCAATTCACACCGGACGCGTTACAGCAGCAGCACGTCAGTTTAGCGAGCCGGTCGTATACACGCGAGATAACGAGATCACGCGATAATCCTGACCATACGGGAGACCGCAAGATCCCGTGATAAACTTTAAACTCTATTTATACAGTCTATGGATAAACTGTGTGTATAAAGTAAACAACAACAACAAAAACCAACTTACTTTGCTTCTCTGAGGTGAAAGATATGTTGATCTGACCATCTATCCTTATAAAAACAATATGTTATGTCATAAATGACTGTATGATGTTCCACTTCAACAATCAGTCTCTTGTCTTCCGTGTCGCCGATCCTCTTTGCCGACCCTTTGAGTGATTGATTGCCGATCCGGTGCCCCGGTCATAACATAACGTTGATGTGAAGTAGTTTTAGGCTGCATGAACTGCGTATTGTGTTTTATTTTGAAAGGGGCGGAAGTGTTTTACGCTGATTCTGAGTCGGACTTCCTGTCTGGTGCGATCTGCTCTGTTGAGATTCACGCGATTTGGCAGCGTCTCGCGGAGAAATAGAAGTCCTACCTAATGCTCGCGTAGAGACGCTGACGCGACGCTGCAGTAACGTTACGCTACGCGCCCGGTGGAAATGCCCTCATTGATTAGAGTGTTACCTATTTGCAACGTCATACGCGACGCTGACGTTACGCTGCAGTAACGCGCCCGGTGGAAATCAGGCTTAAAAGTAACTGCCAGAAATAGTGCCACTACAGTATCGCCGGAAATACACAAGGGTAATTTAATTTTTATTTTTGTGTAACAATGGGCTAATAATTATTAAGATAATTCAAGCAAAGTCTAATCTTAATACTTGCATGCCTGTGCACACACACACATGCTCATTGTATAGCTTGCACCTGTCAGAGTACTCAGACACAAGTAGAAGATGTAAAGAAGCCCTTTGAGTTTTTGTTATGTTTTTGTAGTTTCCATTTTTTAAAATCTAAGATGTACATTTGATTTAAAAGATGATGATTTGATTGTTCTGACAATTATTGCTTTTGCTCAAAGTCACTCTGCACCATAGAGCTCCTCTGTCTTCCAAAAACCATTAAAAACGTGTCAAAGAGCCACTGGCTGACATGGTCCTTTATTACAATAACCATTTATTTAGTTTTAATCTCACTTGCACCATCCTGCTGCTGTTAATTCTTACAAGAATACCATATCTTTATTTATCCATGGCAGAACATAGAAAGTAAACTAAAGTTACAGAGCCTATATATATATATGTGTGTGTGTGTGTGTGTGTGTATATATGTATATATATATATATATATATATATATATATATATATATATATATATATATATTCAGGTGTCTGAAAGGCAAGAAGCCAAAGTGAATGTCCATTAAACCTGCAATCTCTCTGATAGCCAGCAGGTGGCGACTCTACCAAGTCTGAATAGAAGTGTATGGAAAAAATGACCTTCTTCTCACTTGATAACATTTTCGTAATGAGTTTATGGTCTCAATCAGTAGTTTCCAGTCTTCATAAATACAACAGGATGTTTATGTTGTATTTGATGGTCCCATTAAGATTAAAATAGATGATAATGTGGGCTATCATTTAGGACATGGTCTGTCAATTAGGATAGAGGTGTGGTAATGCATATCCATGGCACTCTATACATGAATTATGGATGCAACTTGCTTGCCAAGATAGCTAGGTAGTCAGCCTTAGCTGGTAATGGTTATATTTGCTTTGCTGAACGTTCTTAGTCTGACCCACCCTCTCATCCAAATATGGTCACATCTGGCTCCAAAAAAAAGGTTGTGATGCACAAAATGCCAATGTTGAGGCTCCAAAACCAATGTGTGACCTCCCAGTGGCTACATCCACTTCTTTCGTATCTATGGTTGTCAAAGATTCATGTCTTTAGCTGGAAATAATGGGCTTGAGTGCCACAGACAGAGTAGGGAAATCTGAAAGGACTGATAGATTGACTGACTGAAATGTTGTGGGTTTTGGTCTTTTCATGGGATTTGTTAACAACAACAAGAATAAAAAATAAAGCAAACATTATCCTTTAAAGAGTGTTGAACTGTAGCACAGATAACTCATATTGATGGAGTGAAAGCATCAGAAACAAATACACAGACTGAACTGTGATGATAATCAGTGTTTTCGAAATGTTTAATCAGCGCTCATATCATCATGCTGTCAGCTGCAGTGTTGCAGACTGTGGTTATCTCATAGACCTTCGTGCATGATACATTATCATTATGTTGTTTTCCCTCTGTGTTGATTAACAGACCACAGGGATTTCCTGGCCTCATCTGGCCCTTCATACTGTATGACCTCCTTCTGAGTTTTACTCCTCCAGCAGACTGGGCATCGACTCCCCGGACCTTATCGCTCCCTCCTGTGCTCATGAGTTAGGGGTTGTCAAAGGTTAGAGGGGAGAAGACTGACGGCATCTGGGAGTGATTACGTCTCTGATGAGAAGCTGAGATATCATATAAAATGTGCCTTGGATGTGAATTTGTGATCTGTGTGTGCCCTGAGCACCTTTGTTTTCTTCTTCTGATCATTAAAGGGCCTGTGCTAAGTGAAATGGTTAGTTTAAACTATTATCGGACACTGACTTTTCTTAATGTTCCATAGTTTAAGGATGAGGCTAAGAAACAGTTCACACAAAACGTATAATGCTACAGAAATGCTAATGCCTTTGATGGCCACGCATGTTAAAACACACAGATAATCACACTGATTAGTGGTGATTGCTGTGATTCATGGGATATGCATATCTAAGCACCACTCAGATCAACTAGCCTGAAGCACTAAACTGACCTTTGACCTGTATAATGGGACCCTCATTCGGCCCTGAGGGTCAAAGGGTTCCAAGAGGCCCACCTGTGTAGACAATTAACACAGGAAGCTTGTTTTCAAACTGAAACACAACACTGAGAGGATCATGATGGGGAAACCTGAGGTGATTATTTATATATTTATATGATCTAGTGGTAATACTTTATAATGGCATACTTTCAAATGGTTTAATTGCCTCTCTGTTGAGTTAACAGTTATTGGATAATTTATAATGCTTTGGATCTGCAATAAGTGGTTACAATAAAATCATTTGCATTGCCAGGTTATGAGCTCACATTTCAATGAAATCCTTATTTCCTGCAAAGCATCTGTAAAACCTTGAAACCACTGGACATTTAGCTTGAAATAGTAAAGAAGATGCATATATGATATCAAAGTTTAGTGTCTGCAAATACCCTGCAAAGATCATTTCAGTTGAGATAATTCATCAGAATTAATTATCTGGGCAAAGGGTCACATCACAGTAAGTACACTAATGTTAATGTGTAAAGTTAGCACCAAGCATCAGGGCTAAATGTTAGCAGCATCAAAAAGTTAGATATGTCGAAGTTTTTGTCAACTTGTCCACTGTCTCTGTTTCTTCACCACAGTTGGAAGATAAAAATAATTACATTGTCCCACATCAGTGTACAGGACAATGCACCTGTTTGGTTGGGACAAGATGTGGACCTTAAATAATTGGTTTCTCTGAATTAACTGCGTCATTTTCATAATGAATGTCAGAGCATAACACCTGCCAAATTCAAAGCCAATATCAGGAATTTTTTACAAAAACTTAAATGACAATATTTCAAATTTGGAGCTAACATGAGCATTTATTCTGAATCGTTATTCTACCTTATATAAGTCAAATATCATTATAGTTTTATGTGAATAATTTGTGTCTCTTTAGCTGGGAAATACTCACCAGCTCATTATAAACTTTGCCCAGCTACAGTAGAGGCATGTGTACATGGGCTTTAGAGTCTGAAAACCAAAACAATAAGATGAAATATGCGAAAGCCCTAAAAGTTGAAAAAGTCACTATTCTGTGAAGATTTATTTCCCTTCTCCCGTTCATGTGAATAAGATAAGATAAGATAAGATAAGATAAGATATGACTTTATTTATCCCGCAGTAGGGAAATTTAGTTGTCACAGTAGCTCAAGATACAGACCCATAGATATAGAAGATAAAAAAGAATATAAAAGAAATACACATATATTCTATACACATTGTATACATACATTTCTGCAGAATGAGCCTGAGACCAGGTTAAATGAAGCGGCAGTGTCCTTTATGCTCCATGGGCCCGCATGGAAAAACTTTTTTGGCTTCATGAGTCACTTAGCAACTTTCATAAGAATGAACTGGGGGGAGGAGGGTGGTGGGGGGTCATCCAACTCTATTTATACATTCATGGCAGCCCCTCTCACATACACATAGCATGCATTGTTTGCAACTACTGATAAATACAGACTCAAAGAAGTAGCAAGAACTACTCTGACAAACTACTCTGGCAACCCAGTCTTCTTTTTTTATACCTTGTAACAGCTTATGATCATTAATGATCTGTGAAACATGAAGAAATGATTAATAAATATTTTAAATAAATATTTTATAAGCCTTTTTATTAGATGTTGATGACTGTAAAGATGTACTAATAGCTGCTATGTTGAACCACTGGCAACATACTGTGTTTCTGTCCTCCTACTACTCCTTTTGTCCAATGTTTTTTTATGCCCTGTTACGAGAATTTCTAATAGTTAGTTCCTTTTTTTAAGTATCGCTCAAGCAATCAGTCTCAGTGTGAGTGAGTAATAAGCTGTCTACATTGCCTGGTGTTTCCTGCACTTGATGATCAAAGCTGAGGAAATGGGCAGTGCCAGTCGTGCCAGGGCAGGGCTACCGGGTAACTTACTGTATGTTTGGAGACACGGGTTATTAACTGCAGGCTCCATGCTTTTATAAAGCAATGTTCTTTTTGCTGGGTATGTTTCTCAGAGATGTTGGTTGAGGTTGCTGGCTCAATAAAGACTCATGAAGGACAAGTGCACGCAGCTTAAACTGTGCTGTTATGTGTGAAAACATACAATATTTTGAAAGAAAATATCAAGATCAAAATCACATATCCAGATATTACCAGAACTGGACTTCACGATTGCTACTCAATGTCCAGTGTTTCACAACAGGCTGTTGGCAGCAGCTTGGGAACTGTTTTTAATTTCCTCCATGAATATTCACACGTGGATTAGTCATGAAACAGCCATGAAATGATCTGCAAAGGTCATGGACTTTGTGCACGTCAAACTCGCTGACTGCCAGAAACCAGCTTCCCGAGAAAACCATCAGCGTGTCCGGACATCATCATCATCAGCATCAGCATCATCATTTCCTGTGTTTGTTTACACTAAATGTTCCTTCAGAAGACAGTTCCACTGTGTGTTAAACTGTGTCTTATTTCTTATCTGAAATGTCAGAAACAGTCAAAAATTACTGGTAATGGCCTAAATTTTACACAAGCCTGAAGTGAAATTAACTGTTTCATTAGTGACCCAGCTCTATTTGTTATATTCACACACTATGTATTCGCCAAAGACTAAAACTTCATCTAGTTATTCAAATACTGGCGATATTGTTTGGGGGAAAATGTTTTTTTTTTTTTGTTTAAGTACAGTGTATATTGGATATATATGTACAATTTTAAGTTAAAAAAAAAGATTTGTTAAAATCCTAAAAAACAACAACAACCAGAATTGAACAAAGACAGATGAAAAGCATAGAGAAAATACAACAATCAGTGCAATAATTTATAGTTGGTGAGTGACCTACGATTTCCTTGTCTTTCTACCTTTTTTAATTGCAGACACAAATGTCTTTGTCTCTTTGATCATTAGCAGTATTATAGTATATCCTGAAAGACACACAGACCTAAATTGGTAAAACATTTCTGATTCTGGTTAGTCCTTTAGTCATTCCGTTATAATAAATTACCTGAAAATATTATTTGGAGCCCTTCCTTGAAGGAATGAAGCATATTATTATTATTATTATTATTATTATTATGAGTAGTAGTAGTACTAGCAGCAGTAATACATAAAAATGCAGCAGAAAGTGTTTTACAGAGAGGGAGAAATATGTGTGTGTGTGTGTGTGTGTGTGTGTGTATATATATATATGTATGTATATTTTTCATTTCATCTTTATTTATTCAGGGAAGGCCAATTGAGAGCAAGCTCTCATTTCCAATGGCGCCCTGATTACAGTACAAATACAATTTTAACACATTACACTATATGTATATATTTATATGTATGTATATGTATATATATGTATATGTACATGTATGTATATATGTATATGTATGTATATATGTATGTATATGTATACATATATATATGTATATATATGTATATGTGTATATGTATATGTATATGTGTGTGTTTATATATGTATATATGTATATATGTGTATATGTGCATATATATGTATATATATATATGTGTATATGTATATGTTTATATATATATATATATATATATATATATATATATATATATATATATATATATATGTATATATACGTATATATATATATATATATATATATATATATATATATATATATATATATATATATATATATATATATACGTATATGTATGTATATATATATGTATATGTAGAATGCACAACATTGTGTATTGTTCCCTAAAAAGAAACACAGCATATTGAAAACAATCCTGTGACAACTAATTAATTCTTACCCGGACAAAGCAGCCACATAATAACTGCTCTTTGGAGCTAATTGTTTTCTATAAGTCTGGTTTACAATTGAGATCACACTCCTCAAAGATACTCTCAACCTCGTGAATCTCTCATGTTACATAGTCCCGTTGAAGACAATTAGATTATATCTATTCCTGTTGAACTAACAGCATCAAAAAATCCATACACTGACTCCAGTCTCTCATATTGAACCAACAACACAGACATCATAAACAACAAGAAGCCAAGCTGGATCAATGCTTTGGAAGTCATTTCACCACACCTTTATTGCCATATAAAACATGATGTCATATATGCATTTATTGGTGGTATAAAACATGATGTCATATATTTATTTATTTTTGGTGATATAAAACATGATGCCATACTGTATATTCATTTATTTGTTGTGGTATAAGACATGATGTAATTTATTTATTTTTGGTTGAATCGGGGTGAAACATGTTAAGGTGCACTGAGGCCATGAGGTAGAGATCAGTGGAACAGCATGAGAGACTTCCTGTGGTTAGGGACCCTCCGAGGAGAGTGGATTACATGTTTAGAAGTCTTGGATCACAGTACAGCCTACAGCTATACCTCCACCTCCATCTGGTGTCGTAGCCGCAGCAGTGAGCCTAATGACCCACGTCTGCTGGCTCTCTGATCAAATAGGCTAGTCATCAATATGTCTAACCTGAGGATGGACTTGAAGCTCCGCATCAGCAGGTGGTCCACTGTTCTCCAAGTTCAGATTAGCATTACAATGTGTTCTCTGGAACTCTAACATCTTTATTGTGAAGAGGTCTACTTTCTACCTAAGCCCTTAAAAAAGTCTGTGTATAATTTTGTTATTTGTTACACAATTGCGCAAGCATGCCGGTTGCAGAAGGAATCAGAAGTAGGCCTAATTTACGAAAAAAAACTTTAATAACGGAAAGAGTCGTAATCTGTTTTTGACATGCCGTGTTGTGCGGTGGGTTGCCCAAACCAAAAAGGTAATAATAATGGTCTCTAATTTTTATATTACATTATTGTTTTATACATTTACATCAACATCAATTTGCCTATCCCTGAGTGACAACTTGTTTTAATATCGAGACAGCATTTCAATAGTAAAATAAAGAAATAGTCCTGTGAAAAAGTTGTTGTTTTTTATTGTTACTTTTCTTGGCAATCACAGTGTTCTTATTGGGGGGTTTTTACAACCGGTATGCGTGCGCATAACTCATCATGCAAAGATTGTAAAAGTGCAATATGCAATTCTTGAGAGAGATACTTGGTAAAACAGAGCTTTTTGGGTAGCTCCTGCTTGGTTGAAACAAAAAACCTGCACACACACCAGCCCTTTCATGGCTCAATTTGACACCCTGGTTTAGATGTCCCCTCCTTTCTGTGGTGTTCCTCAGGGCTTAATAACAGGTCCTCCATTATTTCCATTATAATTAACTTGTTACTTCTCTGTGACATTATTTGTAAACAAAACATCAATTATTTGTAAACACAACATCAAACTGCATTCTGCTGACGTCTATAATGTTCTCTTGTAGTTTTCCTTTAAATGTTAGGTGTTAGACATTAATAGAACTTTCTACACTGTGTGTAAAATATTTTTGCAATACAAAAATATAGTCCATCAGCTCAGATCACATTTTCCCAGGTAGCTTTCCTTTGATTGTCAGGTCACTTAAGTTGTTTTCACCACTTGAAAACGGGCAAAATGAGATATTTTTGTCTTGCTGACCTTAAAAAGGTTATTAAGGCTTTTATGTCATCAAAGCTCACATAGATCACATTATTTAGAGATCACACAAAAATAAATTTTCTTCCCTCTGCTGATGCAAAATGTTGCTGCCAAGCTCTCAAACATATCTCACTGCAATTCAGTAACCCAGCTGTGACCTTATTGATGAAAAACAACTTTATTAAATTGGTGACTTAAACTGAAGTCAATACAACTCATGGAAAATGTAATATGGTGCATATTTTCTTCCTTGCTCGCAGTCTGGTGTGTCATTCAGCAGCATTGTGCTCAGGTCTGCCACAGGTGGTGGGAAGTGTGATGAATGAGAAAAAAACTGTTGCAATACAGCATAGTAGACAGCGTTTTCTTGCAGATCCATTACATTTTATTGAATGCATTGCATGCGATTCTTTTCAAATATTTTATAGCTTTTGGACCAGTTTATCTCAGATAATCATAAACAGGGAAACCCTCCTTCTGCCCTCCGTGACACATACAAGGAGTAAGAGGTAGATAAAATCAAGCCCCAGGAACATTGTCGTTGTGAGATCCTTAATAAAACATAAACAGAGCAAACATGAGAAGACCTGCGATGACCTCTGGCATATTGTGGATGTGAGGCCACCCACTGGGAGCCTCTTCAATCAAAGACTTCAGCTGCTCGTGGTATTAAGGTACAGGAACGAGATGAGTTTGTACTCAACAATTGTTCTGATTTCTAGAATCCAGATCTCCAACCGTTGCGCCATTTTTTTTTTATTTCCAGAGGACCCAATTCCCAGAGAGAACACATGCAGTCTCATGAAACATGTCCAAGGAAAACAGCCACTCCTGTGACCTGCAGGGACTGACAGTGTGGGCCTCTAAATCCTCAGGGGAGATCCCATGGGCCGAGCATGGGATGATTTAATTACACTAGGAAAACACTGTGTGTGTGTGTGTGTGTGTGTGTGTGTGTGTACACTACGTATAGCCATGTTTTGCTGCCCTTACTTGGCTTAACGGTCTGTGTAGACTACGACATCAGGGACAGTTTGAACCCCGTTCTTTCTTTCTTTCTTTCTTTCTTTCTTTCTTTCTTTCCATAATATTCCATTAAAATATTTGAATGATAGGAACAGATGGGAATCTGTGTGGGAGTGTAGAGGGGGAAATAAATAGAGAAAACGTCCATGCGTGTGTTTTGTCGTCTGTGGTATGGCTCTGGTTTGTGTTTACGGGACGTAGAAATGTTTTTCAGAGACTGCCGGGACCCAGATGAGATCAGAGCTGGTTTTGATTTGGTTAAAATGTCGCCTCTTTACGAGCGCTGTGCCCCTTTTGTTTGTTCTCTTTATGGCCTCCACTCTGCAAAGGAATTGTGAAAGTATCTCACGATGACACAGAGAAGCGAATAGGTGCGTTATCTTAGGAACTGTTAAGATTTTTATACCGATAAAATAGAGGGTTTGTTTTTGTTGAATCAGATTATTTACACAGAGCCGAACCTTGTCATCTCAAAAAAATTATGCTCCCATACAACTGACCTGCATCCTCAATTAAATTGTCCAGGATTACAGTCACAGATTTAAACATGTGGTTAACCTTGTGAAAACTTTGCAGTTTGGTTACCCTTAGGCACCAAACTACTTGGATATGGTTTAGTAAAATACCATGGTTTGGATTCAAATTAAAACATTTGCTACATAAATAAGGAGACTGTCCTCCCCTAAAAAAACGACCCAATATGTCGTTTGTACAGCCACTTATTACGACCCATATTTACAATATTGTTTGCCCTTTAGTCTAGACAAAAGGCACAACTGTGAACACCATTGAATGGCTGTTAGCAGCGGTTATTTTTCCCGTAAGTTTGGGCAGTAGAGGCCTGCTCCACCTGCTGGCAGGTCCAGTAGGTTGTTATCGGCCCATTCAATGGCCGGGTTCCTTAAAACTACATTTATGTGCTTTGTTCAGTTAAGGCTGCAAAACTACAGGTAGTCGCAGGTAGTCTCTGCCCTTTTACCAGCTTTAGTTGCACACACAGGCCTCTATAAAGTAAAACAAAACCCTTTAAGAAAAGCTGACTTTGATTTTTTAATTTTTTTTTAGAAATTGCTCAAAAAGCATGCCTTTTTGTATACAAAAAATGACCAGGATAGCTTTAGACCAGTGACATTGTAATCATGGCATATATGTTATACCACTGGGCAAGTATGATGTTTCTTCACACACCAAACCTTTTGCATCAATTTCTCATTTATACAATGACAGTAATTAGGTAACAGGGATGTCGACTTTCTAGAGCCATTAATGGAGAATATTCTACACCATTAAATCTATATAAACTTCCATGTCCTGTGCGCCTTGGGTCAGATCTTATTATGCAAAGTTTAAGGCAAAAAAGTTCTTGGTGAGGCGTTATAAAAGATAGTTTAAAAAGTAAAACAAATGCATTTAAATGCATGTAGTGAAGTTGCTTATTGAGGTGTAAGGTTAGGTGGCATTCAAAGAAAAATTATGTCCACTGTGTACTATAGTCGAATGACGGTTTGTTGTACTCACCACAACAGCAATACGCTAGAATTTTTCCAGAACACTATAGCCATCCCTTCAACTGTCGCTGCTTAGAGTCCCTACAAACATAACATGACATTCATTATCCCTAACCGCACTCGGGTCGCGAGTCACTGGTCGCCAGACTATCACAGGGCTGACACCATAGACTGTATATAAATAATGGACGTAGTCACCGTGATGTCACCCATTGGTTTGTGGACTGCCAGTTGGAAGCCTCAAGTTTAGCATTACACTCGTCGCCATCTTGTTTCCGATACGCGGAGCAGACCATATTTGGACTGTGGAGGAGCGAGAGGGATCTGATGACACTGACTACAGCCTCTCTACACCGGCAACCCGACTGAGAGAAGCCGCTGCTAATTCATGTTAGCATTAACTGGAGCATTAACTGGGATGTTAGTTTTGGCTAGCAAAAAAACAAAAACAAAATGTTTGTTACTTATCTCAGAAAACTGAGCAGCGACTCCTTGGAGTGTCTGTTAGTCCAACCAAACACTGAACAAGACATTTTTACTGAACAAAACGTTCAAATAAACTGTCATTAAGTGAAAATACAGTGAAAGGGTCAAAGTTATGAGACCAAGTCGGTAAACGTCCTCTTTTCTATCTATATAACGTTATATATAACTTTATTGACACGTTGCCATGGATACGCATTGCTCTGTTTCTCTCCTGATGACGGCTCTCCTTGTCAGTGACCTGTCAATCAAAGGTAGCCCCGCCCCAAATCATATGATTCTTTATCTTCTATTTTCTTCTAAATGGGGCCATTATTAGAACTATTGACATCAAATTGTCTTGAAGCTCATTTTTTACTAGCGATTGACACCATAATGTTGTCCTGAAAAAAATTTGTGAGGTAATAAATCAAGTCAGAAGTTTTCAAATTTTGCACTGAAATGAATGGGCAGATTTTTTTGCCGCCAAACTTAGCACCCCCTGCTGGAATTTTCGGTGGATTGCAGGTTTAAGACACTTCCTGGTTGGCCTCCCCGCTCAGACACAGAGATTGCCGCCTGGCTGACACATAGAAACAGACAATCACACTCTCATTCACACCTATGGGCAATTTAGAGTCACCAATTAAACCTAAGTGCATGTTTTTGGACTGTGGGATGAAGCCGAAGTAACCGGTGAGAACCCACGCTGACACGGGGAGAACATGCAAACTCCACACAGAAGAGCCGCAGGCCGGAGGCGAATCAGCGACCCTCTTTCTGTGAGGCGCCAAACGATAACCACTACACCACCGTGTAGGCCATAGCATAACGTAACATAACATAAACACCACAAATTAGAGTAATAATTAATCTTAGCCATGATAAATAATAATCATTTAAGCTAACCAATTATTACCGCCAAACACACTTATTAAAAGTTATATTGTTCATGGTCCTCCATGCTACTAATGAAGCCACCAACAATTGGGAATAAGCACCAAGGACATTACTGCTTCCAAAGTAGTGCCCCCAAATGATCTCTTTTATTAACAAAACCTCCCAATACAAAACTAGATACATTAAAAATGTAAACAAGGAACACACGATACACAAAATAAATAAATACGGGGCATAAAAACAAAACAAAACAAAGTCTAAGCAAACAAACTTTAGCACTGCTGCATGAGTGAACACTGACCAGTCAGTCAAGAAACTGTGATTTAAGTGACTGTTGTGATTTATTATACAAGCTGTGAGTCCCGAGGCTTATAAAAATAAAAACAGACTGCCACAGTGTGATTGACATAGGTTGGAGAGTGCAGACGCTGATAAAGTAGCATTTTGTCAGAGAATGTCTATCATGGAGGTCTCACTATCTTACATTGAAAATCAAAACAGATTTATTGTTATTGTAGGTGCAGATAAGACATTTACACACATATTTTCTCAGCACAAAATGTTATGTTTTCCTATGATTTTTTTATTTATTTATTCTAGTAAACAAAATGCTAGTAAAACTAAAACCGTAATGCCTTCGTGATTGCTTCTGTCGTGCATAATTGCAGACATGTGACCCTCTACCCCACATATGGTAGCACTTAATTGGTCTAAAGGCTTGAAGGCTGTAGCAGTTCTTCGGTGAGTCCGATGGCACAACTGAGTTTGGTCAAAAGAATTCAAAATAAAGGATGCAATGGGAAGAGAATGCTCAACGCTGGTTTGACTTGATGCAAGGAAATACAAATATACAGCGTTCTGCCATCTAAACATGGAGCTGTATTTACTTTCAGAGATGCAAAAACATTTAGTGAAAAAGTTTTTGACCTGCTTTAACCTTCTCTGGCATTGCAAATATTTAACTTGGTTGTGATGAGTTTATTTTGTTATTCAAAGACACATATTAACTTTTTCAAGCAAATATATCCAGCATTTGTTTTAATTTAAGTTGATGATTTATTAGCTTTGTTGAAAAAAATAATTGAACATTATTTGTTGCAATGAAGCTGTTAGCTCACTGTCTGAGGATAGTGTTGCATCAAAAGAGCTAAAAGAAAATATGTCTTCTGCTACTAAGCCTCTTTTAGGAATAGTGGATCGATAGTGGACACTGGGGGCCATTGTAACAATTCATCCAATCAGAAACAAGCAAGAGTGATGACACTTGCTGTGTCACCTTAGCAAAAGTTTTTAACAAAAAATAAAATGTTTTTGAGATATGAAAGTTACTTTGCATTACTTTTTAAATTTTCAGTTTTGTGTGTCCTGACATTCTTTTCTCAAAAACTCCCAAAACAAACATGACATTTAATAAAATGTTATTATTATTATTAGTGTTATTGTTAGTATAGCAGCTCATATATGTAATGCAATGTAATGTAATTTCTTTGTATTTATTTAATATCTTATGTTTTTGTTTTATGGGTTTAATTTAAAAAAATATTTTTCATTAATCTTTATTTTATTTTATTTTATTAGATTTTATTATTTTTTGTTATTACTCTTAGTCTCTCCTTTTTTCAATACCTGTGTTCTTTTTTTGTTTATATTAAGAATGTTTAATTACATTTTATGCTATGAAAGGTGCTTCAAAACTAAAGGTAATATTATTATTTTGTTATTATTATTATTATTAATAACATATATTATTGTCATTGATAGTGAAAAGTTATCAATTGTATTACATTGTATTATTAATGTACATATACATTATCATATATATATATATATATACACACACACACACACACACACACACACATATATATATATATATATATATATATATATATATATATATAATATATTATCTTTTCACATTATATGGAAAGATGACTAGATTTAAAAAAGAATCTTATAGAGGTAGCAACATGACTGATTATGTAATGGCACTGACTGCCTCCGTGTCTATATGACTGTCTCAGGTATTTTTGATATTTGAACCCTTCCTTTGATGGCCCTCATTAGAGACGGACAGCTGATGTATAATTACACTACAGGGGAGACAGATATATGATCATTCAGTCTGCACATGTACCAGTTGTCTGTGTGTTAAAAGACAAACATGTCCAAAGTATATTTATAATCCTGTCTATCATCATGTTTATTAAAGTGATATCATGGCAGTTATAGCAACCGTACTCTGGATAATCAGTTCACATCAACTTATACCTTGAACCAATTATAATACACAGTAAGCTTGTGGAAATCCCCTTGTGTTGTGTACTCTTATTGGCAATAAATAACTGAAGCTCAGACTTAAGCAAAAAGCCTGCTCGGAGACCCGCTCGGGACATGCGTGAGAAATTTCTAACCTTTTCGCAGGGTTCAGTGAGGCTTGGCTCGCTGCCTAGAAACTCAAGCTCTGGATGATGTTTGGGTCTTTTGATTTGTAATATTTAACAGGAGGGTTTCAATAAACAGTCATAAAACAAGTTGGAAAAGTCATAATGCGTTTAACTTTTAACACTACTTCTAAATTAGAATGGAAAACAAAATATAAATGTCTTGACCTCAACACTCTCAACCTGTCCCCTTTAAAACAACACATCTTGACCTCCTTCAAAATGGTTAAATATTTTCATTGGCAATTTAAGCAAAGAGTAATGCTTTTAATTAATAATTTCAGAATGTTATTTTAAATTATTTTAAGGTTTAATAAAATATGTGTGTGTGTGTGTGTGTGTGTGTGTGTGTGTGTGTGTGTGTCACTTTAGTTTTTCTCATACAAACTTTCTGTAAACATTTTTGTTTTTGCATTGAAAAATAAAAAATATTTTGCAAATTTTGTCAACTCTCTCTGGCTTGATTTAATATTTCTGTCCTGTATTCTTTTACATGTTGTGTACTTTAATCTACAAGTTCAGGATTTTAAAAAAATGTTACTATGCTTTTGGGCTGTTCATTTTTTATATATTTTTTTAGTCTTTTTGAGGTGTTAAATTATTTTGTCAAATTAATGTGGCTTCTTGCATAGTTAATATCTTACAATTTCAGGATTTTAATACCTCAATTTTAAATTTAAAGTTGTTTGTGGGAGCTCATACACTTTTTTTCATATTTTCCTGTGATTCTGTGTTTATAGAAAATGACCACTAGATGTCATAGTTGCTTGGTTTTGAGGAACATCCAGCAGTTTGGTTCCAAATCTTTACAGACCTTCAGCTCTGAAGGGAAAAACAATTATCAGGAAATAAGATTGTTTCCATAGACGTTTGTTAAATGGCTTGCAAAATGCAAATATTTCTAAATAATACACTTAAATTATACATTTTATTAAGACTGATTCACAGTTGATTTCAACACTTCAATGAGACTTTTATTGAAATAAATTATAATGTCACTAATACAGCATAAATGCTTCTAATCTAATTGTGCATTATATTTCTAATGCGTCTTTGAAGTAAAAAAAATACATAATTAAGTTATTTCTGTAATAGAATATCAAAATCCTCAACATTTAACCTTTTAACAGGATTAAAACAAATATTATAATCAATTAAAAAAAATAAAATGTTATACTAACAGACAATCATTCAGACTTGTCTGCAAAAGTCCTGAATTAATGCTGGGGAAAAAAGTCTACCTTTAACATTTCACTTTACTTCTGCACAGTCGGAACAAAAGGAGTATCATCCTCCCCACCCCCCACCCCTTCCTGTCTTGCTTCTTCAATTTCTCCTCTGTCTAAATTTATCTCACTGTGCATCTCTCCATCTTTCCAATTCAAGTCAGACAGATGCCTCTCCGGAACTTCAGAGCTGTGGAGTGGAAGTGATGAAAGCCACAAGCCGGGTCCCACTGCAAGACCCCAGCTCCTCGTCTGCCAGCACAAACTCCCTCATTTAGAAGCACATCCTGGAACTGGGGCTGCTTTTTAATTAAAGCCTTGGTGGATTGGGCGAGACTTAGTAGAGGTTGCGAGGGAAACTTTAAAGTTGCACTTGACAGGTATATTTAAGTTCACCAAGTTTGACCAGATGGAACATGTATATTGTATAAGTCTTTGAATATGGTGGTGGTGGGGTGGAAAAGAAATATATCAAACAAGCAAAAAGAGAAAAAAAATGGTGGAGGGGGGGTGAAATAGGAAAAAAGGAAGAGTGAAAGGGTGGGTGTAAGTTGAGGGATGCAGGCATGGTGGGGCGTACAGGGAGCCCAGAGCAACTAGCACGGAGCAAGCCGAGCACAGCCTTCTGGGGGAATGTTAGATGTTTCAGCAAGGAGCATCTCAGGATTTAATTCACTAAGAGCAGCAGTCTTTATCTGGCGTCAGATAAAATAAGACGTTTGAAAGACTTAATTGTTAATATTCATCAATATGTCTAATTATGCAGCGAAAAAGTGAAAAATGCATTAAGAGTTCCTCGGATGTGTCCCTCAGAGAAGACACTTCTAACGTGTCTTTTTATGATTCATTAATCGGTCTTCACTAATCAGCGGCATCACAACATCGGACAAACAAACACCGCTAAGTCAAGTGATCAAAAAGCATCGCAGCATGCAGTATTGAACTGCACTCCCTCTGCGAAATCATCTTTTTGAGAGGCACAGAGACATTCAGTGGCTTTGCTTTGGAGAAAACCTCACCCCTCCCTGCTGCTTGTGAATGTTCTTCATCCAAAATGAAAAGTTTTTAAAGTGTCACCGTCTCTTAACACAAACAGTTTGTCAAAAGGAAAGTATTGCACAGGAATCCTAAGGTATATAAAGTACATATACAGTTTTAAAAATACAGTACAGGCCAAAAGTTTGGACACACCTTCTCATTCAATGCGTTTTTCTTTATTTTCATGACTATTTACATTGTAGATTCTCACTGAAGGCATCAAAACTATGAATGAACACATATGGAATTATGTACTTAACAAAAAAAGTGTGAAATAACTGAAAACATGTCTTGTATTTTAGATTCCTCAAAGTAGCCACCCTTTGCTTACTAGAATATAAGACATGTTTTCAGTTATTTCACACTTTTTTGTTAAGTACATAATTCCACATGTGTTCATTAATAGTTTTGATGAATTTACAATGTCATTGTCATGAAAATAAAGGAAACGCATTGAATAAGAAGGTGTGTCCAAACTTTTGGCCTGTACTGTATATGTATTTTTTACAATGTCTGCTGTGCACAGTATTTCTTTTTTAGATAAAAATTGCTAATAGATAGGTGAATACAAACAACCTACAGTGTGTTCTGTCCACTTGTAAAAAGACTGAAGAGCTTTGTGTTTGCTCCCTCTAGTGAATAATTTGGGAAATGACAAACTGGACACTTGCTCATAAAAGGAGAATTGATTATACATCATTAGAAAAAGACCCAGACACAGTCTCTTCCACATTACATTTATTTTACATACTGTCTTCTTAAGTAATTTCCATCACCTACATATACAAGATCATGCCATATTTTCTTATAGATCTATATATAAAGAACACATTTATATAACTTTCAAACACCCTTCAGCCAGAGAAAATCTTAATTCCTCCGAGCCCAGCTGGTCAGCTTGGCTATTTCCCAACACCAAGCACTTCTTACCCTTTGGCCATAACACAGCACCCAGCACTTACACTTTGATTTCATCATCATACTGGACTTTAATTTGGAAATTTAAAACTGTCTAGGAAGTAATTTTTACTGCAGATGTATCCTATATACATACTAGACCTCCTTAATCGTCTTCTTTTATCTTCTATATTGTATAAAATACAATATTTAGCAATTTGACCAACCTGTGAATCATTTAAGCTGTTCTTCCTGTTATAATAACATTTTAAAAGCTGAAAAAAAGGAATGAAATGACCTCTTTGTTACTAATTGTCCGAATCAAACACACACGTATACCCACTGTAGGGCACATCCTTCCCATGCCTGCTACTTCAGTGAGCAGTTAAGATTTAAAAGCACCGGGCAGTTCTCTTTTGCTTCTGTGAATTAATAATCAAAGAAAAAGAGGAAAAAGGAGTGAGGCCTTCAAAAATCAATGGACCCATCAACAAGGCTGGGTGTTGTGTGTGCCTTTCCCTCACCTGGGTGACTGACTGTGTGCATGTACTTAGGTGTGTATGTGTATGTGTATGTGTATGTGTGTGTGTGTGTGTGTGTGCCTATGTCCATACACGTCCGTGGCGGCAGAGCTCTCGCACAAAGCCCGAGCAATGATTCCAGCACTTGTACATCTAAATCAGCGGCAAACACAGAGAGCTGAGCTAACTTGTGTAGAGACAGAGCAATCTTTTGGGTCTGCTCCTTCTAAACACCAGTTGTCTCCTCCAATCAGTGTGGTCATGTCTGCATTATTGATACGGCAGGGGCCTGAGGGGCCCAGGCTCAGATGGTGCACAGGCTCACAATGTTCTCCTGTGTGTCTGGAGAGAGTCTGGTTCTTGGGAGAGAGCTCAGAGGTAAGCTAGGACAAAACCAAAATCAGGCCTTAAGCTGAAAACCTGAGCCAACTTATTCTGGTTTAACTGAGAATAAATGGTAGCAAGGCCTCTCTTGGGAGAGTTGATGGTCAGGGAGTGTTATTTAGCAGCACAGGGGGAATGATGAAGAGGGAAAGACAGAGCATATGGATGAGTAGACACTGAAGAAGAATTGTCATAAATGCACAGATTTACTGTTTTCCGCACCTTTTAAGTCTGTTTTTATCTTCTGCAAGGGAGGTTATGTTTTCCGTTCAGTTTGTTTGTTTGTCAGCAGAACGATGGAAAAACTACTTGCCTGATTTTTGTGAAACTTCATAAATGGGTGTAGCAAGGGCCGAAATTTTGCAGCATGTCTGAATCACGGGGCAGCTTGACATATTATTTTTCTCTTCTGTTAATATTGCAAGATAGTGCATGGCCTTGTTGGAAGAGAAACTAGAATGGAATGGGGAGAACAGAGACCTCCACCAAGGACAATAGTCCGGTCTTCTATAGCACAAACACTATACGTCTGTATATATTTACAAAACTATTCATACTAGTCAAAATATGGTTGTTCCAAACCAAAGCTTTATCCCCATTTGTTATGTACTCCTAAATTGGAAATATTTCACATACTTAACATACATTTGTGAAAAGCAGGAAACACTTTATCAACATGTGCATATGTAGAAATACATAATGGCGAGACTGAAATAATAATGAATTAATGAAATGAAAATAATGAAATAAGACATCTTTACTTGATTAAAATTAAAATTTGCCTTCAGAAGGCAACCTTATAACCCAAACCATTGCGATTTGAACTTCATATTGACACACGGAGTGACATAATTTTTTGTGTCAAACAGTGTAGAAACCAAATATTATGTTAATTAAACTACAAACATAACTACAGATATATCAATCATTGAAACAACAGAACAAAGTTGTATAAACACAGAAACACATATATTATACCCATTTAACAGGATTTCTGAACACACAGATAACTTATAATTGGCAAATTAGTTGGTAATAAAAATCATTACTTGTAGCCCTGTATGTCCTGGTGTCATATTCACAAAAGACAAACACAGAAGACAATGCTGAACTATACATTAATAAACCCTTTCATTTCTAAACCAAATTTAAATAAAAACTACAATCATAACTCATGAACCTCTGCAGGATCTTTAAGAATGATTTGATGCCAAATGGATGACTTAACAAAATTTTAGCTTTTCAATTCTTTCCAGGGCCTTCCAGCCTCACAGAGCTACATTTTAATTGAAGCTTGGTTCTGTGAAACACACTATTTATTAGATGTAGCATAAGTGATTGGTTAAATGCTCCGGGAGCATGGTTTTTTGTTCTGGTGTAGAGCACCGTACACGTTGTACTCACTGCGATCGGGGTTAATGTGATCGACTGTAATTGGCTCAAGAAAGTGGCTGGGTCAGAGTTAATTTGGCATCTGCTTTTTCATTCAGCCTAAAATAAATTGCCTGAAATTAAATAAAGTGTCACATTTCATTAGACATCATGCCTGAGCGGGAACAAATAAAATGAGGTGACTTTGAATAAATATGGATTAAACTGCAGACAAACAATTTCTTGTGCTAGATTAATAAGATTTGATATGATTAATATGGATTCAACAATAACAACTCACATAAAAAAGCAATTTTAAGCACAAAAATGAGAGTGAAAAGAGCTATTTGAACAGAGATATTACTTTCTTTTAATTTCTAGTTAAATAAAGCATATCAGCCCTTTCCTCAAAACTGGATTAATATTCTTCTATTTAACATGTTTTTAATGAGAATAAATCAGCACTCGCTCTTTGAAGAATAAAGCTAGAGTCAAACTATAAAACAGTTCATGATGACCATAACACCATGTTTGTGCAAAGTAACTTCAGGTTTTAATATTTTAAGTTACGGGGCAATATTTATTCACATCTGTCATAAAGGAATTGGGAATGTGGTTTACCTTGATGTGTTTTGATTTATTCTGCAGGCCCTGAGGTTATACTCGTGAATTAGAGAGCATCAATAAGGAAAGACCATCTCCCCTATCCCAAAAGTGATAATTACCAACATCACTATTGATCCGACTATTGATGCATTGCTAATTGTTTCTTGCAGTTATTTATTTAATTCCATCTCTGGCCATGTGAATGTGTTGACCTTGCGCAGCGGGAAATTAAAGGGTTGTTCAGTAGAGGGAAAAACACACATTAAGATTCGACTTAAAACCTTACAACAGCAAGGACTTCTCTCTTCTCAATCCAAAGGAGACTGTTTGGTTATGATCCGTTCATGAGGCTGTAAAGCTCCAGCAGAATGACAATTTAAGTCAACACAACATTGAATGATACTTTAGTTACTTCTTCACTGCGGCCTTGAATAGTGAAAATCTCCAAGGATATTACCGAAGGTTCGAGATGCCATCATATTGATCAATTATAACTACATTATCTAAGATGTAGAATAATAATGAAGATTATTCATCATTAAGGGTGTATTGGATTTAGCACATCAAAAATGTATTCATATCTCTTAAATTAGTTTCTTTACACATCAGCGCTGACGGAAACTCAAGGTCTGACTTCATGAGAACGTAATTATATGGGGCATAAATAGTGAAAGAAGAGATTTAGAATTTAACATTCATTTAAAGTTTGTCTGACATTTGGGGCTAAAAAACACTCAAAAGTCTATTTAGATACATTTACTCTGTATATGTATATATTTTCTTATTGTCTTTAATAGCAATTATATTGTAACAATGATAATAATAATTCATTCTAATAAACCTAAATTGTGTATTGCATAATGGACATTTCAGATCCAGAACCAGCAGATAAAATCGAAGTACCTTAAAATGGACATAGGGCTTTTATAAAATAACTCTTTCAGTGACCAATAGTCTTTAGGAGAACTTAAAGAATACCAGAATAATATTATTTTAAACTTACTATTCTACCATTCCAATCTCTCTCCTAACTTGTCAGATAATGATGTTTTGTGGCTGTTGGCACAAGGTATCATTTAGCGTGTACATGAGATGCACCAGGCTTTTCATTGACTGTAATGGAAACCTATCCGCTGCACTTTTATACACTTTGGACAAATGACAAAGTATAAATATTGGTCCGGGTGGGTGGGAAGAGAAGGGAGGGGTAAAAAAAATAGACTTCCTGTGTGAAATCCTTCCACCCACCCTGACCTCCACCCTGCGTGCACTCTGTCATTCTTTATACTAAGTCACCTCCCTTTCTCCTTTTCGCTGGTCAGAATTACTATGGCCAGTAGAGGTCAGCCACAGAATGTAATGTTTAATGTAAATATGGTTGTATAATAAGCTGCTTATACAAATGACCCATGTTAAATTGTATGAACATGATTTATGGAAAAAGACAAATAAAAATCTAAAATGGCTTGTGAAAGGCTGCTCCCTATAATAATAATAATAATAATACATTTTATTTGTAAAGCACTTTTCATACAGAAATCTCAAAGTGCTACAGAAACCAGAAACAAGAAAGAGAAAACTCATTAAAATCAGCAGCAGATAAAAAAAGACACGGGTAATCCTCACTTATCAGAGGCCATGTATTGTATTTTATGCATGTATACTTTTAATTCATATTCGTGAGCAGTCTAATGAGGATGTTAGTGTTAAAATTTAGAGAGGCAATTTGTGCTACATGAGCACATGATGTGAAAGGTGCTGGGTACAGATTTCAAAATTTCTTAAAAAGGACAACAGTTTGGATAAATACAGAGGATGGAAATGTCAGTTTGACAAATTACGAACATTCATAACTGACTTGTTGTTAAAGTGATTGCCCAGAATCAACAAGAGCACACTGTTGTGGTTTTACTTATGATGTCAAAAAAATTGTATTTGACTTTCGGAAGGGTATTGTTTTCCTTTTTTTTAATCATCAGGTGTCCAAAACCTTCAGAATAGATGAAGACATTTGTTGAGCTTGTTTGTGAAGCTAAATGTGTGAAGCAGGGCATTAGTGTGATAGCCACTTACTACGTGTCAGAGCACAGGTGCATTGGGACACGCTCTGCATTACGGCCAAACGCAATATGTGTGCAAGTGTGTGTGTGCATGTGTGTGTGGGCAAGTGGTTTCCCGTGGAGACAGTTGGCCTTTGCCAGGACATCTGGTACCTGTCACAACCCTTTGTGCGTGTGTGTGAGCACTTCATTGGTGTGCCCTGCCCAGCTCTGCCCACCCATCAGGTACCTGTTTAGACCTTTAGTCAGAGCAGTAACAGAACATCAGCGAGGGCCATGTAGGTGTCTAATGCAAGGAGTGTGTCATGCTTGTGTCACAGCGTGGTGGTAGGAAATCCTTGAAGAGGGGTACAGTCTCTCCGCTCATCACACGTTGAGGGTTTTTGGATTCTATCCAAGAGAGAGGTGCTGATGTGAGCAGATACGACATGGCTGGCCTGAGGATGAGTCTGCCTGACTGGTGACCTCAGTACGTTCACCACACATAACCCACAGCTGAATCTGAGCTAATAAATTATAGTTTGGACGCAACAGTGGGTGATGCATTATGGCTTTTACTGGAATATGTGCACATACACACATGCACATATTTACAATGGATGTCAGTGCTTGATGATTTGAAGTTAATTACAGTGTATTTATTTTCTCCTTCTCTCCCCTCTGTCTCTCCCTCCAACTCCCGCCCCTCCAGATTGCGAAGCCAAGCCTCTAGCAGTGTAGTGCTGAAGGTGTGTTTGTGCTGTTATGCCCTCTGGCTTGGCTGCCAGCTTACTCCCACTGATCTGAGCCAGAAGGCAGACTGCCGAGGAATACCGATCACCTTGCCCAGACCGAATCCTTTGAGCTCTCTCTGGCATCTTTCCCCCTTCTGCCAGTTTCCTCCTCTGCTCCTCTCTTCCCCCTTCTGAAGTTGACAACAAAGACATCCTCAGGGTCCTCCTTGATGTGAGACCCACTCTTGATCTTTTTTCCCTATGTTTTTGTACCTTATAGTTGCACTACTTTCATATTCCGCTAGCACAATATTTACACACTAGAAGACAAAGAAACAGGGGTCTTTTCATGTATGAACCCCTGCCAACATGTTAATCACCTGAGGACCTGCAGTGGTCATGTTGGCCCGGCAGAGGCAGGACATTAGTGAGACACCTCAACAGCACATTGGCCCCTATTTGACCAAAGCCTTAAGACATTTTGCATCTGTCTATCTCCTCATCTCTCTCTCTCTCTCTATCTATCTATCTATCTATCTATCTATCTATCTATCTATCTATCTATCTATCTATCTATCTATCTATCAGTGCACTGTCATTGGATCCAATAAGACTTACTCCTCCGTATACATCCTCCTGCCTCCTCTCTCCTTACCCCACCCCGCCCCTCAAGCCCCCAACACCCCACCACCAGCCCCCTGCTTCCATGAAGAGAAATCTCTGAAGAGCTAATTAGCGGTGGAATGGAGTCCAGGAACAGCCAACGGAGCTGAAGAAGGGGAGATTGGCGCTGGTGCTTGCTTTATCGGTCACGGCCTGACGGAGGGGTGACAGAGAGTGGAGGCAAACCACCGGCTCACAACTGACAGAGACAATAAAGAGAGCCTCTGAGCCACAGAGAAAGAGAGTGACGGACAGGCAGGCGAGGCGAAAAAAGCTCACTTCTAGTCGCTGCCCTGTGGCCTAGGCAAACTGCACAGTCCCAGTCATTGAGGCAAGTATCCCCATGCCCCTGCCAAAGCGTTGTGTTTGTTGTTGACCATGGTGTGTTTCTATGAATAGTGCAGCTCGGCCTAACACTTCGTAATCTTGACTCAATTTTAAAACACCTGTTTCACATCAAAGCATATTGGTATGTCATAGTTTTTATCTTAAATACTTCTGCACTTTGTCTGCTGAGCAGTTGTTTCAAATAAAAAAAAGTATAATAATTAAACTTTAACTTGTGAATGAAAAATAAATAGTTTTAGTTCACTTAGAAATAGTATATATATACGAGAAAATGAAAAATTGTCATCTTACATAGGTCTAAATAAAAATAAACAACTATATTAGTGTTTAGTGCAGAGAAACTTAAACTAACATTATCACTAATTTGGGAGAGAGTTTAATATTACATAAAACATGAGCAAAAGTGCCACTGGATTTCCCATGTTTGTAATGATTTTCTTTTTTCCCCACACCAATAACATTTTAATACAGTCATGACAATAGTGACCATTTGTTTTAAAAATTTCAGTTAATTATCCTCGTGAGCAAAGTAGGTATTTTGGAGCTGGGACAATTATTCTAGTGTGGTTGTGTATTACATTAGTGCATTAATAAAGTGAATACTAATTAAAAAAATATTTCAACTCTGAAAAATCACAGAAAATGTTTGGTTATTGCTGCTGCTGCTGGTGGTGTTACTGTAAACCAGTTTTTTTTTAATCGATTTTTATTCGTACCGTTAATATAATAATATAGTAGCATTTAATTTAGTTGATTACATTGTAGATCGGGCCTTATAAATATTAGTATGTTTTAATGCTTGAGGATTTTATTATATTTATTTATTTATTTTTTATAAAAAAGGAAATGCCAGTCGCAAAACAGCCATAATACACGAAGAAGTACAAGTAGAAGACGAAGAAGACAGAAAAAGAGAAAGAAAAAAAAAACGCAAACAAAAAACGGAACCGGAAACTCACCTGTCTTTTAATGTGGAGGTGGAAGTGGTTAGATCATAGACATATATACATATATTTGTCTATAGTATGATGACCAAAGGGATATGAGACTGACGGCAGAGACGATCATTTCCATGACGGTAAATGAAGGTAAATGAATGCAGCACAAATAGAAATGCTAATAGCCATTAGCTGTTTTAACCGTTAGCTGTTTGAACTGTTAGTGGCGTTCTGAAAGGTGTGTGCTTAGTTGTTGTCAAGGCAACGTAATGTGTAATATGGTAACAAGTTAAGCTAACATTACTCATATAATTTATTATTACGTCACTGTATTATCTTCAGTAAACATGACTAAGTTGTATAGATATGAGGAATACTAAAAGGCTAGGGTGGGTGCTGTGAAAAATATGTTTTTGTTAAAAGTTGGGAGCTCACAGAGTTCACTAGGGTTTTTCCAGTGACAGTTTGAACAAAATGACATTCAAATTGTAACTCTTATCATTCTTTGTAAATGGTATTTGGAAATGTGGCAGAGAGTTGAAAGAAATAGAAGCTACTGACATTGAAGTTGAACTCATTAGGCTAGGCTAGGCTAGGCTAGATGAACAAACTAAACTAGCTTTTGCTTCAGTACATGTTTGCCTTTTAAAAAAATATTTCTATTAGTATTTTAGTTCCATTTAATTTGTAATAATGCCATTATTGCAGTCCTAAATTGTTTCTGTTTCCTGTTTTAACCATTCAAGGTATTACATCGTTTTAAGGCATGTAAACAATTAACTAGAGTCAGTATAGATAGTATAGCAGTACATGGGCTGCAAAAGTAGGTATATATTAATGAAAATTAAAAGGACGCAGAAAACCCATTTTATTGATTATACAAACTAAATAATAAACATATTAATCCCTCACACATCCTGACACCAGTATTATAATGATGGTAATATTGGAATAATCCTTACTGTATACCTACTTTTGCAGCCCCTTGTATATAGTCACATACAAGTCATTCCCTTACCTTACCATTGTATATCTTTAGCTTGTTAGGAGACGGACATGTCTGTTCATTAAACAGAGGACCAAGAAGCTCTCTCTTGGAGGATTAGATATCTCCTGCCATTCGTCGCCTTGTCTCACATCTTCTTTTCCTCAAGCTGCCTACATCTCCTTGGGATGATTTACCACCAATTTGTGAGTACTAACATGTTGCATGTGAATATTTCTTTGGTACATTGCTATAGCAAGTCAAGTGGCAGTTTGTTTCAGGCCTCCATGCGCCATGGTGCGTTTTGATTTTAAGGCATATATTTAGACTTATATGGTGTATCAATGCTATCAATATCTATACTTTCCTGCCAACTTTCAAGAAACCTAAAATATTCCCATGAAAATGTTTTCTTGTAATCTGTTCCCCACAGATCTACAAAACTTTTCAGTGTAACACACACTGGTGAACACATTAGAGAAGTTGATGAGTCAGATATTTCCCTTAGATTGGGCTCGATCCTACACACAGTGCTTTGGTTAGTAAATACTTTTAAGCTCCTGGCCAAGTTCTGCTCAGGTAAATTCAGTGTATGTTTTATATATATATATATATATTTAAAATATATCTTATCTCTTTTAACTATCATCAAAGACAGAAAGGCTAACAAGTGGCAGCGGGCAAAATCTCAGTGAGGAACACACACGAGGTTTTCCCTTATGGCAGGTGTCGAGAATGGTTTAAGAGTGAGAAAGTATCTAACATAAGAACAAAAGATGCCAAAGATGTTTGCTTCACTATACCTTTGCTAACATTGCCTGGATGTGGGGAAAGGTCAGGAAGGTGGCATTATACTTTTATGATGATCATTTATTTATTTTGTCAAGTAAATCCAATCAGAATGCCTGGGAGCTAGCCAGATAGCAAACAGGGATAATTAGCATCACTGGGAGAGGTGGCGTCTCCTTGTACTCTGGCCTCTGCTTGCTTTTATCTGTAGAAGAGGTGAGGTGGTAGGGAAGCTAAATATTGATGGTGCTGCCCGTACTCAGTGAAACTCAAGAATAGTGTCCAGCTTTGTTAAGGGCCATGTTTCCATGCTGGACTCTCTTCTCACATACACTACGGCTGACAAACTTCAATCATTTTTACATAATTTTTCTCTCTTGCCAATTAATGCTTAACCTGTAATTTTATTCTCACCCTCAAATGTATTTTTTCCCCAAACAAGATGCTTTTGTTTTGTGTTTTGTTGCTTTGAGGCAAGTAGTTTGGTTTCCCTTGCTCCAGATGAAAGAAAAGAAAAGTTTAACTTCACACTGACTTGAACCGAAAGCTGTAAACATAACGTCACATGAACTGAATTGCAATACAAACTGTTCAATGAATTATATTGGACAGTTTGGATTTGGACCTATACATCTTCAGTGCCGTAAGGGCCCACAGAGGAAAATCTAAATGAAGTTCATTGTTTTGACTGACAGGAAGTCTTGCTGCACATCACTGTGCCTTTGTTTTGAGTGTTAGTGGAGACTGCAGCTCCTCTTTTTAAGAATAATGATGGACAGCTCGATAGAGAGGACGGAAACGAGGTGTGTTGTGCCATAATATGGGGAAATTTATGGCTGTCACATTTTGTTATACAAGTTATGTAGTTTAAGGCGTTTATTTTCTAGATTGAGAAAATTGTTGCTATATCAACATGAAGTCTGGATGAGCCATCTACTCAGATGGCTCATCCATTTCTTCACCTCTGGAGGCATTTTACGTGAGCTAATTAGTTTTCAAGCTTTGACTTTTTATCCTCATTTTAAATCAAGAATATTCTGCTGTGTCGGCTCTGGTTTACACCAGGGATTGTTGCAGACATCCCTTGTGTGTTCAAACTCACCACCACTGGAGTGTCCCTCCTGTGATTCCCCAAAAGAGTTGCATACTAATTAAATTGTGTTTTTACAGGATGTAATGATAATAAAAAATGACTCGGATGTAGAATTATCTGTCCAAATAACCCACCCCCAAGACACTTGTTACAATACTGTATATACACTTAGAAGATATCAAATTACACAGTTTCCAGGGTACATCTGTTTTCAGTAGGGGTGTTACTATACTCTCAGCTCACGAGACGAGACGAGACACGATATTGGGTTCACGAGAACTAGACGAGATCTTAAGAAAACTACAATGACACAATATATGACTGGACCAACAGACTTTTATTTAACCGAGTTGCACATGCATTTTGAAATGTTTTATTATAACTCTTAACATGCATGATGTAGGCATGAGCTTTTAATAAACTTCTTCCACAAATTGAAACTAAAACTAAAATTTATAAAAGTTAAAATAAGATAAATAAATAAATAAAATCCCCCAGAGGGATTAATGAGACCCCGGAGGTGACGTTGGCAACAGTTTCGACCGTGATCCGTGATCACATACACGACGGATTAAACACAGGAGAAGCAACTGTGGCCACCGTAACTGCACAACATCAGCAGCTGATCAAAACAAAGCAGCATGGCTAATTATCATAAACATAGCGATCTTTAATTAACCGGCATCGATAACTGTGCACAGAGTGTCCGGTCCTTGTTGTAAACAAACAGAGATCGCTAAGTGAACACCTTCTGCAGCAGCAGCACATACACACTGTACTGCTACAGAGCTAACTGTTAGCCTGTTAGCAATTTGCAGAGTCCGGCTCTGCAGCTGGGAGAGACTGCTGCCGCTTCCATTCGTTCTTACTCTTCTTAACGAGCCTCATTCTGGCTGCTTGCTGCTTCCCCTCCTCCTCTTCTTTTCATTTTACTGCCCCCACAGGTCACAAATAGAAGTTTGATAACTCACAAATCTCTCGAGACTGATTTTTACCGCGATTTTTACCGCAAGAAATATCGTCGACTTTAATCTCGCGAGATCTCGTGGCACGAGATCTTGTCACACACCTAGTTTTCAGTGGAATAATAATAAAGATTTAGATTAAATTTCTATTTATTTTTAACCAAGCCAGGCTGAAAAGCATTGTTTTATTATGCTCTTCTGGTTGACTACTCGGACTACAAACAGACGACAGACAGGGACCAGAACAAATTCCGATACCAAACTCTTGTCCGGTTGCCTTCAGATTCTGCATCCATATGCAGATATCTGTCTATAGAGATTAGCAAGTCCTCTCTCATTGTGCTGCAGTATTCTCATGGATGCTAATTAAAACTCGCATTAGATCCTTAAGGCATTACTAAAGGCACCAAGAGCGGTAATATTGATTAGAGATTATCCCCTGAGTACTAGAGGTCAATTTGAATTGCTGAAGACTTTTAACCTCTATTTTGATTGTTACTGCGTGAAACTGAAAAGGCCAAAACAAAAAAAGGACAGCAGATGTAAGTGGACAAACTGGGGAACTGTTTTGTCCTCCAAACAATGATTGATGGTTGTCCAAATTAGAAGAACTGGCAAGTGAAATTCAGTCCTTCATTCTGACTACTGGGGAATGGTATTGTCCTGTTTTTCTGCTTTAGTTTCGCTCAAGACATTCTGTGTATACCTTGGGGGGTGCTGAATAATTAATAGTGCCCTAATGACAACTGTAGTCCTAGATATAAGAATGACCTTAAAAACATTGATCTTTTTTTGATGTAGCATATCACTTTGAACTATAAATCAATTTACATTTGACCCTGGCTGACTGATCTAGAGCCAGCTTTTGAGTTCAGAATCCAAACTGGTGACACATTTTGTCATAGTTAAGCCTCTTTCTTTTGTTCCTGCAATGTATTGATCCATTAATCAATATTTTTTGTATATAATTACTTCATGTAATGTGAAAGGGGCCACTTATGGAGGCAAACCAACTCTGGAGGTCTACAGTATGGAACTTTTTAGCCTCTTGTAGTTCATAGTTTTAGTTTTACCATCTGCACATTCACTCTATGGTTTAATCTCACTGTTGTTCTCCAACAACTATACAGTTTGTCTGCATTGTAAAAGTCAAGCAATAAATAGACAACATGTACTCCTGTGGTCCCATCAGGATCTTACCTTGGCTTGTTACTATGTGCAAAACATGTCAGGGAAACATGCCAGGGATCTTTGTGATTAGTGGTTCCTCTGTAATGTTGTGGATGTCCTTGCCAATTTAATTTGACAAGGTTACATCCTCGAGTGACATTAAAACTACCCAATCATATCACCACTGATAGAGAAGGCTCCATTATAGACCAAGTAGTTATGGTTTTGCCCAGCTAAAAGTTTTGATTAGGTTAACATGCTAACAGCAAAGCCAAAAGCAGCTGCTACAACTGCTGTTGGTATTTGATGGTAGAACTGAACTTTACTAATAAAAAATGTATTGAAAAAAATAGAAGTAATTTGGCTCATGAAATTTTGGAGATTGTGTTTCTTATGGATTTAGTCGGAGGGGCGAGAGAGCTGTAAAACAATGGATAGAGGGGCATTAGGGTCAAAGCCACACTTTAGAGACGCAGGCAAAATGACCAATATTGAAGCTAAGCAATGTACTGCTGTGGACTCACTGGCAGCAGGAAAATTTCAGCAATTTACCATGCCGTCAAACGGGGGAATTGTGTGACTTTGGTCATACAAATATGATACAAAACGTGAATGTAAAACATTGTGACTTGCTTGCTAAAGCCACTGTTATTTGATATCAGTCACTAGGTAGTAAAAGCAACATTTATTGCAACATGGTCTCACAGAAATCCGTGAAATAGCCACGGATTTCGCTTAACTCAAAATCCGTGTAATAGCCACGGAATCACTCAAATTTCCATGAAACTGACACGGATTTCGCTACAATGCAAGTTAATGACAGTCATATCCCGTGGCTATTCCAACATACAAAGTGATTATGTACATTCACTGAGTGAAGATTTAGAAAATAAAACATATATTTCTCGCTAGAAATGTGATCAAAATCCATTTTTATGTAGAAACTAAGTCAAAATATTGATTTTTCACTAAAAATGAGAGAACTGTCCGCCATGTTTTTTATTCTGACCGCTGGGACCTTGAAAGTCACGTGACTTGGAACAAACCAATAGCCACGGGATATGACTGTCATTAACTTGCATTGCAGCGAAATCCGTGTCAGTTTCATGGAAATTTGAGCGATTCCGTGGCTATTCCACGGATTCTGAGTTAAACGAAATCCGTGGCTATTTCACGGATTTCTGTGAGACCAGGTTAATTTATTTATATGGAAATGTTTTTTATTTATACCTCTAATTGTCATACAACACGAGTATATGAAGACAACAGCCAAGCAAGTCGGAATTGCAAATCTCTGAATAATCTATGTCTTGTATTTACAAATACATAATATATAGTTTTTTATATAACAGCTCTGCCGTGAGTACAGTACTGCATACAGTTTCTGTGAAAGGTTAGGAGGAAGCTACAGGCAGATGTCTGTTGCTTTGCCTGGCTCTAAGTGGAGGTGACAGCATTCAAACAGTGAATGGCTTCCCTGTGACTGAAGGAACATTTCTTGAGGCACCCTGCAAGGCTTTTTTGGTTTCCGAGGGCCTATCATCAAGGGAACCAGCATGGCGGCAATAAGAGTGGCTTTTTTCTCTTCTTTTCTTTTTATACATGCTGCCAACAGCACCACATCAACAAACCCACTTCAACCGCACAACCAGCCTTTTCTGGCTAGTCTTTGATGGACATGATGAAAACTGGCTTGTGAAGGAAGTGTATATTGATATGATAAAACATATTTCATCCTGAAAGTGTACAGTGTATTGATTTTTGGAAAGTTGTACTACATAAAAGTAACATAAGGTGTGTTGAAAGAAATATGAAAGCTTGCAGATGAGGAGGTACACCAAGTTTGAGCACTCTTATTCATCCTTGGACCAGTGATTATTCACAAGATTATACACAGTCGATACTTCAAAAATGACTTCAAATTCATTAAATGCTAAATATATACAGGTTGGGAAAAGCATGTAGAGGACTGTCAAGGTTTTTAAAGGTTTACTTAGCAAAAGTAATAGATAAGAGATGTCAGTTTCACAGTTTATAAGCCCCCTGTGTCCCCAGAGGGCTGCCTTAGCCTCTGGCCATTCTCCCCTTACCTTAGGCATCATCTGGAAAAAAAACTGATGCTTCTAGTCATTCTGCATCCCTGCATCTGTCTGAAAATAATTGGTCAGGAACCTTCTCCCAAAAAAGGGGCCATGAAAGAGTAATAGCTTGCAGCAAAAACACGCATGTCTGACAGATTACATTTGAAACTGAAAATGTATAGGATAACACTATGTTTAAACTAGATCTAGAGGTTTGTAGTTCACAAAGTTTCCTTTACTTTATCAACATTACTAAGCTTTGCAGTGTGGCTTCTGTGTGCACAATTTAGGACAGCCGATGGGTGTATAGTTGCTGTTTACAACAGTTGTTTTATAAATGAATCCCTCTTATTTAGTTTCCAAAAACAAGGAGAGTAAAAAGTAACCATTCATCCAAACTGAGGAGCAGAAGTACCATATTTGAATGTTAAACATTAACAAGGTTAAGCTTTAGTTATGATGTATAATTACTTGCATTAAAAATAACCTCTAATTGTTTGTTGTTAGATTTTCTCTGCAGCTCCTGTGACGGTTTTGTCAAAGTAGTTGGTGGATCAGTTGATCTACTGGAGCACTGTTCCTCCTTTCCGCTGGGTGACTTGACCTTTGATGCCTCATGAACTTATTGTGCATTTGATGTACAAGAACTATATCGTGCAACGAGACGAGTCGCTCAAAGAAGCGCAAAGAAGCAGAAATAGTTTCCATTTCTATTTGAATTATTGGATAAAAAGAGTCTCACTGAATGGAAATACCCAGATAACGGCACTTTAGAACTTGCAGTATTTGCGTAAATGTGCACTTTCTGCCTATATCATTGGAGGAGCCACGTAAAAACGACAGCCAAAAGAAGTACTTAAATTCCACATGGAAACTCGACTGTATTGTCCATCATTCCTGTGAACAACAACAACAGTAGACATTGGATATTCAGTCACATCATCATATGCATGGGAACATATGCACAAAAGGAAGACTGTTTTCTTCCATATTTCAAATAAAAATATATATAAAATATATATTTATTTGCTTGCAATCCAGTCTTGGAGGTAACATGAAATGCACTGAATGGATTAGGCCTGAATCTGCAGCGTGTAGCCAACCTCTAATAATGTGGCATACAGTATCTACATTTGCCATTCTTTTTGGCCATGTCTAATCCGACAGAAGAAAGGCTCCTGTGCTCAAGTACTGGAGGGAAAACAATACCATTGGGCTTTGCTCTACCTGTAAGCTCACAGATGAGACAGAAACAGAGAAAATTAAGGGGGAAAAATCATTATTCTCTGAATGAGATGTCTCGGGTTTGATCAGAGTGTGAATCAAAGCCCATCTCTTAGACTACTTAAACATTCACTTTTAAAATTCCAACCTGATTGTACTTTTATGGAAATTTCTTGCCATCAGTGGCTGCATTCTCTCCTGTCTCCAGGTCCTCTTGTATCCCTGTAGATATCTGACTCTGCCCTTCATTAGAATTCTCTTGGTAAGAAAGCAGGAGAAATGAGCAGAAGATGTAAATTCAGTCGAAAAGAAAAGGTTTAGATCTTTTCCTTTTTTGTCCAGGGAATAGACAAAAAAGAAAAAAAAATCATGGATATACCACATCATCGAGTCAAACCTGACACCAGGGCAGAAGACTAAAGAATTTCATTAAGAATATGTTACAATGCATCACAATCACCAACATCATGATCACCATAGATATTATTCTGCGTGTGTATGTAGTATTTTTATTACTTGATGCTCCTGTTAAAAAATAAAGGAATACATAATAATGATTTTAAAACAATAAGGAAATTAGTGACTACACATTTAATCCCAGCCAACATTTTAACAATGTAGGGATATCTCCTTAAATTTGCAATAGTAATCTAACAATTATTCATTTATGCTTAAAAAGTGTAAATGTACTGCAGCAAATGTCCAACAGGTGACTTCATCAGACATACCGGTATTCAGAAACCTTTTCTGACTGGGCCTTGGCATGTATCATCATTATATTCATTATTTTTAGCATCATTATGAAAATAAATTGTGATAATTGTAATTCTTTGTGCAATAGTTATGGGGAAATAAGCCCGGGTAGACACAATTGATGCAACCTTGATTCTGATTTTTTTGAAACTATGAACTTTGGTGTTATTAAAAGCATTACGTATGTGTTGTTTAATGGTACATTCATTAGTTGCAGACAGGTGATTGTTTTTGGAGACAGTTAACACAGGTGGTGGGAACACACAAACAGATAGGTATCAAGAGATAATACTCAGAAATACTCAGGGTGAACATTTAGCAGGGCCTTGCCACCATGACTTCATGAAACATGCTTGACATTTTCAAGGTTTCTTGCAGTTTGTGTCACATTAAATTTCAAAGCTTTTGTCTGCTGCTGTAATTATTATTTTTTAAGTAATTGATAAGAGAAAGTGTAGACGACTGCATTCTTGCGCCAGACAGATACAAGCTAGACTGAACATAATAGTTTACACTATATATATATATATATACACTATATTACATGGTTCCCATGGGTCCTTGAAAGTTTGTGGAATTGAGTGGGAAAAAATTAGGGGAATTAGACATAGGTCATTGAAAGTGCAACCATAGAAATTCTCAACTCAACTTTATTTGTAAAGCACTTTAAAACAACAACAGCCGCAACAAAGTGCTGTACATAAACAAACAGAACAAGAGACAATAAAATAAATAAAACAGGAAATAAACACTAAAATAAATAGATTCATTGCTTTTTAAAAGACAATTTAAAAAACAATAAATAAAAGCAAACCATAAAATACTAAAAACAAGAGCAGAGTCTCATGCATGGTTAAAAGCCAAGGAATAAAAATAGGTTTTAAGATGACTTTTAAAAATGGACAGTGAGGAGGCTTGTCTGATGTGATAAGGCAGCTCATTCCATAGTTTGGGGGCTGCAACAGAAAAAGATCTGTCCCTGAATCTGAATTGAAGTTCTTTTGATATTTTTTACTTTACGTTAGTAAACGGGCTCCAGTCCGCTGTCTGCATGTATGTCTCCTGCAGTTGCATTATTGTTTGACATGCCACCTGCCTTGAGAAAATGCGTCAGTCACGGCGTGCAGTCGTGTGTGAGGCAGCCACCTGCGTGTCTGTGGTGCTGCACAATTGAGAAGTATTCAGACATTCAAGCCTCTCGCTCTTCTTAATTGTTGTCTGTGACCTTCTGTACAGCCTGCTAGTTCTCATTATAGATAACGGTAATTAAGCTTGATCTGTGTCTCAAACTGTGCTGTGCTGGGTCCTTGAATGTGAGGGAATTGAGTCTGGAAAGTCCTTAAAAAGGGTCTTGAATTTTAATTTGTTTTCTTAAAAGTTCTTTGCATGTGCCATCAACATGTGGAGCTGATGCTGAGCTGTTGCCATTACCTCTTGTAAAGTACTTTGTTTTCAACTGGTGCAGTGATGGAGTGGACATGGAGTGTAATGGTGGCGTGTTGCAACTTGCTAAATGAGAGTGTATAAGTTGTATATAAGAGGAGGTTAAAGCAGTTCTATGAGGATCTTTGTTTAAAAAAATACTATTTTATCTACTTTTTCCTCAGTAGTTTATTCCTTTTTTTCAGCTAGTTTCACTAGTGACTCTAGTACAGTTGTCATACTTTTTCTGCATGTGCATGTAAAGCAGTTATTTTTTACTTAGCAGATATGAGATATAATGCTTTTAATATTCTACGCAGAAAAATGTACAATTCACTAAATAAATACCAAAATATTAATAATCTTAACCGACTTCCTTGATTATAAATGTATTATCTCTCCCATAATCACACCTCTATCAAATTACTTAAATTATTTATTCTATTTTGACTAAATGTGTCAAAATGAGCAGAAACATTATCAGTACATATGGGTGTAACTTAATTATAATCATGCCGTTTTTAATTCTTGATAACCTTAAGAAATACTGATATTACTTTTCAAAAAATTTAAAACACTTTGTTTAAAACACACTGTTTTTTCCCACCTATTTTATCCCTTAATAGTGGACCTTAAAAATGTAATAAAGGATCAGTAATTTGCTAATTTGACCACAGATTTGTTGTTAAAGCAGCTGAGAATCTACATGGTTATTTCTGATAGTTTCAGTTCCCCTACTAATCTATGCATTGGATATGTGTGATGCCAGTGTTGCATTAGAGGCCACACAGGAGCTTCTTTGAATCTGAAGGGAGAAACAGTCACATCTCTGCTGTGGTGACGAGATTGTTAGAAATTAACAAACCTTTCAAGTGAAAAGTTCTTTGAATGGCTGCCTGCCATGATGGACACAGAAAAAATGTAGGCTGTAGTATTTCCTTACCGACCAGGGAAATGGCATCAAGGCCGGGCCGAGTCACATGGCAGCCAACCAGCACTTCTTCTCATTATTAAGAAGCCATGAACCGGCTCCCAGATGCTAATCAGTCTCCCAGAGACCTCAGCGCTGTGTGGTTAGTACAGATTTACAGCTCTTCTCAGCCCTCCACTTTTATTAAAGATGATCTTTCACGCAGAAGGAAAAGGATGTTCTCCAGACAAATGTTAAAATGCAATGCAAAGTTTCAGGCATGAAAGGAGAAAACTGTAGGATTATTCCACAGCTATTCCAGGGAGGATGAAAAAGGAGGAAAGAATGTGGAACAAAAACATCAAAGGGCCATAAAAGAAGGAGTAAAAAGGGAGAAAAGCTGTGAAATATTTAGTATGAGGTCCCAACAGGTGGTCAAGGGTGCAATGCAAGGCTGTAGTTTCATTAGCATGAATAATCGATCATGCTTGTCCTTACAAAATTTAGTCATTTGTTTTCTCCTAATTGAAAAAGAAAAGTGATTATTATAAGAAATGATTTTGTTTCTAGATGTGGTTTAATGACAATTAGGCTGTTGGAATTAAACGCATACCATTGTTTTGTAATCATGGTTAAAAAAAAACTTAGCTTGGAGCTTGTTGTGAGAAAGGAGGACATATAAAAGTGACTTGCATACAGTAAATTAATGCCAACAAATGTCATTGCTTTGTGTGCAATGTTCATTCTCACTGAAAATATGCTGCTTAAGTTTCAGAAACCTGGTTTCATTCTAAATATTGTTTTTGACTACAAACCAAGAAAAATATGAATGCTACTGGTATGTCACCAAGCCAATGCCTTTTAAAAAAACAGTGAACAGAATTATAAAATCTTGAAAAATTCTGCATGTCCTGTCTAACAAGATTAGACGTATTCTTTTATTTCCTCGTTGAAAGCACACACCTCCTGCACCTATTAAGTTTTTTTATGCATGCTTACACATTCTGTAAATGCAAACCAGTCATTCTTCAGAGACAAACACTAGTAGTATAGTACACCAGTGAGCCACATTTGATTTCTAAAATGCGATCAATTTGAATAGATAGTCTGAACACTAGTGAAGTTTGTCTGATTTGGGGAATTGAATTGATAAATTATAAACTGCTGACTATTTTGGACTAGGGTTTCTAGCTGCAAAATAACTGTTTTTGAATAGACTTGAATATGATTATGCTCCTCTTCATCTGCATACATCTCATCATGTTCTCCACACATTCTACACAAAACCATATACATTTTGGGATGCAACACTGGAAAAACATCTTCATTGTACCTGTTAGAATGTGTATTTTATCAGTGTTTATGATGTCATTAAAAAAACAAGTTATCTGCAATCAGGACATTTGAACACAATGGTGAGGTTTCATGGTTTAGTGAAGGTGTGCTTTGTGTAACCTAAGATAAACAAGAATCCAACACCATTCATTAGAGATGCCTCTAATAATAACTTAAATTATTAGATAATCCAATGGTTATTGTTGTAGATTAATTATTTATTCTTATAATAAATTCTCAGCTCAAGTCTCCAGAGCTCCACGTTTGAATTACTTATTAAATCTGGACAACAGTCGAAAATATATGAATACATAAAATTACATTTATGTGTAAGAGGTTCTAACCAACTAATATTTTAGCCTTTCATTTGATACCTGGCTTGAAGGGTTAATCCATTTTTCTAAATTCTCAGCATTAGGGCTGAACAATTAAATGGAATTGTAATGAAATCACAATATGAATATGTCTAATATCCAAATCACAGATGGTGCAATATTTAAAGGCAAAATATGTGTCAAAAAAATGAAATAATAATAGATAAATGTCAAAATATTGTTGTGCTGCAGAGATGTCCCAGTCTACAAGTCAAATCAGACTTATTTGGTGCAGATCCTCACAGAAAATCCCACTGTGATTATAATATTTTTGTATGAATATGAGAATAATTATGCAAAAACAATGATTCGCTCCAATACCTTATATCACATCACAATGCAATATCAGTAAAAAAGGTCAGCAGTCTTTTTTTTCCAGTTTCCTTATCAGCTAATTAACGCATCAACAAATCATAAAATGAGTCATTAACATTTAAACATTACTTATACTAATCATCTGTCTATGCGAAGCCCAGACCAGGTAACACAATAATATATTTTGACAGATCTGTAAAACATTTTTGAGGATTTGAAGGCTTGACATTATTTTTTAACAATGCCACATTGAACAGATTGAGGTTTTAGAGTGATCCCTTGATTTTGACTTGACTGTGTTAATTATTGAGTCTGTTAAACAGTAGATTTTTTTTTGTTTGTTAGTGTGAAGGAACTCGGAGTAAGGTTCAGATAACACATTTTCATATAAGCCACATACATTTTTCTAATATGGAATTGGCCCTTCCAGACTTTGGCTGTAGAAAAACACCAGTCTCCAGTTTGTGATTTTAGGTCAGTCATACATAGTTTGCATGATAAATAATAATACTTTTAAATATTGATAGTTGTGTGCTCTTTGGAGCTATTTATTATTATTTTCAAGTGAGCTTAAGTAAAAGTAAGCAAACACTTTTCCGCACTGTGTTGTGCTCCATTCCAGAAGTAACATGTTGACCGCGGGATGTCTCCGTATTTGAGGTTGTTGCTGCTTCTTCTCCTCTTTCTTATTCTTTCTCATTCACCACCCACTACTATACATCTTAATATATAAATTAGATCGCCTTAACATCCCTTCCTTCCTAGTCTCTCATCTACAGGACGTTTTGTTCGCAGTTTAGTCCACCAGATGAAAAATACAGTATTTTATACTGTAAAGTCAGACTCTCTTTTAACATTTAATCTGCATGAAACTAACAGTAAATTATAGACGACAAGTAACAGGAGCTCATCAGTGATCTTTTAAGACAAGCCTTTTAAGTTTTGTCGGTCTTTTACAAGGGCAGATCTCCACAGATGAACCCTGTATCTCTAAGATTATTAATACAACCCTTAGGGAGAACAAACTGCAAGTCTAGCAACTACTTTATTAATCTCTCCTTAAATTAAGGAGCAGTGGTGGGCATCCTTTTCCTGTGGTTTTCCTTCTGCAGGTTTTACACACAGTAGAAGCCTGCATAGGTTCATAAACCCAAATGTCTCGTGGCGATTATTAGACACACTAACGACAATGCAATTAAGACCCTCGCCTAGCTAAAAACAACTGAGTGTGCAAAAAAGTAAACTGTGCAGGAGTGTTTTTATTTGCCTTAATTCATAGACTGGTCCTGAGTCTGCCTTACAGGTAAGTTTGAATTTCATTTGGCTCGGCACTCTCTTAGCAAACGAGATGAAGAAAAGGGGTTAATTAACATATATTTACAAATTATACTATTCAAACTAATTTAGCTTCTGCAAAATGAATCTAAGATACAAAGGAAACCAAAATGGAAATTTCTGAGCATTAAAATGGATGAGTGTTGTTTTATGAGTCTTTAGCATCACTGATCTTTTATTAAAGTTATTCAGTAGCCTTTTGCAGGATTTGAATGAACAGTGCTTACAGAAGATCACACGACAGAGTGTTTCCAAATTATGTATGAATTCATCCTCAGCATGCAGCATTCATGGAAAAAAAATGCCACTGGGAAATTCTGGAAGAGGTCACTTTTTATTTCTTAAGGCACTCAGTTTGAACAAGTGCAAGCATTACATCACAGTAAATTAGCTACATGATTATAATTGATTTATTTGCCTACCAGATTAACAGTAGAGTGAACTGTCATGCAAGAGTCTGTGATCAATATCTAAATTAGATGTAATGTTTTATAATCAAAAAAGTCACCCAAATTACATTTCTAGTCCAAATAAAAAAGCTGTGTGCAGTATCTTTGTTCAATAAAATATATAACTGTAGTTACAAAACAATAATAAACACCTTTTCTGAGAGAGAGCTTTATTTGGGGTCCGCAGTTTCAGACACATTTCACAGCTTTATGTCATTTTATTAAAACACTAAATTCAATCATATCACCAAAAACAAATTAATATTGTTGCTTATGAGCAACCCATTAAACATCCTTGTAAAATATTTAGAAAAAAATGTTTTCAGTCCTTTTTAAATGTAATTTATTTAGGCTTTTTTCACCAAATACCCCTTCTGTCACATGCACTCTTAATCATCAGTTTTTTTTAAGTTTACTGTAAATAGCAAATTAAATATTTTTTTATGGGCTCAGTCATGTGTCATTAAAATAAAGGTAATAATTTACTATATATTAACATACATTTTTAAAAAAGATTTTTCATTTTCGCTTACACATTAAAATTGCACACAATGTCCACAGAGTATGGTTGAGATGCAGTTGTATACACATGTGCCACATGATTTTCAGCAATATACAAAATCCTAGTTTTTCACAGTAAGCAGCCTCAGAGCGGCACAATTATGAAGCCGTCACAGCAGATAGCAGCCCTTATTTTAGTTCTCCATATTCCTCCCGCATTCCACTTATTATTATTCATTTCAACAGTGAATATACATATCATGATTTGATAATGCAACCATAAAGAAAGATTTTCTTTCCCAACCATAAAGCAAACCATTTGTTCGCGAGCTCCATTTTTGTTCCTTTGACTCTGTCATACACAATTTATTATTTATCCCAGTCTTCTGTATTACAAATGGTCTCAGGATTAGGACAAATCAGGGCTCTCCAAACTATCAGGAGGGAAATGGATTCCTGAACAATATGTGTCAACGGAGAAATTGGCAAAGGAGTGACAGTGGCCCTGGAGAGGGGCCAAACAATGTCTGTATGTCGCAGGAGGAAATCACGCTGTTCCACTTGAGACAAACACAATTTCATATTAATGAATAATTGAGAAAGTTTAGAACTGGGTTGGGATAAATGTGCGTGAGCGTTACGTGTATCTGTGTCATGGTAATACTCCGATTGTTTCCAGCAGCACAGCCGTATAGAGCTGGCTTTCTTTATGAGCGGATTGATCACATGGGGTCACGACAAGACGTGTTTTGGGAATTTTTTTCCTGCAGAATGTCTTTCTGCTTTAATTTTAGTGACTTTACCCAAGACTTGAACACAAGAATCTAAATAAAAACTGAATAGACTTGAATATGATTATGCTCCTCTTCATCGGCATACATCCCATCAGGTTCTCCACACATTCTACACAAAACCATATACATTTTTGGATGCAACACTGGAAAAACATCTTCATTGTACCTGTTAGAATGTGTATTTTATCAGTGTTTATGATGTCATTAAAAAAAAAAAAAGTTGTGCAATCAGGACATTTTAACACAATGGTGAGGTTTCATGGTTTAGTGAACTGCACATAAGTCACAGGTGTGCTTTATGTAACTTAAGATAAACAGGAATCCAACACTATTCATTAGAGATGCCTCTAATAATAACTTAAGTTATTAGATAATCCAATGGTTATTGTTGTAGATTAATTATTTATTCTTATAATAAATTCTCAGCTCAAGTCTCCAGAGCAGTCAAAAATATATGAATGCATAAAATTACATTTATGTGTAAGAGGTTATAACCAACTAATATTTTAGCCTTTCATTTGATACCTGTCATGGTAATACTCGGATTGTTTCCAGCAGCACAGCCGTATAGAGCTGGCTTTCTTTATGAGCGGATTGATCATATGGGGTCACGACAAGACGTGTTTTGGGAATTTTTTTCCTACAGAATGTGTTTCTGCTTTAATTTTAGTGACTTTTCCCAAGACTTGAACATAAGAATTTAAATAAAAACAACCCTGTGTATTTCAAATTAATTTAGCTGCCATTATTATGTGAATTACCTTCATGTAACCTGTAGTAGCAGATATTCTCCTACATGTATTTATAGCATTATCAGCATGAACTCGCTATGCCTGTGCTTGTTAACCTGTGCCTCGGTAACAAGGCCGGGGCTCGTTTGTTACATGAGAGGAGGAGGAGGAGAAAGGAGGGGGTGGTCGACTTAGAGCACGGTGCCTTGACTGGAGACGAGGACGCTCCATACTGCACCCCCCTTCCATGCTAATGATCCGAGCTCTGCACATAATTAAAGCCCTGGTACCCCTCTCCTGTGAAACGCAAGGGGGGACTCTTGCACGTCTCCCAATGTAGCTAGAGGAGGTTTGGAAAACTTCTGAACATCTATGGTCCATTATGTATAATTTCAAAACACATCCCAAGTATGAGGAAAAGAAACTTTTCATTTTTAATGACAAAATCATGAATTATTCTATTTATTGTATACACTCACTCTTTCAAAGGTAGCTGGTCCATGAAAGGTGAAACTGAATCAAGAGGGAAGTCTTTTTGCCGTTAAGTAGGACTTACCGCAGCAAACGACACCTGTTGAGCGCCGTGGAAATGAGCAGAAGTTAAATGAGTGCAACATTAAAGGGATATCTTTTAGTTTTAACATTTTTCTGCACTTCTTTTGTTTTACTTGTAGTTTCTCTGTCATATTATTTTTATAACTCCATTAAAATAAAGACAAAGTAAAATAATAACAACAAAGCGAGTGGTATACTCCCCAGTATACAGGAAGGATTCAAACACCACACACTAATTTAAAAACAAAGGTGTTTTCCAGAAAGTATCCTTAATAATAGAAGGGAGCATCTGTGATGAATGAAATAACAATAACGCTACCCCCACATTTCTATTTAAAAAGCTAAAATTGTGTTCTTGGACATTTTGAACAGACGATCTGCAGACGCTTCCGACTCGCGTGCTTTTCATGTCGTTGAGAGGTTTTGTTGTGATTTTCTGTTGTCTGAAGTCGCAGAATTTCAGCCATGTTTCTAGTTTTAATTACAATATTACTAGTTGTTGCATATCCTGGGACTGAGCTGTGTGCTTGTGGCTTGTGAGATGCAAGCGTTTATAAACCAATAATGATTATCTTTTATACATGATTCATTAGTATGTCCTAAGGAAGCACTGCTTTTTTATTCCTAACAGGCTGACTTGACTGCTCAGTATGTGACTGCACTGTGTACTAAAAGTCGGAAAAACTCTAGCCTTTTTTTTTTTTTTCCCTGTTTTTAAGGAAAGGAGGGTATGCCTTGCACTTTAATTGTTATCCATTATGTATGACAAATCTTGTTTGTTATTCAACGTTAATGAACTACACATATTAAAAGCAATGCACTCTTGATTGCTGGGACATTTTCATCTTGTGTGCATTTGCAACATGCAGTGTAGTTCTCACTTTTAGCCAATAGGTGTCCCTACAAACCATGTAAACACTACACTGTGCTGGTCCTGCCTGCAGCATGGCACTGTTGTAACTGCAAACATAACAATCATCACCATCTCTTTCACTACTACAGAACCAGAGGCCACAGTGACAAAAACACTGGTAATTAGAAAGTAATTTAACTTTCCATATACATTCCTTGACTTAATGTTGTTTTTGTTAAACCGAACAGGGCCTTGTTAGGATTTCCGTATAGATCTCTTTAGGTTAAACTATCAAATATTCAGAAAGATCATGAATACTCAGACTCTGGCTCAATTGATTGCACGTCTTGAAAGATTAAATAGAAATGTTAAATTATTGCACATATTTACAAGACATGTAAATCATTAATGGCCACCTCAGAATTTTGAAACAATATCGGATGCAATCAAGAACTGACCTTTCTGAGAATTTTAAGTGAAGTTAAGCAAGTATTTTTCAAGCACATTTGGCCAAAAATGTGAAACAAAAGGTTATGGTGCAATCCAGTGTCACTCCACTTTTTATTACAGAGACCAACTTTACAGACAGACATCAGCCGAGTTCACACACTCATAAAATAAAACTCTTCCGAGTGCAAATGTTCAAGCAACTATATTATGAGTATACAAAGTGATTTTCCTATACATTGACGATAAAACAGCTCCTGATAGTGTCATTCGATGACAGCACAGATTAGATTACAAACCGAAGCATGCTACAAATCTCATCTGTCAGTTATAATACCCGATTTGCCCGTCAGTTAACAGTCCCCAGAGCTAACGCCTCCATCAGGCTCTCCTCATTACAATTTACTGTTCCCAGTAACTGGAATGAGCTGCACAGCAATACTGAAGTGGACATTTTTATGTCAACAGCTCCATGCTTTTACTGATGTTCTCGCTGATAATTGCTTCTTGCCTCCAAAGCCAGCAATAACCCAGCAATAACCGAAACCTGATGTTCCTCTATGTGCCGTCTCCTTTGTTCTTTGATAGCTTTTAACTGTCTTGAGTCTGTTTTTGTCTCTGCACTGGTACATTTGGGCTGTAATTGTATTCATGATGTCTTATTGTCTGATATACTGACTGTGGAGTGGTGCTGCCTTGTTTGAGTTTTAGCTGGTTTCTAGTTGCAGTTCTGTGTTTTGCTCCTCTTGTCACTGGCTGTTATACAGTTTATTAAGTGTTTTGCTATGTCATGTCTTCATATTGACAGGATTAACCCGATTAATAAAATGCCACTACCACCACCACCATCACAATTTTTTAGTTTTTTACCAGACAGATGTGTAGTATTGCCATACTTTCAAATGTTTTGGTTGCATCTCACCATGCTCTGTCACTACACATTTGACCTCACTACACCACTGACTCTATGGGTTGCAGCTGCTGCAGTAGTGGGCCAATCACGCATAGAAGAACACAGAATGCTTGCAGTGATTGTCTGAGAGCAAAATCATACAAATAGTCGTTTGACTGGAGAAGTTCTGATACTACTTGGTAGTTTTTTATTTATTTTAATACCTTCAAGTTATCAAGTACCGAGCCATGGTAAATATGCATTGTTGAATTCAGATCAGAATCAGAATCAGAATCAGAATCACTTTTATTGTCACTGTACCTGGGTACAATGAGATTAATAAACACCACCAAGTCAGTGCGAGAGACAATGTCTCAGAAATAATAATAATAATATACAAATAATATACAAACAGACATAAGGTGCACACTTTGAATTGCAGCAGTGAAAAATAAATATGGTCCATATACATGTGAGATATTGCACTTGTTTGGAGGTATTGCACAAGAGGGCTTTTTCACTAGCTTTTAAGGTATTTTCTAAAATTTTAAATAAATCTATAGGCTATTTAAGAAAGAATTATCCCTTATCCCTTCACTTTATAAGCAGCCCTGTTGTACTCAAACATGTTAATGACATCTTCATACTCCCACGGGCAACCAATGCACATGGCACATAAATAAACATACACAAATTAGATAACAAGGTAGCCACAACAAGGCCTTTGTAGGTCTTTGATAGCGAACCACTATACTACAGAGGATTGTAATAGCTTGTCCTTTTCTGCCTGTTGTTGATATACCATCTGGCCCATGTAACAACTACATCCCTTTAGGCCTGCAAATAATGACTTTCCATATCCCTGCATCTAACCTGTGCATGGCTCATTGTGCTTTAGGGGAATATGTGACACTTCACGTCCCTCCCCTCCGCTTTCCTCGTCTTTACTATACCTCTACAGTTGATGTTTTTGACTATGGAGAGAGGCAGGCCTTCGCTTGCAGGATAAAAGGAAGGGGTAGCGCCTCTCAATCACTCTGCCCTCCAGGAGTCGAGAGGAACGAGGGATGAGAGGGATGGGGGGCCCGGCAGGGTGCAGAGATGTAAGACATATTTAGATACAGCTTTGGCTGGTGTAGAAACTGTTGACTTTCTTCCCCTCTACCTTTTCTCTATCCTCTTTTGTTGCTTTTGGGGACAAAAGGCATGCAAATATTGACACAGGACCATTGAATCCACTGGTGAAAGCATATTTAAAATGTCAGGGCACTGCCTGGAAAAGTGAAACAGCTGGAAAGTGCATCTTCCTCATGGTTCTGTGAATATTGTGGTGAATACTGCCACAGGTAGAGCACTCTGTCCACCTGCCAAACTGTGCTATTGTTGTGTTTTCCGCATCCAAATACTGGAGAGGAAGCTGACTGACTAACTTAAGTCTATCAGTGGAGAAATAAGGCAATCTGATTTTTAATGAATCCAGTACCCTGGCTTATCTTTCATCTAGTATAGTTCACATTTTCAGGAATTTGCTGAAATAACATCTGTGTAGTCATGCTGGGGGTAGAGGGGTAACGTGGAGAGCCGTATACTTAGAATCGTTACTCTGATCCAGGCACAAGCCACCCCTGGGGAGGCTGCAGGGCCTGGGTCAGCCATATGGTGGCAGAAGCCCCTGGAGGAGCCAGCCCGATAAGCTGGATCAGCTTCAGCACTTCCTGACCGAGGCTCGGGCCGCACCACCGAGCAGGTAGATGAGGGGGGTGGTGGCAGCTACCCCTTAGCAGCAGGAACCACAGCAGCACCGTTAGGAGCCTCAGGGCAGAGAAATGGAAATGGTTTCATCCATGGCATCTGCAATGCTAAGGGAAATTAAAGTTGGGGCTGCTGAAACGTACACTAAATCTGCTGAGTCTCTCTGATAAAATACTCTAAATGATAACTTGTTGAATGCTGTGACTTTTTATTTTTTAGAATATATTCAGTGTTGGCTTATTATCACATATCTACAGTTATTTTAAAGAGACAGTACACTGGGATTGTTTAAAACACAAAGTTGTAGAGAGTCACCTTTTTATTATTTCTGTGTCCGACTTAGGTAGGAGATTAAAACTAATCAAAAATTCAAAGTCACGGCAAAATGATATTTTTTTTAATTTACCAAATTTTACAATGTCAGTACCTTTTTGAGCATTTTGCACTCAGAAATATACACATGAACTATACACATGAAAAATCAAATATCACAATGTTTTTTGATCAAATCCCTCGATGCCGATATCGCGGCACTATTGTATGATTGACTATTGGTGTTTTCACAAAATATTTACACAATGAGATTTTGGATAAATAATCAAAAGTAACATAAAGGAAAATAATACAGCAGCTAGACCAGTCTGGAATTGTCTGAAAATTACATGACTTTACTATAATGCAGCCTTTTAAACCAGGAATAGACAACATTTATGCTATATTACGATATTGAAAATCGAAGATGAAACCTGGTCCCAAATCTGGATGTCAATATAAATAATAATAATTTATTACCCAGACCTATATGTACTTCTCTGTTCTTCCCGTCCAAATCTAATGATTGTCTAACAGATTTTATGAGGAAAATTATAAAAAATGAAGGAAGCAAACACAAAGCATTTATTCTTGAGTGTCAAAATAATTTAGAAAAAGTGCATGTGTTTTCTGAATGTAGAACAAAATAAACTTTTAGGTAGATAACTAGTATTGTTATTAAAAAGGCCAATACTTGCATTAAAACCTGAATAGTTCTGTCTGGCAACTGGTTTTGTGTCTGTGTACTGTAAGCTCTCAGGACCTGTACACAGAGATAAACAGACAGTCCATTTGTTTGCTGGCAGGTACACGAGTCTCCACCGTCAGAGTGGACTGTACCATTTTCTGGACTGAACCAAAAGGTTTGTGTTCCTGTAGTACAAAGACTAGTGGGGGATATGATCTAACATGTCCTCAGAGATGTCAACAAAATAAGATACTCATTGTTACTGACTTGAACCTGAAAGCATTTAATCCAGAGTTTCTTGTTTGTATCAAACATGAAATTATGAAGGAGATAACACAATGTTCACTCCTAATAATCTTAATATTTATTTATTGTATTTAAGTGTTTAGTAGATAGCTTTAGAGAGTGGAGTTTTGTTTTACTTTGAGGAAACAACAGTATTTCTTCCCAAGGATTCCATGTAAACTAAATGTGAATTGATTGCTACATGTAGTGATCTATAGGATGAAACATTTTGCATTGTGGCATTCCTATGGCTTAAAACATTATGCTGAGTAGCCATATCTCCCTCCAAATGTGCTTTCCCTTCAACATTCCTGACTGCAAGGCCTTCCTCCTTTTGCTGCTCACTTGCACTTATGTGATTCTGAATTTTAACCAGCAGTGTCAGCTAAGAAACAACACAGAACATGTGTAAAGCAATCGTAACCTCTCACATCTTAGATAGCAGGAACATGAACAGCCAGAGTTGGAGATAAACAGTGATTATTCTCAGTTTATGATATAAAGATGTTTTTTATTCAGCCAGAACAGGAACTTTATATTTATTTTTTTGTGTGCTGTACACATAATCACAATAATTTCTGTTGAAATCAGGTATGTTACAACCATACATTAGTACACATAAATTGAACTTACTACTCAAAACTAGCTTGTATGGATCTACTACGGGCACTCCTCCACCGTGATGAAATGGCCAAGATTAAGACTCCCTGACGCTGTCATTCTTCTTCAGTGCCCTGACATCGCTATCTATGCTACTGCAGCTAAAAGTGTGATAATGATGGTGCTTGTGTCTTTCTCTGGTCTCCTCATTACATGTGACATCTAACATTGCCCCCACATTAAATGTACAGAAATATAACATAATATAGGATAACAACACAGTCAAGTCGGTTTCATTTATATAGATACACATTTGTATCAGATGGCTTTAAATTTCAGATACACACTATCTACATTGCAGTATATTGTAAAATCGTATTGAATTATAGTAAAAGTCAGATTACTTGATTAGTCCCCTAAAAATCTCTCAAGACTCAGAAATTGAGGCCTTTTCAGCCTAAAATGTACAGTTGACTTATGATATACAACCTGCATTTATACACAGACCCTTTCCAAAGCTCTGGTTTAAAGAAGTAGCATGTATTCATTGCCATATGAAAGGATTTCCAACTTTGCTCATCATTAATCAAATAAAGCAAATTCTAGAAATATAGCCTGGGGCAGAAGAATTGGTATGCTGTGTGTCTTCAGCTTCCCAAATATTTATGCGAATTAGTGGTAATTAAACCAGAATTCTGCAAACACGAAGTGCCACACTTTGAAGCTACCTATAGACATAGGTAACCAGTCTGTTTATGTTTACCTCCTGCCTCAATTTACACTTTTCAATTTTAACCTGAGTGACAACTCCCACCCAGCTTTTGTTTAGTTAGGCTAAATTCACAACTCCAACAATGCTTGATCTCTATTTTCATTCACTAATTACAGTATCAGAATTCTATTACAAACCCGACACAATAAAAGCCTTTTCTCCTCCCAGTGAACAGTATAGATGGATTAGCTGTAGTTTACTATCAAAGTAAAAAAGAGACACCTTGGTCCTCAGAGAAAAGCATTGTTGAAAGTTTTCACTCAGTGCCAAGTTTCTGAGCCGGAGCATGCCATTTTCATTTTGTTTGGCATTTTTGAGACGTCTGAGGGAGTTGGAGTGCACTTTAAGAGATGCTGACATGTTATTGTCTGTGTGCCTTTTGGTCTTCATCTCTAATAGAGAATGGCTTGCCTTTTGTATTTATAATGCATGCTCTCTTTGAGGTTGTTACAGGTGCCACTGAGAGACTCCTTATCAGTCTCTCCTTGTTGATATTCACACCAACATAATTGTTTTGAATTCCTAACATTATATTCTGAGGAGTATATGTAACATATTAGCTAATTATGGATTCTCTCAGCAGTGTGGCCTTAGCCTGCCTCACCTGGTTTCTAATTAATTAGCTATGTTTATGCTAGCCATTATAACCTTGACAGCTCGTTACCTTCATCCCAGGAAAGGGTTCTTTCATGACAAATTACTAGGCTGGATGTGTGACACCTTTCTGACTTGCCTGTGGTGTCCCGTGCTGGGGACAAAAGCCCAGATGACTCTAACTGAGCTGTGTCTTGAAGATATGAGATATTCAAATGAGATGCTAACAGAGAGGGACTTTGTGATGCCGGATGTCTAATGTTAATGTTCTCATTTGAATATAAAAGAATCTTTGCCATTTTTTGTGGATCAAAAAAAAAAAACGAGAATAAGAGATGTGGATGTGAGTTCTTCAGGCATGACTGACAAGACAATGGGAAAGTTTTACACAGTCGCCGCCTTTGTCAAACTGGTATTCAGATTCAGCACTCAAACAGAACGGATTGTGGGTTAAATGCAGGGCACATAATGAGAAAATTAAACATCTCTTGTTTCAGGGATTACACTTATAATGTTAACTTGTGATACAAGTCCAAAGCATGTGGTGTGTTGCTCGCTAAGGTGGGGTAGCTGTAGAAGATTGTTTGGCAATATTGTAGTGGGAGCATGCTAATTTACATGGCATGCTGTTGGTATGGAGAACATATCTATGTTCCCAGGGTCCTATGTTCCCCAGTTCTATATTCTGTTAACACACATTCACCCACTTATTGTGCTTGAGTCAAATTTAACCTGTTAAAAATGAGGAACATTTTTGTCATGTTCCCATTATGGGCTTTATAGGGAACATAGAACCCTGGGGATAAGATAATTTAAGCAATTGTTTGGTTCATATGTTGGCTCATTGCTAGTTAGGCTGATATATATTTCTGCAAAACATAATGTCATATTTTAAACATTGTTGCATTCGCAGACACGGAGCAGCTGATGAACTCTTTTATTTCTACCTGCTCTGATGTTCTGGACAGTGTAGCTCCCATCAAGGCCATGCGTTCAAAACCAAAACAGGAGCCTTGGCTCAACGACATTACGCGTGCAGCCAGGCGTGAGTGTCGGAGAGCGGAGCGCAGGTGGAAGAAAGATCATCTGGAGGTTTCTTGGCAGATTCTTAAAAATAGCTGGAGAAATTTTCAGAGTGTCGTTAAAAACTCAAAAACAAAGTATTTTTCAGACTTGGTTTTAAATAATGTCAGCAAGCCTCGCGTTCTTTTTAAAACTATTAGTTCTGTTTTTAATCCGATTCCTTCCACTTCACTGCAGATTTCATCTAAAACCTATGAGAAATGTATCACCTTTTTTAATGATTTTATTGTTGATTTTATGTACAGCACTTTGGAGAGGTTTGTGTTGTTTAAATGTGCTATACAAATAAAGGGGATTGGATTGGATTGATTGGATATTAATATAGGCTTTTTCTTATTGCCAAAAATGATGATCTGTTCCCTGGTATGTTGAGCAGCAGGCTGCAAGTGATATGATATGATATGGTTCTGACTGGGACATCGGAGTTGAGCTTACCAGATGTTGTGGCCCCGACTCAGTGAAACACCAGTTATTGAGAGGGTGCCCTCTTGATGACCCTGCAGACTTGCCTGCACTCTTACACTCACATTTAAATTCATTTTGATACCATGTTCCATTTTTTGGTAAGACAAGCCAAGGGGCGTAGTCCATAAAAAAGTTTTCATACTAGCCAGTGATCAGTTTTGATAAGCATCAAAACTGCAGAGTAACTGCTCTTTTCTCGAGTTAGAGCAGGCTGCTTTAAGGTAATTTAGGTGGTGTCACCTTTTATGAGACCCAACTTCTGGCACATTTTACTGTGTATTGATTACTGACAGTATTAATGTTACTAAAAGGAACTTTTGTGTTGATGTTTTGCTGTGGAAAAACGTGGTAGTGTTTCCATGAGCACCACCACCACCTCGTGTTGTAAAGATCTACAGCTGCCAAACCTCTCATTTTACTGCAGCAGGATCTGAATGTTTCCCCTGCATAGACCTTGTTCTTATTCTCCTGTGCTGCCCTTTCCTCAAGTGGGCCTAGCATTATAGTGTGGCCCTCCAGCAGTGTGTCAGGTCCTGTATCCATAGAGGCACCCTGCTGCCCTGCTGCAGCTTTTTTCCGTCCGTGGTCGCACACCGTGGAACTTCCCGCTAAAGTTGATGTGCAGATCAATCTTGACCACACAGAAAAGTTCTTGATCTGCAGAGCAGCAAGGTGAAGTTCTGCTCCTGGCCAGAGGAGCAATTTCCTGGTAGGAAGCTCCCCGCCTCCCACTGGTGCTCCAACTGCAGGTCGTAGGCATCAGTTGAAGGTGGAGTCTAAGCGGAAGGAGTAAATCGTTTGATTTCCTGTAAGAATTACCAATAACTGTAAAAAGTCAACAATAAGACTGGTTGTCTTGTTTGCTTATGTAGACTGACTAGAGACCTCAGTATATAATATGTTGTATTGTTATTAGCTGTTTTTACTACCGTAATAAAAAGTCAAATAAATAAAGTGTGAGTTTGCTAACAATGACCACAGTCACATTTTGCAATTTGATCACATTGACCAGACATATACACACCGTTTGTTGGGCATTGTACTCAACTTTCTCTTTGATAGTGAGTTCAGTTCCTGCAGTTTTTTCTGGTTTTACAGACAACACTTAGAATACTGAAAATGTTCCCCATGTCCTGAGAAAGCAATTACAGCTTACTCAGACAAATAGGCCTAACCAAGAGAGGTTCATGATTTCCCTGAACCCAACAGAATGTCCTTCAGTGAGACTGAGATAATAATTCATGCTCAGGGGCTCCAGATATGCCAACAGGTCTTATCTACTACTCCTTATTCACCATCATTGCTCAATATACTGTATTGTCGAAGGCAAATTGAGGATGTATAATTCAATAAGCAATGTACTAAAGAATTAATATATTCAAGTTAATTATGCCACCGTGTAAGGGAACTGTTGTACATCGGATTACCAAAATGATTTTTACTTTTGACCTTGGTCTCTGCGGATCAGGTTCATTATGAGGTTTTAGTTATAGCTTAACATTTTAAAACAATTGGCATGGAGCGGCCGCTTTATTTATGATTCAAGGATTGATGTCCTTTGTTTAAATAAAATATGGCTGAAAGGTGGGAGTGTGAATGAATCTTTCCAAGCGAGTGATTAGATGGGAAATTTATTTATTCATGTTTATGTTAGGTTTTGCTATTCTTAAGACAGCTGCTCCACAGAGGGAGAGCTGCAGAGGGGATGGTAAGGAGTTGGCTGCAGTAAAGTGTTGATAGAGGAGCTAATGATATCTGAAGGTTTTAATGAGAGGTTCTGCTTCTCACAACCTTCACCGTTCCAATATGCAAACCACCCTGCAGGTCCTGTACCTGCTCTGAGCTGAACAACTTGTTCAGCGGAAAATGAGTGGCCTCATTGTATATCCTCCCAACTTTGACAGCTGGGAGACGCCTAAGGCTCGTCCTGAAGCTACTACCTCGGTTTGTTAGAGCAGAGCTTCTGCAGAAAGACCTGGATTTTTTGCAGTCTTCCATTAATTGCAATGCGATATCAGTGGCACTGTTTGTCCTGATACTTCACGCCTTTGTAGTCCTGATTGACAGTATGAATGGTAAAATGGAGAGGGCACTACTGAAAAAATTATTAGCTATTCCTTACTGGCCAATGGCAGCTAATAATGATGATTTAAAGCAAGAGAAAAGGTTCTTGTGAGGTTGAATTGTGAACGTCAGCCTCAGAGGATCACAGCAACTTCTGTAAATTGCATTAACTTTTTACAATGTAGGCTAGGTTTTTTTTGTGTCTGCTAGCCTCATCTTATTAGATTTTCCAATTATTATTCCTTTTCACTGTGTTACTACCGGCAAAAATGCACACCCTTGACACAGTAAAAATAATTAGCTACTCCCAATAATGCAGTAGCGTGTTTGGAGCAGAGTGTGGTCTTTTTTTTTTCTAGAGATCATGACACTCTGAATTACCTGAAGAATACCTGGAGCAATCTATGAACCTAATTAACTTCCCACAGAGATCAAATCAACACATCATTTTAAAATATATGGGAAGTCAAAACGAGCATTTGCCAAGGTCTTATCCGTCCCTTTCTCTCCCTGCTGTCTCGCCAATGCTGCTTTCTGTGGGATCTATTGCATGTAAGCAGAGCTGAAGAATGACGGGGAATGTGGTGGGAAGGACCCATTTATTCCATCAAGTAATCAATGTGCAGTTTTAATTCATTTGAATGCACTCAATCATGCTCCTAATGTTGATGGCTCACGGGTGTGAGCATCAGTTATGCAGGAGTGTTATATAGCTTGGGTTTGGGCCCATTTCATAAAATATTTATGGGGTAAAAAAAGTACATCAAAATAGAAGTGCACAGAATTACACTTAAGTTTCTCATGTGTTGGGAGCTCTTGACTTGTATTGTTCTGGATACTGAAAGTTCTTTGGTCCAGGTTTCTTTGTTTTTTTGGGGGGGTGTAGAGGGTGCTGGAGGAATGAGACATGTCATAAAACTTTTTTTTTCATCCTCTTTTTTGCTTATTTACTTAGATGAACTCATCAAACCCTTGCTTTCATGCCATAAAAGGCTCTTGTCTGAATGGACATATAGTACAAAAGCAAGTGATGCAAAAAGGTGAAATAGGGGTATATCTCTCCAGCTCAATTGAGCCTGCCTTTTCTCCTCACTCTTCATCAGCCTTGCCTGCCTCGCCTCTGTCTGCCAGTGTGTTTGGCTTTTAGATGTGATGTGAGCGTAGTATTCTCTCAGACCCAGGCAGTTACTTTGTGAACAGCCGCTGCCTGCACACTGATGGTATTTCACTGCTGCATCCCCCAAGTTATATTAAATTTGCAACTGGCCCTCTTTAAGTCTTTTTCATGAGATGTATGTTTTAAAGAGTGTGTCAATTCTTAAAGATGCCCTTGGCTTTTATCAGTCGTTTTTAAGAAAGCTTTCAATAAAGAGTGAGGCGGGAGCCCGATGTGGCAGTGGCCCATTTTGCTTGCATAAACTGCATATAAAATCTTAAACTCAGATCTTAAAGGCTGATACGATCTGACTTAAAACCGTCTCAACAAAGCCCGGGCTTCAATATTAATGAATTTAACTTAACATCATTTTAACAATGATTCAATGTTTGCTCTTTTCAGTTTAAAGCACTTTTCTTGTTTTTAAGCTATAACTATGCATTCCTTTTTACTCATAGCTTCAGCTGCTTTGTTCCAACTGCAATTAGACGTTTAAAAGCTGTGACTTTTCTTGTGAAAAGCCTTTTTATACAGCCTCGCAAGAAATCAGCAATGCCTTTTGTTTTTATGTTGAAGCAGATCCGCAAATAAACCCCAAGCAATCGTGTCTGTTTTTAACAATCTCTAAATTCCAGCTGTTCTGTTGACCCGTATCCCTAGTAGGGTGCCGGGCTAAAGCAAGGGGCACAATTACTTCTTATTAGAGCTCTGACTCCTGATACCCCTCTCCTAGGAGGGCGAGCCATCCGTTTCAGACATGCTAAACCTCTAGTAGCAGGAGACAGGGGAGCCAAGCAAATGTGAGTTTATGTCTACGGCTGATATGATAGCAGAGTCAGTAGTAGTGTCCTGCTGAGTTCCCGCGCAGATCAGAGATTACTGATCCACAGTGCTCACTCCCGAGACTCTGGCCTTCTGCAACATTTACCCACTACATGGGCTCCTCGAGCTGTCATTCACACGCTGAAGCACATACACACATGCAAGCACACGCACCCAAAGGACAGAAATTACAGTATGTCTTAATTATGTACATATCAGCCTCCAACAAATCAGGTCCTTTGACAGTCCTACATTAAGAAATTATTAAGTGTTTACTTAGTGGCGTGAATTAATCATGTCTTGGTTTGCATTTTCGCTATGCATGGTGCTTTACTTTGCTTGATTGATTATGGGTCTACCTTTTCTTTTAAAGCGTGTGTTTTTTTTTAAATCAGAAAAACAAATGTGATTAATTAATGGTTTAAATCTCATACTGCCTTCTCATGTGTGTCTGTTTCAGATGGGGTCAGGTCATTTTGGATGAAGAACGAAGAGAATGTGGCCTTTACCTCCCTGTAAGATTGCCGTCATCACCATGGAACACTGGTACGCTACTTTATATGCAACACGAAAATACATTGGTTCCCAGTCTTGGTCTTTTAAAAAAAAAAATCTCTTTAGCTTTTACCTCGCATTCACCTGAATTTGTTCTCAATTAAACTCACAGCTCATCAGCAAATGCAGCTTATGACAAAAGATTGAAAATACTGACATTTCTTTACAAATGCAATGGTTTACAAATGTTTTGCAGATTACTTTGTTTTGAGAACTACTGCTTCTCTAATCTAAAAAAGCATTGAACTTTTTTATTTTTGTCTTTATCTTCTGTAAATACTTAGGGCCCTAAAATTGTGAATATATGACATTTAATATGATAATTTCTAAGGCCCCACTTCTTGTTTTTTTTTTCTACATTTAGGGGTTGTATCATGGAGCACTATAAAGTTTGATACTGGTTAGTTATTATTATTATTATTATTATTATTATTATTATTATTATTATTATTATTCATTCTCATCGGCTTGACAATATTAGATATAAGTGTTTATTCACTGAGCACAGAAGAATATTGATCTCCTTTCATGTCATCATAGTTGCTATGAATTTTCCGCATAAGCTTGACCTGTACTTGACTTGTCACATTGATCCACACACAGTCTATACTGACCAGAGGAGAGAGACACCAAAAACCATCAATACAAAAGAGTGTCCCTGTTGACTTTGCCTCACGCTAATTATGCTTAAATTCTCAAATAGTCCAATTAGCAGACAAAAAAATAGCCACAGATTGATTTTTAGCAACTATCCTCCATTCGGATCCAAAACATTAGAGGGGTTTCTAGCCATAATCTCTTCGAAAGATGTTGCAGGTTAAATTTTTTGAGAGAGAAAAGAAGAAAACAGAACACAGAGAGATTGTATGGAGAACATAAATCATATTATATTTTGATACAGCATTCTACTGACTTATTATATTTAGTGTATATTACTGTATACCAGAACTTTGCTATGTGTAGCAAGTTGTTGGTCACTATAGATGTAGTTCTAGACACTGGAGGGCCGTGTTAGTGGAAAAGATTAAATCCTCTTTAAAGCAACAAAATCATGTTTACATCAATATTTCATCTGAAATTGTTGATTTCTTCAGTAAGTAGCCATGAAACAAACAGGATTCATCATTCACGTCCCGCATCAACCTGTTCAGGTTCACTTTGCAGTAATTCTTGCTGTACATTAATCCTTTCAAATGTACAACCTTCTTACAGTGTCTATTTAACTCTATTTAACATAAGTAGACGTAATTTTTAGATATTTAATATATTGATTAAAAAAGGTTTCAAATAATGCACAAACCTTAGTGAAGGTTTTGCAATGCAGCTATTTTAAGACAAATTGGTGATACAGGTTGCAATTATGTGTATTGGATATTCAAGTCCCAATAAAAGGTATGGCATGGTGGCATCAAATGTACAAAATGCAGCATTACAATGCTGAATCAAATATAATTTTTTGAATTTTTTAATCACAGTTTGTTTTATCTTGGCTAAAGGTTGTTAAAGGTGAGCACATGCACCTGGTCTACAGATATTATCAGAGACAAATATTAAAACAGTAAAAAAAATCGTTTCATCCTCAACATCATGTGAGTTATCTTTATCTATTAGCACTAGCTCATTTTCAGATCTGGAACCTATACCAGTATACGGGGGCTGATTTAAGGTTCAGGGATCTGATTGCCTCGGGCAAGTTATTCTAAGAGCCCCCTGATGTCAGTGGGACTGTCTGGCAGAATAAAAGGCAAGGCAATAAACTGGGGGAAAAAGTAGCACACACGCATTGAAATCGGGACCTCCCCGAGGCGATGGCCCAACTGGCCCGTGGTTAAATCCTCCACTGAAAGTGTAATAATCACACCAGAGCCCCACTGAGGGAAGGGAAGAGAAAGAGAAAGAGTGGGGGAAGACACAGAGGTACCAAAACAAAAGCCACCCCTCTCCGTCCTGTTCTCTTTGTGCCCTCTATCTAAAGGGGAAAAAAGACAGAAAAATCTTGGCACTAAGAAAGGGAATTATAGCGGCTGTGATGACGACTGATGGGAAAGTGGAACAAGATCTGAAACAGATCACAAGGGTTTATTGTAGCTGTGGCAGTCATTCTGATGTGTTTGCAGATATAAGCATTAGACTTGTACTCTAATCCTGTCCATAGGCTGTCGTTGGCTCACCCCGGCTGCAGATAAATGGTTAATAATACTTTGAGTACCCTAAGCAAGGGGCTTTGCTGTTGTAAGATTACTCGACACACGTTTTTGCTCAAGGAGAACGTATTGATGATGGTTGTGTTATCTGTGCTTATCTTTGGCTACAGTGAATTCATTTTTCTGCCTCTCAAAAATCAACGAAAACAAAGAAAACCATTTGTTTAGATAGTAATTTTAATCCCCTCCCCATTACACTCCTCTTGAATGCCTCTCAATTCTTTCCCCTTTAACAGTGCCCAGCAGGAACTCCCACTATAAATCACATTTAGTACCTCTGACACGTTAGAGGAAGTGATATAGCTGCCAGTGCTCTAATTGCCTTACCCTGCATGCCTTGTCTTTGTGCTCCTGTCTTACATTTTAAGACACTTACCCAAGTTGAGCACTTCTGCTTGTGTATTTTACATCTGCGTCCATCTTAAGAATTGTGCAAATGAGGGGCGCATGGAACAAAACATAGTGTCATGTATTGTTTGAAAACATCAATATAGAGAATGTTTTCTATGCTGAAACACAGCTTGAGAGTTCCCTCTTTTGTTCTTGCTGGTAAATTGTGGGAGGTTGAGTGGGCATGCTAATTATGACAGGAAAGGTCAAACTAATTAGCGCTCCCTTTGAACTTGCCACTGAATGTTCTTGATATCTCAATGCAGACTTGACAGAGTTCAAATTAATCAAGAGTTGTCCTACATGCTGCAAAAATATCAACTTTTTGATGAGGCTTTTATTTGCACAGGGTGTGGTAATAAGATGTGCAAACAGGCCTCTTTATCAAGTGGAAAAAGAACACTTTGTGCACCATTAAACCTGCACAATGCCGTAATCGTCTTTGTTTAGATATGTTAAATAAAGCATATCATTATGCTCTACTGGGTACTAAGTGGTGTTTAAAGGTCCATAAATTCAATTAGACAACGTTTAATGCTGCCCCTAGACCATGTTAGTGCAGTGACGCACGTGATCCAGGGGAGGGTCGCGTCAGCCATTTTTAAGAATTATTACTTAGGATTTACATTTATATTGTCATTTTAATAGTACGACCCTCTTCTACCGATAGGGGCCTCAGATGCTTCCAGGGCCCCAGCTCATTCCCCCCCTCCCTCAGGACTGCATCCCATTTGTCATTATACATAGCGAGGAAGAAATCTCTCTTCAGTCTCAGTCTGTCATTAGAGCGGTCCCGTTAGCCTGGTGCTAATGCACAGTTTAGCAGCCACCGCGGAAAATGCTAAAGAGGTCCTGACAACTCCTGGGGGTTGGCTAAGTGTGGGCCAAGGGTTTCTGTGTGTGCGTGTGTGCGAGTGCGCACGAGCATTAGTGTTTGAAGGGGAGGGGTAGGAAGGGGTCCCAGTGGTTGTTTGCCTGTTTTCCATCAAGAGCCCTCATCTCCTTTATCCCCTTTGTGGCGGAGGCCCTCCTCGGGCAGTTCCCTCTGAGGGGGATCTAAAAAGAGCAGCTGCTGGGGAATGAGTGCCATTTCCTCCTGCTGTCACCAGCACACTGGCAACCCTTAGTCCTCCTGTCCCCCTCCACCCACAAACCCCCTATTAATATGCATATGAACTTGTTTCTCTTAGTTCTGAACTCCAGTGACAAAGTGGGAAAGCATATGCCTGAAATATTCATGATCGCACGCAGTAATTAAGCGGTGGAGAAGGGAAGTCTATGAGGGAGAGTCACTACCCCTCTGCCGGAGTTAAAAATGGCCTTTTTTTTTCTCCAGCACTAAAAAGCATGTTGTCCTCTACTTTCTCAGTAATTCTTCGAAGCATTTTCCTCGTTGTGTGTGCTGTTGTGCAACACAGATCCATTTAACATGTAAGAGTTAATGAGGCTTAAAAGAGGTGCAGTTTTTGTTTAGTGAGTTAACTCCAGTTAAGTGCCAGAGAGAGTCCACAGTTCTCCACCCACGTCCATCATTAATAACTACCCCTTTCCTATTTTTTCAACACTGAAACTTGTGAAATTCTTAGATGATTTTACTGCAAGAATGCAAGAATCTCCCCACAGTATTGAAAACGTGTAAATGGGGAAAGCAACCTGCTGAGTAACATATTAAGTTTAGGCTTAGATTACAATATTTTCACTTTAGGTTTTTATTTTAAGTACTACGGGCAGAAACTCTAATCATGTATAATTCTAATCTTTCATAGTTCACAGGAATAAACAATATGAAGTCATCTTGTTACTAGAAAATTCCCATAATTTACACTAATAGTCCATTTGGATATTATTCAAATTCATAATTCATATAGGTTTGAGAACAATAACACCTGTTTATTTTTTCATTAGGGGTGCAACATTTAAAAATTATACACTTTAGTTGTTGTAAAACAGTGAAGATGTCATACTGTGTATTAGCCTGGGAGCGAGTGCATCAGATAATTTAGGAAATACATTTTTCATTGCGTTATAGTACATTTTTGGCAAAATGTCCAGTTCTATGTGGAAAATACACTTACAGAGACTTTGAAGTCAGAGAATAAAGCATGCTGCAGCCCATTCAGAGATTTAGCAAGAAGAATCAGAGGACACAGAGGTGGACGCCTCTGTACAGCCACCAGAGAGATGGAGGGAGGGGAGGGGAGGGGAGGGGAGGGGGGCGTTAGTTATAGAAGGGGAGAGGGAGAGAGGGCTGTGAGATGGTTGCTGAGGCTTGACAGCCAGGTAGATTGTATCTGACATAAAGCCCAGAGATGAAAGAAGAGCGGACAGCTGGCCCACTGCACTCAGCACACTCCATGCAGTTGCACTCACCTCGCCATGCCGCTTGCCCCCCCCCCCTCCTGCCCCCTTGTTCCTACCCCCCTTATTCTCCTCCTGTTTACGCTCTCCTGACGGCTCCTCAGGGGGTGTGTCCACGTCCTTCCACCAGGGGACCATCTTTACTCTCTGGGCTCTGTCTGGCCCCGGCTGGCCCATCTGAGGAGCAGTGGTCCAGAGTTCAGCCTCCCTCTCCTGCCTCCTGCTTCATCTCCACGCCTCTCGTCTCGTCTCCGCTCCGCTCCGTGCCTGTCATCTCACAGCCCACTCAGTGCCACACTGGCTTGTTTTGTCAATAACCATTTATTTGTTGCTGGAATGGCAGCAGCCATTACATCTGACCTCCCTGTTTCATCAATTATGGATAGATTATTGGATGTGAACATCTGCAAGAGCTTGCTGTTGGACTCACCTCCTGGCAGGGATTAGATAAAGTATTAAACTGTTGTTTATTGTCAGGCCAAAACTCTACTGGGAAGCCAGAGAATTTCTACAACCCCACAGCAAAAAATAACTCCCATCAACAAGGCACCTTAAATAGTTTAGCAGTGCTGCCGAGGCCCCCTCATGGTAAGATATGGGCCATTTATTATTTACACTTATTACTGGTTGTTATAACACTCATGGTAAAAGCTCCTGGCAGATGGGGCTTAGTCATTGTTTGTCACCTTTGTAAATGTGTGAACCAGAGGCCAAACACACACATACACACAGATGCTTGTCTCTAAAGCAACTTTCTACTGGGACAAGTCTTTCTTGTCTGCATGGAGAAATGACCGCTGCTAAACCACTAATGATTGAGAGAACAAGCTCATGGCAGCCCACACACACACTCACACATCCATACACATGCACAGAAATACACACACACACACACACACACACACACACACAGAGTCTCAGGGGTCAGCGAGATATTTAAAAACACTTTTAGGTTATTTATTTTTAAAACATGCCAAATAAAATGTTTAACACATGAATTATAGATTTTAAATGGATATCTTCTGGCTGAATATGTAACACTGGCATCGTATTTAAGTAATAGATGGAAATGGGGGAAATAGGCAGCAGTGGTGCTAAATAAGGATTAGTGTGATGTATGACCTGTGGCTCAAGTTGTTCCACAAAATATTCCCAATTCTGTCAGGCTTGAATTTCAGTTTTACCATGTTATTTCCTAATGTCATAAGGCCGTCCTTTTCTGCCCCTCATTGTCAGTCTGATCATTTTGTTATTATTTACATTTTTTTTTTACATATTATTCATAGTTGAATTGTAGTCTTCCATACAGTTATTTGCTTTAAAACACTGAAGCAGTAATTAAAATTATATTAAGTAATCAAAGGCGTAGAGACATCACTACATGAAGTTTACTAAAGAAAAATAAAAGGTGTAGTAATCTTTGTTTGCTATTACAATATCATTGCCAGGATGTTCATACAGTGAATAAATGTCTAGAGTTGACATGATTATTGTGATATTAATAAGATTATTTTTCCCCAATATCAATCTTGTAAAAATCAACGTTTGTCAAGCTTATGCAAAATGATCATTTTATCAGATAAAACTCTTTCATTGCGCGACAGAAAACCATCAATAACTTATTATATTAGTCTTTCATAACTATTTGCTCTGAATCATTCATTTTATCCCTAGAATAGTACGTATATGATTGTATTTACACTCAATATGATCATATCACAATATGATAACACAGAAAGTTGTTGAATGATAGTATTGTATTATTGCCTAGGACTTGACATAATATGAACAAACCAAAAATAAGAATTATTTTTCATCAATTTTACATGCACTTCAAAGTTTGTATATTTTTGCTGCATTTGTTTTCAACATCGGTTTAGAATTTGACATTCTATACAAAGCATAAAATTCCTGATGCAACACAATCATGCTGGATCTTTCAGTGATGTTTATTCTTAGACATGTTTATTTGTACAGGTGACCTGAGGTTGGACTAACAGGCTTTCCTTAGCTGCTTAGTATCTTCCCCATACTGCAGTGAAGACGAGGTTGCTGCACTGCCTTTTTAGTCCCTTGTCAAAGCCTCTCACAGTTCACCTTCAAGGCATCTGCTCAGCTGTCAGCACCAGTTGTCAAACCGACACTTAGCATTCACATTGTTTCTGTGAAAATGAAGATATGTATTTCCACAGTGTATCCAAAAAACAGCACGTAGCCCCAGCATTTTCGCTAATGTCTTTAGGTGGTTTAGGCAGTGATGTAACCTCTGTCAAACAGGAAGTGTCTTTTTTTTTCCAGGCTTTGAACAAAGAGCGTGAAAACCTCCTGTGTGCTAGAGAGTAGCGGGGCACTGTGCATCAAAATATCAGTGCAGGTTGAAAGGCACAAAATAAGGTCAGTGTCACCGCACTGCATTATTAATACGCCACTGTTTATCTCCTTGCCCATTGAATCTGTGCACAAGAAAATGCTGCCTCCTATGAAATATTGATGCAATTTCCTAGCTTTACATGTAGAAAAAGCAATCGAAAAACTAGGTGTTACACACTGGCAGCAGGTTGCTGAATGGCATGTCGCCCGGTAACATAAATTGTCAAACAGCAAAACACCGGTGTAATGATGGTGAAACAAGGATGTTGTCATGTTTATTGGAGGACATGTTATTATCCTTCACAGGTTGATCTGTGATGGATAGAAATATCGATTGATATAATTTTTTTAAGGGACTAATTTGTAGGATTTGGGGGAATCTATTGGCAGAAATGCAACATCATATTCATAATTATGTTGCATTTGTGTATAATCAACTTGAACTAAGAATTGTTTGGTTTTTGTGAGCTTAGGATGAGTCATATATATCTACATGGGAAGTCTGCCATGTTTGTACAGTAGCCTAGAATGGACAGAGCAAGGATTGGCTCTAAAGAGGTCCTTTTGCATTTTTACGTCACCTGGAGGCCACCATAGGTTTCCCACATGCTTGGAAAGGGCGGGATGAGGGTAAGGGTTTGTTCACTTGGCTGCAATCTGCAACCTCATGAAATCTTGAACACTAGACACCCTTTTTAACCTTTTTTAAGGATCAAAATAACTTTCTGTCACAATATAGAAATGGTCATTAAACATAAAATATTTCAGTCAAAATTATAACCCCTGTGAGGATTGGCTAAAAAAGTTGTCCAGTTCATCCTTGCCCGTGGTATTGAAACAGACATTTTTTTCTTGATGAAGTGCTTCAATTAAAAAATTTTGAAATCTTGAATCATGAACAATATATCAAATAATGTTAAATATGAGCTGACACAAGTCTAATCTTATACACTTTAATCCACAGTGTATTGTATAGTAACATTTGTCTTTATGTTCTAAATTGAAACCCCTTTTAGTCAACATGGCTCGCTAATTTGTTTGAATTGAAAATCTTACCCTTTGGCATTTGTCATTCACTTCCAGCATGGGTAGTTTTATTCATTTCGAAAGGCATCATTCATTGTTAAAGGTTTATTTATTTTTTAATTCATAGCACCTTGGTGGTTATTCCATTGCACTTCACGTCAGAGTATCGGTACGACGTTTGTGAAAAAGCATTATTTGGAAAGAGGGATAGTAGGTCTTTGAAGAAGAAATCCAAAGAAGTGTTTGTCTGTCTTATCATCCAGTCAAATAAAAACATACTTTATTGGCATTTTAATAATTTTTAATTCATTTTTGTTGCACCTCATACAATTCTTTAATGCCCCGCCATCAGCACACATGCAGGTAGTAAACAACGCCGCAACACTATAAAGCACAACACGCTTTCTCCCATTTGTCTTTTGTCTCTTTCATGTTAAAAACCGCTTACTAATTAAGCCAAATGCCACTGCATCCAGAGTGCATGCTTCCACACACACAAAGGGAGAGAAAGAGAGAGAGCTCTCTAATGATCAACATGCGCCAGCGTCTTTATTATCCCAGCCAGCCCGCCTGTGTCTCTACAGCCGGCTCATGTGCTGTTTAAGTGATTGTAAATCATCCCACAGTAATGGCTGAGATTAGCATACTATCAAAAAGCTTTCTTCATGCATGATGTGGTAACATCTCTGGGCCCTAAGTGTTTTATGGTGAGTGAGACCGTATCACCCACTGTCATTAACAATCTAGTGGTGGCCGCGCAGGCAGCTGTACTTGGGCTGCTGCTGTTAGTGTTACCAGATGCGTGAGGAAGATGCAGGCTTGGACTGCAGCCCATTATGGGCGCTGCCTGTCAGGAGCCATTAGGCACATGCTTTTTGATTAATGCTCTAAGTGAGGGTGTGAGTACTACTCAGAGACCAGCGCAGGGAAAGAGGGGAAAGAAAAGGTTATCGCCTCACTAAGGAATGCCTGAACGGGCGCCGTAGTGTCAGTGATGATGATCGTGATTACGGTCTACCTTTTGCCAAAGCGGTGGGGTGGGTGTGAGGGAAGAATTGTGATGATTCTTTTTTCTCCACAAAGTGGTTTTAGGCTCTGATTTCCTCTTCCTGTTTTTGAGGGGATCCTGCTTAGGGAGAGGATCTCAGGGTGCCCCCCCACCCCCTCCCCCCAACTCTCACCGCCTGCTATTGTGACCCATGAATTATTGATTAACCTTGGTAATAGAAAAGATATAACTGTGGCATGCTTTAGCCTGCCTCTTCTGTGGTGGATAAGTGTTAATACCAAAAAAGATATGCATATGCATGCAGATGATTACATAAGATTTATTTAAAATAGGATAAAGGTTAGTGTAAAGGTTAGATAAAGGTGATTGCTGTTTGATTAGACATAATAGATTACATTTATCTAACAACTTTTCACATTTGGTCTGACTCAGATCTGAGTCAGGTGTTGATACTGAATATTTTAGATTTTTTATAACTTCTATATAAGTGAGTATGTCATCATGTATTAAACATTGTGACAAAATACAAAATCGCAGATAGTGAACTTCTTAGAAAAATGTGAAGCCAAAGTATTTATCTGATCACTGCCATTAAAAATTTCATTTGGGCTGCCATCCCTGTGTAACAAGTTATTCTCCGGAGCAACAAGACCCATGTGTTCTCATGACATGTTCAAATGAATCCATCTGTTCAGGTCGTGTTCTTGTGATGATCTCACCTTCCACAGCGGATCAATAAACGAAACCCTATGTTTAAACTGAATCAAATTTTCCAGTTGTAGGGTTGGGCTTTCATCCGCAACAAGCCCCTACAGTCCTCACTCTTAGCTTTACCGTATATACAATTAAACGCCCCAGTAACCTGCGCGTTTTCATTAGATTGGACCTGTAGGGATGTCGCCGCACATTTACCCCCCACCCCAACCTAAAAGAGATGACCAGCCACAGTAATTGCATGGCGCTGTGTTTACATTTATTCATGAAACGGAGGACCGCCTTTTCATCCCCATTTCCACCTGTCACCCATTCCATTTGCCGCGTCAGGAGAGAACCCTTCCTCGGCCCCCACCCCAGCACACCCCATCAAACTTGGTGCTACAATCACTAATCAGTCCCTCCCCTCACGAAGAACCACTGCCTACTTGTTCCCTACCGATATTTGATTCCCCGCTAGCCTGAGCGAATGATTAAGTTTTCATGCATTTGGTTCCACCAAAATGTATGAGCACTCAGCCACATCCTTTATTGATTACTTCTAGTGCAAACAGTAGGCAGAGTGTGATATACATAATTGGACAGTTGTCAGGGGAGGTCTAGGAGTGATAACCAGCGTCTTATTTCCCCTCCCTGATGGATATATGACACACCTTGAAAGTGATCACTTGCTCCTTATGTGGGGAAAAGATAAATATGTCAGCTAAAGGGCTTTAACAATGTAAAGCAACATACACACTGAGCTAACAATGATAACAATGTGCCTGATGTTGAGATCAACATGAAAAGTGTTTACTGATTGCTGCAATGATGAAATACTTTTTGACTGATGTGAGAGTGATGATGCATCACCAACATACAGTGTAGCCTTAGTTCTTTGAACTACCGTACATTAAGAGAAAATGAGACTCCAGAGAGCAGGGAGAGACTCCTTGTAGTTAATATACACAACATGTGCTTGGCTAATTATTTTCCTGAATGCTTATAACAACAATAAACTGGCTGCACATTGTTGGATCAAAAGCCGCCTCACCAAGCCAAAATACTCTCTCTTCAGCCTCTAAAATTACATTTTCAGAGGCACAGTAGAAATAATAACACTCTAATCACAGCTAGAGTAAACATTGTTCTGTTAAGGAAAACAAAAAGACATCTTAAAGTTTGTATTTTAGTAATGAAAAGCAAACAGTGGGTGCTGCAATTGCCTGACCCGTGACACCGAGGTGATGAGATGTCCCAGCAGAATCTCAGGTTAGCCCTGTCTCTCTCATGATAATAGATTCAGTGGCACAAATGGTAGAACCACAGATGTGTAATAACTCTATCAAACTCACGTCTCTGTGTTTTCACAAGGTTAGACACACATAGAGACACCCTCTGGAATTTCACATTTTACTCCTCCTCACCCTTCATCCATTCCAAAGAATAATTCTGTGTGGTCAAGGTTACAACCACTGTTTGTGTTTGTTGGGTAATCATACAGCATTGCCAAGGTAAGCTTCCCTCTACTCTGGAGCCTTCACATTACAAAAACATCCACTTACACGGATTCATACATGGAGACACTGACACTGGTTGGGAGTTTGGTCGGGGCGAGGAGGCAACTGAAGTGGGACCCAAACAGAATCCATATTTAATATGGTGTTCCCACTTGGACATGTACTCTTTCAAGTCAGCATAAAAGAAGCTACAGAGACTTTGCTCCCTTTGACCAAGGCATTCTGGCATCAGAGATGAGCTGTAGCCTGTATAAGTAAATGAAAATCTGTTTTCACATAGAAAAGAAAAATAACAATAAACTACTGATAACATGGCACACAGTAGTTTCACAGACATGTCCAAACATTTCACTGTATTTGCAGCCGGCTGACATGTAAGCGAAGTGGAAAAGACATGTTCAGTGATCCAAACTCATCCATAAGGTCAGCAGTCACAGAACACATTAGTGCTGCTCTTTACCACCTAACTATTCCTGCCATTGCATTTATTAAAGGATAATTCAAGTTTATTACAACTGGTGTCTTATTTTCTTAGCTTGGGGCATCTGTCCCTTTGCCAACAATAACATTATACGTTATGGTTCTACTATGAAGCCCTTTGCACTTTTTGCATTGCCTCTGTGCACTGCCTGTTGACACCTACATTAAATCTATTAAAAATGTGGTGTAACGGCACTTACTCATGTTGTTATCTTCTTACTAGAGCCTTGCTTTTTTTGTATGACCTCTCACATGTATGTTGCTTTGGATAAAAGCATATGCTACATGAAATTGTAACATTGCACTCAGTTAATTGCTGAATTTGGGGACCATAGCAAGATTGTTAAGAGGAAGTCCATCTGAGAAAGAAACATGAGCTTTTAAATGGTGAAGCTGGTCAAGAAACTTCTTAGGAAAAGAAAACAAATGCAGAAAAAAGTAAAATGATCAACTAAGCTTTTCTCTGTAAACGGCAATCACACAGTACCGTCTTTGTTGCACTTGGGAATATAACCAACATTTTGGGTAAACTCTGCTTTGGTTTTACCGGCTAAACTGTCTTGTCTACCACCCGTCTAATCCTGTCTAAAGGCTTCATTATGCTTCAATAGTTGTGCTTGTTGGATGTTTGAAACCCCGTCTCCCCCCACCTTTCTGATATCAATATTGGAAGGGCTGTGTACAACAATTTTTGGTAACGCTTTATATTAAGGTCCTTGTAATAACCATTAATAACAAGTAATAAGGCCCTTGTAAGTCCTTACAAGATGCTTATTAACATTATTGTGTGTTTATAAGCTTATATAAGTGTTAATAATGGCATTACAAACACCCATGACCCACCCATTATGTCTTTGCCATGCCTTTATTAATCTTATTTTGTTTGCTTATTGATATTAAAATATACTTTATTGCTCATCTATTATAAGTTAACTATAAGTTAACTATGCTTTTTGCAACTACCGGATCTAGAGCGAGAACAATGCCTTATTACTTGTTAATTAATGGTTATTAAGGACCTTATTATAAAGCGTTACACTATTTTTGTAACTTTCTGAAACTGATAACCCCCAAAAAGCACACCCACTGTGTGTAAGTAGTAAGAATGGTTTGAGCCTATTTTCTCAAGCTCTTTTTTATTCTTCACACAATTTTTTGTCACTTTTCTTGTGGATAAATAAATGCAACACTATTAATGACTAGACTAGACTATCCAAAAGTGTGATAGCATACCTCCTCCATAACCTGTTTCTTGCCTCATCTGACTTTGCTACAGTAATGTTACCGTGTTTACAGATATACTTATATAAACAATGACCGAAACTATAAAAATATGACCAAGTTGCAGTTATCCTGTGAAGCACAATTCATCCTACCATCCGCCTCTATGATAACCTACTTACCTTTTTAAAGATGCAATATGTAAGATAAGGCCAGTATTTTAGGTTTTTTTTTAATTAAATAATAATATCAACATAGTTTTGACATTATGTCCAGGACGTCTATTATTATGCATAAATATGTACTAATTCTGAACAAATTCTAACCAGCTAGCCCCAGCCCGTCCTGTGTCGTAATACCACTTGTACCTCGAGAGGTGATAATGAGTCACTGTAACGTCCAGTCTGCCCTCAGTCACATGTCACCCATATGTTTTTGAAGAGCTGAAATGAAGTTCAAAGTGGGGGGCTACCATATTTAAGTACCTGAGTCCTCCTAAGTCACTGAAAGTCCAAAAAAGGGGCAAAGAGGTGGAGCTGGGGTGAGCTGGGTTGGGCTGAATGCTGCAGCGTGACACCTTTCAGGGCAGCCACCTGTCACTCAAAACGGCCAGGACATAAATTATGCAGAACTTTAAGCCTTCATATAAATTAAACGGATGAGTTCTATAAAACTCAGCCCTTACAGTTTAAATTAACTATACAGATCACAACATGGGTTTTTGTCAACTGGGCTGAAATCGTGTTTGTCTCTGCTGTAACGTTGGGCATTTAACTCTTATTAACTCCCTTTTAAGAGCCAGGCTAAAGAGGCCAGTTTTAAACACATTGTTATTGTTGTAAAACAGTTAGTTTTAGACACAAAAAACATTTTTCCTAAGGTTAAGAAAAAAAGAACAGGGTTAGGCTTAAAAATACACAACTTCTGGATATACCTTCCAACAACGGGACACAAACAGCAGTCTCCTGGTTCAGTGGCTGGTGTTTGAACCCACCCATCTCACATGGACCGATGTTGCTCTTATTTTTACATTATTCATCACTGGACCAAATTTTGTGAGATGGCTACAAATTCCAGTGCATTACTTTTTGTAGGAAATCATATGAACTGTTCATGACAAAAGCCTGCTATGTTGAGAGATTTATTAGCATTCTATATGTTTACAGCAATTCTTTAGTTATCGTAACTCTGAGGGAAAGAAAGAGACTTGCTTTCACTTTTTAATGTTCTCCACATGCCTTCATACACATCATCCCTCTTTTCTTTGCTTCTTTACCTGCACAGCTCAGCTTCTATGACCTGCCCTGTGTCATCTAGGCTGCATGCAATTATCCAGCCATCAAAGCCAAGCTGCCGTGCCAATCAGCTTATCAAGGGTTAAAGGGACACACTTGTCTGCAGCAGTACCCTGCGCACATCTCTGGCCCCGGCGCATCTCAGCAGTCTTTGCTAATGACTTGTAGCCAACAAATTCCTAAGACTCTCAGGTGGCTTCCTCCAACCAGGCTCTGTGCGATGATGAAAAGCCTGAGATAAAATAAACTGACAGTTGCAACTCATTGCGAGGAGCAGGCAGCACCCTAGCAGCAGCTGAGACCCCGGGAGCCCAGCACTCCCTCTCTTTTTTTCATCCTTTCCTCCATCACCCCCTCCATTCTCTTCTGCCCTCCTCCTGTGTGTCTCAGTATGTGTGCACGCGCACGGGTGATAGACTGCAAGTGTGTAAGTTTTTTGTTGTATGTGTGAATGCATTGGTAGTGGAATTGTGTGTGTGTTTGTAAGCATCTACATGTAAAAATGCATGGGTGGTTGAGTGTGTTCTGCAGCGGGGGTGCAGGGTAACTACTGGGAGGGGAAACTAGATGCCCCTGCCACTGTTCCCTAATTAAAGTCCATTCCCGCCTCTTTTATTTCAGTCCATTAAGCAAAAAACTGTGGCCACCCCTCTTTCGCTTCCACACATGACACACTCCAATCAATACACTCCCACTGGCTGCCTCACTGGGCGCCTCAAATGAATAGATTGCAGTGCAACATTATGTCTAATTGAATTTTGCTGAGGACGCCATGCAGAGCACTGTTGCAGGGTTTCAGAACTGTTCTTAAGTTTAAAACAAAAGCTTTAAAAACAAATATTGAAAGATATATTTGCTTTTATGAGATGCATTGAACCCTTTTGTCAAATCAAATGAACAGATACATGACGATGATACGCAAATGAATTATTTATGTATATTATGTTTAAAAAATATTATTTCCATCACCTCAATACAAAATCAATTTTGATTCATTTTAACACTTTTATTTCATGATATACAAGCAGTACCCCACAGCTAAGCTACAGATGCTGTTCAACCACCTAGCTACCCACTTAGCTCAGCACCACAAAGGTTCACATTAGCACATCAGGCCCCGGGAGAGAGCCTCCTCCTGACTGGTGGCTGTGGGGGTTCACCCAGGGATGGGGGAGGCTGGCAGATGGTATAGTGGTATGTCTGACGGACTGATGGATGGATGCATAGCGCTGACTCTGTCATTCTTCTGTTGATGTTGCTGTCTGGTCACAATCTCTACAGAAGTCCCTTTTTATATGATATTTACATAAGCTGCTATCTCTCTCTTGGTGTATTCTTATCTGTAGCTCCAACAATAAACATGAAGGTAACGTTTCTTAGGATATCAGTCAGACTAGGGCTATCACTATTTATTCAAAACAAATTATTAATAAGACGTGGCTGAAAAATAGATATTGGATCTGTAATTCACAGTATGTGAAGGGAAAAAACACCTCTTAGCTACTCGAACTAGCTTTTCAATTTTAAACCCACAGTAAATAGAGAACAATGCTCAAAATTGTTCTGTATAAGTGCTGTGACCTGTACTTAACTCTTCTATTGTTGTTTTCTTTGTAATAGAAAAAAATTGTGAATTAGTGAGCCATGCAGAGCAGATATTTTGACTCCAAAAGAAATAATGTGTGGGAAGCATTCTGGATTTGACACTGTATGTAGATAGATATTGGATGAAGGTGAGGTTGTTTGTGGACTTTGTTAAATTTAGCCTAAATTTGGAGTGATTCTGTATATATCTGTAGCATTAGAGCCTCTGACAGAGGCCGTCAAAATACTAAGGTGAAAAAAGGAGAAACCAAACAACTCAAAAGTTTAGTGCTGTCTAGAATTGGCAAGTTAATGATTTAAATCAGGATCTCATCCCAGAAGAGAACAAATTTGAGCAAGCATTAAAGGCCGTCTTTTTGTACATGATCCTTTTTCGATACCCCGCTATTATTTTGTTTGGTAGCAAAAAAAGCACTGAGTCTAGTATAGACTAATTTCATAGGCCCATGGAGAGAAAACGTTGGGCAAAGTTAGAGGAGAGTTCAAAGAATTTGATTTTTTGTCCCTTTTTTAAAAAACGGGAGAATATTCAGATGCAAGCAGCCAGCAGTCTTATCCTCTGGATGTCACACTCTTAATCACATTCAGTCTTTCTTTTCTAATTGATTTGTTCGCCTGTGCCAGTGAGTTTTAGTGTGAACATCTCATTGTGTGTCTTCAGTGACCACTGCAGCTGTTCCCATGCCAATTAGCACGCTGGCTCAAAGCAGGTGCCAAGGCAAATATTTAGCTAATTATCAATATTTAATAGCATGTCTGCACTGGCTCCGTTCCTCCTAAGGTCCAGCAGATACTATTAAATTTCACCCCATAGATACACAGTTATGACACGTAATAACTACTTGAATATAAAAGAGATTAATAATTTAAAGTGAGCCAACAAATTAGGACCATCATTTAAAAAAAAACTAGGCTTGAAACCATTTTGCATAAAACCAGCCCGGTTCAAGGTAATGCCAAGGCTCTCCTGATAAAGAATTACAGCATTAATTCAGCAAAGTGAACTTATTGCTCCTACTCCTTCTCCGAGATCCCTGGAGCATTCGGAGTAGAGGAATGAAATGATAGCATTCATGGGCACAGAGGCGCTTATTTCCATTTCCCCCATCAAACCTAGTCTGAGTTTCTGTGTGTGTGTGTGTTGTGGTGAAGGGGGAAGGATTGGTCCTTTTCTCCTTGTGGTACAATTGCTGAGGTCCCTGTGAATAGCGTGTTTTTATACTGAAGGTTCCCTCCCCAGAGGGGCTGAGGCCTCTACCAGAGGTCCATTGTGTACACACAAACAGAAACAGACACACAAACACACACACTGTGACCTCTCTGGGTCATTGCTGGAATTGCATAGACATGTCCCACCTTTGAACATAGACATGTCCCACCTTTGATGTGAGGATCTTCACTGGCATCCTAATTGACTCTCCAAGCTTTGTCAAATGAACACGATCAACAGGAGCAACATGGTCTCACAGAAATCCGTGAAATAGCCACGGATTTCGCTTATCTCAAAATCCGTGGAATAGCCACGGAATCACTCAAACTTCCGTGAAACTGACACGGATTTCGCTACAATGCAAGTTAATGACAGTCATATCCCGTGGCTATTCCAACATACAAAGTGATTATGTACATTCACTGAGTGAAGATTTAGAAAATGAAACATATATTTCTCGCTAGAAATGTGATCAAAATCCATTTTTATGCAGAAACTAAGTCAAAATATTGATTTTTCACTAAAAATGAGAGAACTGTCCGCCATGTTTTTTGTTCTGATCGCTGGGACCTTGAAAGTCACGTGACTTGGAACGAACCAATAGCCACGGGATATGACTGTCATTAACTTGCATTGTAGCGAAATCCGTGTCAGTTTCACGGAAATTTGAGCGATTCCGTGGCTATTCCACGGATTTTGAGTTAAGCGAAATCCGTGGCTATTTCACGGATTTCTGTGAGACCAGGTTCACAGGAGTTATTTATTTGGAAACACTAAAGATCCACCTCTGCTTACAAAAATGGGGTTGGCTGTCAGTGTGTAATTGTTCTGTGATGTGATACAACACATGTACAAATGATACTTTTAACATCATGACTGACACATAACAGGGTTACTTTTACATGTGTATTGTCTATTGTTAAGAGGTTGTTGTGAGGTTTTCAACATTAAAGTGCGTTTTCAGAATTCCTGTTCAATTCCCACTGAGCAAACACTTCAGTTGTGCAGTAAGAGCTCCAGCACCTTGCGCGGCAAGCTCTTTTAATGGAGCATGTTGCTGGAGGCATCGTTGCTTGCTTGTGTGATATTACCATTTATCTGCTGTTTTGAATTTTATTTGAATTGGGATGAAAAGATCACCAGAAGATGTTCACTGGCAGACACATCTTAACCCCAGTTTTTTTTTTCTTCTTCTTCTTCTTCCACATTCTAATTTCAGACATGCCAAATGACTTGACATAGTCTTTTATACTTCTATCCTTCCCCGTGTGCCTTTTGGGATTTAACCTGCTTTGGCAAAGAGGGAGAGAGTCTACTGCTTTTCCCTAAGGATATGCATGCAGAGGGCAGAAAACATCAATGGGCCACCGTTACACATTGGATCTTTGTTGATGTGACAAGGGCTTGCCAAGTGTTTTTAATCGTACCGAGTGAGGCGTTCTAGAAAATAAAAAAAAATTAAGGATTAAATATCTTGGCTTCAAAAGATGCATTTATGAAGAAAAGGAGTGCTTGAAACAAATTATTTTAGCTCTAATTCAGATTTTACATCACATAAACATCCCTATTTAATGCGCAGTCTGTATCATTAAACCTCCAAACCATACCACCATAAATGTCATTTGTTCCTCTCCTATAATACCACCCATAGGAGCCTCCCTACAAGAGATCAACATGTCTTCATACCTAAATGTAATCATCACGATTTTAAAAACTTGGTTAATGTTGTGGTGAGGTTTGCTAACAAAACCACTCGGTTAAGTTATGGGAAAGACTGAATATCCACTGATGGAGCTGCGGTTGTTATGTATGTGACATAAAATGTGATATAAAACGTGACATAGCTATGCAAGGAGGTTAAATTACATACAGTACAGCCCAAAAGTTTGGACACACCTTCTCATTCAATTCGTTTCCTTTATTTTCATGACTATTTACATTGTAGATTCATCAAAACTATTAATGAACACATGTGGAATTGTGTACTTAACAAAAAAGTGTGAAATAACTGAAAACATGTCTTATATTCTAGTAAGCAAAGGGTGGTTACTTTGAGGAATCTAAAATACAAGACATGTTTTCAGTTATTTCACACTTTTTTGTTAAGAACATAATTCCATATGTGTTCATTCATAGTTTTGATACCTTCAGTGAGAATCTACAATGTAAATAGTCATGAAAATAAAGAAAAACGCATTGAATGAGAAGGTGTGTGTCCAAACTTTTGGACTGTACTGTAATTAATTTAAAATAACAACATTGACTTTTGGTTTCGCTGGTGATGTGAATACTGGTCTCCTGAGTCCCGTGTTTGTTTAATAGTGAGCCAACATGTATGCAAACACAAAACAAAGATGGCTATAAACCCTCTGCTTATCTACTTACCTCATTACTGCTGGGCTACACACTGTGATTAATCTGTGATTGAAAAAAACCCTGAATAAATCACAAAGAAACATTTTTTTAGGCAAGACATTAAGCCTTGCAGAGTACACATGTGTAGGTTGATGTTTGCTTGATTGAAAGGCCTCTCAGGCTTTCACTCCCTATTGTGGTAGCTGCTGCATCATCCTCTGCTCCAACCAGTTTCCTCCCACATATTTTATGTAGCTATACTTTTTTTCTTTTTGGCTCCAAACAACTTGTGTGAATGTGAAGAGCAGTAAACTCAACTGCAGCTTCAATAAGTCCCATCAGACATTTTTCAACAGTCTATGTCTAAATACTGTCTCTGAGCCTGACGACCCAAAGGCATATTTTTTAATTTAGCATTATAGTGACTTGTTGAGCAAGCAGCATTAAGTGTGTAGCTATTTAACTTAATGACTTGTAAACCCTACATAATTTATTATAAAATAGTATTAGTTGAACTTGAAGTCATTTATTTTTGGTGATTTTTAAATATTTACAATGGTGGTTTGAGATTTGCTTGCAGATTGACAAACCAGGCAAATCAGGACTGTGTCAGACCATATACGTTCTACAGACTAGCATTAATAAATTAAATGGAATGTATTATTGGAAAACACATTTATCTTTAAGACAGTGAAGATGGTAAACCAAAAAAACAAGAAACTTACCTCTTACATGCGGTTATTCTTGTCAATTTTGAAGAAAAAAAGAGGACACTATTAAGAAAACAACACTTTATCACATTTATGGGTTTTTCACATGAGAAGCATGAGAGAGATCCTCAGGGAGGTCTGTGACCTTTGCTAATAAACAGCAGGTTTCTGACAAAAGTTGTACCTGCAACAACCCTGGCAAAAGACAATGGAAATGATGTACTTACAGATGATAAAAACCTTTCCAAATATTCTGAGAAGACAGTTTTTGCCATTTATTTTTGCTTGACATGAACAACAAACTTGACAATTACCTGCTTGACAGTCCTTCACACTCTTGATCCTTTGTTTGAATATCATTGCCATGCACGCTTTTTCTCTGCATACTGTCAGTCAGCTGTCGTGCACAGGAAGAAACGGAAGTTTCTATTTAAAAAAAAAAACATCTGTGAAAACCCACATTGCCTCACAAATTGTAATAATCACATCAATCTCTCTCTTTCTGCATTGCTTTGTTCATTGAATCATCATTGAGTTTATTTGAACCTTTAACACTGTCAAGTTTATTTTAACAACAAAACAAAAGTGAGTAAGTGTTAAATGTTAGATGCAGTATTTTTTAAACACATGCAGAAGTAAATTGGGCATATTGATATTAATATTCTTCTTTAAGGCTGCACAAATATTCAATCCCAAATCTTAGGTGAATTTGTGGTCCTTGGACAGTAAATATACTTGAAACATAAGGACATCAAAAAAGACCTTCCCAAGGACACACATCTACAGGTAAAAAAGTAAAAAAAAAAAGAAAAAGCTGTTTTGAATTTAAGTATTAAAATGAACTGTGTGTGAGACCTTAATGAGACAGAAAAAAAAATCACACAAGGTCGTCTTTCGTAAGAACAGAAATTCCATCCCTGTGGGGCAGAAAAGACAGAACTTTTTGTTTTAGCAAACTGCCCATCAAATAAGCATAATTACCATCAGAATTCATACGGTGTTCGGAGACTCCTGAAGGCAAGCGGCCCCACTCAAATTAGCAGCTCTGATAAATCACCATTAATTAGCTAATAAAAGCCAGCAGGTGGTTCGGAGCCCAAAGACATTCCCCGGTTGTCTGAATTATGTATATTACAGCAGTGCACTGATAAAGTAAATGAGCAGGGGGAACAACAGATAGGAGTTCTGGAGGGCCCTCGTGTAGGGATAATGCTCCAATCAAATCTCCTGCAATTCCACAATCCCACCCACAGGAATACAAGTGGCTCTGACCCCCACTCAAATCACATAACACACAGGGCTCTGGTGTGAGGCATATTTATACATGGATTATGCATACGGAATACAAAGTTTGCCTTTGCCCACCCCTGAATAAAGAGCTTGTAAAGATGTTATACTTTCATTATAGAAACATAAGGCAATTATTTGGAGAAGGGAGAAAGGCGGATTGATTGAGGCACAATGACCTCTCTGCATTGAGCTGACAAGGGCAGCATGTATTCTTGATCATCTTCATCATCATGCATCATTCAGCACTCAAACCACAATGAGTTGTAGCTGCATTACCTGATGTTTAGCCAAGACCGAGATTTTTCATAAAGAGTTTGGGTATTTATTTAAATCTAGGCCTGATTTTTATGGCTACTATAAGCATTTACTCAACTCAGTAGGAATATTGTTTGGTTTGGGAAAAGGGCAAAACCCACAATATTTTGTGCATGTTAACATTCTAAAACAGAGAAAAGCTGTAATCAGCAAAGAAGAAACAAACGATCTACTGGTTATCTGAATTGTTGTTTATAATTTAGGTCAATAAAGTAGTTTGTCCAAGTAATCCAACTAATAATTAATCGTATGACTGGATCAGCTCTAAATTATTATATGATTTGTTACACTGTAAAAAAAGATAAACAATAGCTACTCAATAAAATTGAGGCAAAAGATTGCACGCAATATTATTAATTAAATCTAACTACGTTACAAGTTGAGTTAATAACAACTTAACAGGAAGTGCCTGTCATTTAAAAACGGACTAATTCTATTGTGTTGGATTCATTCAAAATTCTCTTGATTTAGAATTACGTACACATAAAGATTATATTTAATGTGATCAAAATAAGTAGATTCTATCTCAAACATTTTTATATTGAAGTTACTTAAACAACTGCCTCAAAATCAAGGACGCATTTATATTTAATACATTTTATCAAATATATTAAGTAAAATGAGATGACTACAGAATAATTTATTACAGTGTATATTGTGATTTTTTTCCCCCATCATTATTACTATTATAACTAAAGGTAGCATTGGCGATTATGGCATTATTGATAACAATATTACTACTCTTATTATTATTATAATTATTATTATATGGTTTTCTCTCTCCATGACTTCTCGGCTCACTTTCCTTCTCGTCCTTCAGGTCTTTACTGCTCAGCCGTGTCTCTCCTCCCACATCTGTCCCCATAACATCAACAAAATTCAAAAGTCACACAAAATTTAACAAACTAGATGAACATGGTGTCATTCCTGTAAAGTTATGTTCTCACTCCATGCCTGCTGCACCTCTCTTCACTGTTAACCCCCCAAACCTGCAACCCCAATTCCAGAAAAGATGTGGCATTGTCTAAAATGTAAACAAAACAGAATTCAATCATTTGGTAATCCTTTTTTACTCATATTTAGTCGAAAACTCTACGAAGACTGTATACTTTATGTTCAAACAATAAACGTTTAGCTTTATAAATATACACTCTGAATTCTTTATTTGATGCAGGGATAGAAGATTTGCTTTTGGCACAAAGAAACTGCCAGAACATACCATTCAAAGAAAGGTTAAGAGATTGGATCTTCTGGCCTTTCAGACACCAACAAATTCAATGCTCAGAGATCTCTTAAAAAACGAAGATATAAGAAAGAAAGAAAGAAACAGAACACTTTGAGACCCTGAAGAAACAGAAACAAAACTGGCAAGATACTAGAATCAATTTAAACAGAATTCTGGAAAAAAAAAAAAAATCATTCATCAATTCAAGATTTTCTGAGCAATGTTTCTCGAATTAAAGTAACCATGATTGAGACAGAAAGACAAACCTTTCACCATGGAAGAACTATATTATTAACCACAAACAAAAGTGAGTAAATGTTACTTTACTACTTTACTAATTATTTCTAAACTTATCAACAGTTCCAGTAATCCACAACAAATGAATACAGCCCTTTACACTCAACTCTTTGAAGCAAAAAATAGTTTAATCACATATATAAACGGGCAATCATGTGTTTCTTCCATCATTCAAACAGACAGCTGACAGTTTAAAATCTTCTATAGAGTTATTTCACCACCCACAAAATGTAATGCATAGGCTGTTGGGCTCTGTGCTCCAGTTCCAACCTGGTCTCACAGGAATCCGTGAAATAGCCACGGATTTGCTTAACTCAAAATCCGTGGAATAGCCATGGAATCACTCAAATTTCCGTGAAACTGACACGGATTTCGCTACAATGCAAGTTAATGACAGTCATATCCCGTGGCTATTCCAACATACAAAGTGATTATGTACATCCACTGAGTGAATATTTAGAAAATAAAACATATATTTCTCGTTAGAAATGTGATCAAAATCCATTTTTATGCAGAAACTAAGTCAAAATATTGATTTTTTTCACTAAAAATGAGAGAACTGTCCGCCATGTTTTTTGTTCTGACCGCCGGGACCTTGAAAGTCACGTGACTTGGAACAAACCAATAGGAAATATTCATGGAATAGCCACGGGATATGACTGTCATTAACTTGCATTGTAGCGAAATCCGTGTCAGTTTCACGGATATTTGAGTGATTCCGTGGCTATTCCACGGATTTTTGAGTTAAGCGAATCTGTGGCTATTTCACGGATTCCTGTGAGACCAGGTTCTCCAGTTCACGGCTTTTGGTCAGCAAGCCGTCGAAATCCTCGGCCCAAGCACATCCGTTCCTCTTCTGGGTGACCTCCCTACACTTGATGTCACAAAGCAGTTGACACCATAACAATAGCTTTAAAAGGACAAAGCCTGTTTATCTACAATATAAACCACTAGCTAACTGAATCACCTCACAGGTATCTTCCAGAACAAGAAAATAATCATCTTCAAAATGCCTTTTTTGCAATTCAAAAGTTCATAATATGCTATGAGAGCCTCATGGTAGTATTTGTACTTTGAGTTGTACAGTTTGTTCTTTCATTTGTACTGTCTTTGTAATTTAGTGTTGTGTTTTTTGTTGTTGTGTGTTATCTTCATCTTGATGCTGTCAAATAGAAAAAGAGGGGGCAAATCATACATGTTAAGAAAAACTTTTAAAGGACAAAAATATAAGGAAATGGTTAATTAACCACAGAATACAAAAATGTTTATTGACCCCTATTAAGAAAGTTTTACCCATTCACAGTCTGTATGTAGGCCTGTGTAAGCTTCATTGACAGGCACTTACTGTTATAAACTAAAGGACTATACGGAGGTGCATGGTTTCTGCCAGTATGCCGGCCAAGTGTCTTTATTTTATGCTACTTCACAGCTTTATACTCACCATCACAAACGTTCTATCACTCTCTAACTTTGTCTCTCTCACTCTGTCTCTCTCTCATTCTGTCTCTCTCACTCTGTCTCTCTCTGTCTCTCTGTCTCTCTCTCTCTCTCTCTTTTTCTCTCTCATTCTGTCTGTCTCTCTCTCTCTCTCTCAATTTCAATTCAATTTTTTTTCAATTCAATTGGCTTTATTGGCATGATGTAACAATGTATATATTGCCAAAGAAAGCATCAGAAAAAAAGATAACAAGATAAGGAAAGTAATATTTACAATAAATTATTATAATTCTATTATTCATTTTAAAAGAAAAGAAACACTAATAACTAATCTCTCTCTGTCTGTCTGTCTGTCTGTCTCTCTCTTTCTCTGTCTCTCTCTCATTCTGTCTCTCTCTCTCTCTGTCTCCCTCTCTCTCTCTCTCTCTCTCTCTCTCTCTCTCTCTCTCTCTCTCTCTCTCTCTCTCTCGCTGGCTGCACACTCACTAACATAGCATACATCCAGCACACTGAGTTGTTTCAGAAGAGATTTGTTTTCTTGTATAACCCATTTTAGTTTAAAAAGCATCTTTAAAATATATTTTTTTAATTCCCAGATCCGTTAAGCCTGAGGTGAAGGAGGAAACATGACAAGCATTTGTAATTCATTTAGTTATGAATAGACCCAACAATTTACTTTTTCATAAAACATTTGTAAATTGAATTCTTTTTTTCATTGTACATCCATGTTTGCTTGTGAGCAGTCATCTTCTTCACTGGCTTTGCTGACTCACTGCTACTCTTCTTCGTGGCTTCTGTCCGACAACTGTAGATCAGTTGAATAGTGTGAAACTGTATTGCATACTTCCACACATGTATGGGCATATTTATGCATGAACCCACTCATATAAACATTCATTCATTTTTCACAATATGTCCATTTGAAGTTTGAAATCAGTTTCTATATGTGTGTACAAAAAAATCCTGATGTAAATAGCCATAATACCACAATTTTATAGATAAGAATCAGTATCATGGTAAATATGCAGATCCGCTGAGTGGGCTCTTATTTATACGCAACAGGAGTAACACCACTTACCTTTGGAGTGGGTGTAGCTCAAGCACCCACTTTATAAAATCCCTGCGAAGCATCATTAGCCTGAATAGGGGTTAATAAGGGTTAAATCAACATGTAGAAGAGCTTTGATGGCTGGTTAGCTGCTCAGTCTTTGATGATCACTATATTCAGTCACTTTTTCACAAAGTGATGTTTTAGTGCAGTTTGACAGACTGTTGTTTTTGTAAAATAGCATTTTTTTTGCACATTATAATCTGACTAACTCTGGTAGATTCTGCCACAACCAAGTTTACCCGTCAGCAAACGCAATCAGAAATCTAGTTTGCTTCTTTCCTCCTTGGGTAAATGAGCTCTTTTCTCTGGGTTAGATGTCCTGAGGCAGCCACTTGGCAGAGGGTGAAAGAAATGGCAAAAAGGCATCCACACAAGTGGGACATGGGAGCAGATGGGACACTGATTGCAGTGTTGTTTACAGCTGTTGAGGTCCTTCCACACTGCTATATAGAGGTCAGAAACTATGTCTGTCTGCCACATTTCACAGCACAACCACTGAGATACACAGGCATCTCCCCGGCAAAGCTCACCATCAATATTAGCAATTTTAAAAGAAACATGACGATCGAGTATATTTTGGGGAGGTTTTAGCAACGGGGTTATTTTTTTTGTGGTGGATGATTCTTATTCTTTTAGTCAATATCAGAGTTATTGTTTTCCTCAAAATGTTCTCATGGAAAAAAATGCAATGTGCACATGCTCACGGAAAGTGAGAAGGAAATAAAAAGGACAGCAGAGAATGAGAAAGAGAGAGTAACTGGAAGGAAAGCCATCCAACACAAAGGTCTTTGACGATCGTTAACATTTCTTTATGTTCGCATTGAATCACTTTATATGGTTTTACTAGGGACGTTGACCATTTAGGATTGCTCCATCAGGGTACTGACTATAGTCTGTATCTCAAGCAATAATAGCCCAGAGCGGCAGGTGAAATATATGCAAAGTAATCAACCTTTTGCAAAGGCACCTCAGAAGCACACATTTCAACAGCACAGTGTAATCTAATATAGTGGGTGGCATCAACTTGCTTTGCTGAGACATTACTTCCGACAAAGAATTTGCATGGCAAGATCATGTAACTTTTGTCATAGGCAATAAAAATGCTATATACCTCTCATTTCCATTACATTAGTTGACATACTGCCTGCAACGCTGACTTGATTGTCGAGCAGAAACATTGCCATTTTTGACATATAATGTATGTGTAGTAATTTCAGTAAAATAAAGAAATCCATAATTCTGTGCAGGGAACTGTCTGGCTATACTTTGTGTCTTTATATGAAATTATCTGTCTGAAATTTGTCTCATGGCTCATTTTAATCATGATTGGCAGCTAAGAATCTGTACACGTGATAATGACATTAAATGCTGCCTTCAAGTGCTGTCAGAAATACTGTAATTACAATTTTAGTACACACAAATGATCCGACCATGTAATAAAAGTGACCCTGGAGAAGATTGACTCCGTAAGACCTGAAAGGATAAGATATTATAGTAAAGTAAAATTACTGTGTGAGTTTAAGTAGACAGGGTCATCCACGTTTGTGTATTAATTCTTTAGACTGCGTCCCTTTTCTGTGTCTCATGTTTTTGTTAATTTTCATCTTTTGTTTAAGCCTTTGGTGGGTTTTTTTCTCAAATAAGTGTACTCTGACATTAGTTGCATGTATGATGTGGATTTCTTTCTTTGAATTTGTCTGACTTAATGAAAGATGTAGCTTAAAACATACTTGCATGCACATTGTTGTGTCATTTTAAACCCAGATTGGGTGACACAATCTTTCTACATGGAAGTGCACTGATCCACTGATTATAATTCATGCGAAGTTGGTTGTTCGGATTAAATATGCTACACCTCTTTAAACAGGATTTTTCATTGGGAACAAATATTTTTATTTCATAGTTTGTCAATCACCATAGAAATTTCTATTCCATTTATACTGTGGCAAACTGATAATTTAATATCTCTGGTTGGGGTGTTGTTAGAAGTCAATGAGCAGGACTGTACATTTGATAAAGTAATGTTACTGTCAAGTATTTAATTTACTAGCTGAGCACAAAAAACAGACACTTTGATTTGATTATTGTACCTATATAGGTTTCTCAATTTAATTACCAGAAAACTTCTATACCATTATTGCAGAATGACGATTTTTATCCATGTGACCCACTGATTTCTAAGTATTTGAAAAGACAAGATATGTTTACCACTTTAAATGCTGGAAGTATGAACCTATGATATAGTCCAGAGCATTATACAAGGAGGAAAAAAAGATGTCAAGGTAGCAGAGTTAATGGCAATTACGACCATCTGTTTTTAACAAGCATATCATAAATCTCTAACAATGATATCCCACACTACATCACATCCATGTACAGTATGCGTCCCTGCGTAATGTGCAGAGCGTAGTGTAGTGATTTGTGGCTCACACAAAGTGAGGAACATAAAAGAGAGATGAACAGACATAAAGCACCGTGTGTGGGAAGCTTGGGAAACTTATAGAGTGTCTCATTAACAAGGCGAGATCCAAAGTGTGTTAAACATTCTAATGGGATGCTGAGTGTATGTGATTTTTGTCCTCTACAGCCTTCGTTTCCATATCGTAAAACTCTGTGGAGTTCACATCAACCACAGAGGCTTGACATGTTTAAGTTTAATGATAAATAATGATTTATTTGGATATTTAATATTCCTGCTGCTATGCCGACCTAATCTATGTGTCCGTGACTTACAGGAATTCCCCTTAAAGCCCATTATAAAGAAGGATTCATTTCATCACCAAAAGTTGGCTAATTTATTAATGTCTCATGTTGTTAAATATGATAGCATTCTAGTAGTTAATGTATTTTTAATAATGCAAATATTTTAATTAGCCTCACCCCCTCACCATGCATGTAATCTCAAGTGTATAGTGTTTAGCGTTGATGTTTGCTCGGTCTGCCACTGACAAACCTCCTTCTGCTATTCATCTGAAATAATTCAAGTCAGACAATTCTATTTTTCAAATTATAATAAGTTGATAAGTAAATTAACAAATAAACCACAGGTTAAAGCCTCAAACTGTGTCAGAAAAATCAGGGTTTGACTAGAAAAAGTATTCCAACCCAGTTGCCAGAATAAAATGTTGGTATTGTACTTTACTGCAAACCACAAATACTTTAAATCTTTTATTTCCAGAACCATTTCAACCAGTGTGTTTTCATCCCCTACTGGCTCACAGTTTTGAATATGTGGTTAACATTATGAATTCAAACAAAAAATACTTGGTTAGGTTTTTATGCATCAAAACTACTTGGTGGCTAAGTGTATCACGTGGGTTTCCCCCACTACCATGCCCCTTTAAGAGACTAGGGGCAGTTCCTGTGTCTATTCACCCCAATGAGAGAAGTGAAAGTGAGCAGAGATTACGACAGACTCTTTCGCCCCATATCCACCAAATTAAATACCGGACCCATTTTACAAAAGCCGTACTTCCTTCATTCTTGCAAGATCTGGCAACCAGTGGCGGTTCTAGACCAATTTTACTTTGGGGGCCAAGGAGGGGCCAGTGTTTAATCAGAGGGGCACATTAACAATAATCAAAAATGATATTTAAGCATTCAAAACCTTTATTTTAGCTAAAAGTCTCATATTTGGAAGAACTACATTGATTGAAACAATGAGACTTACCAACATTAACAGTTATTTTTTGTACGACAATGACATTTCTCATTTTTGTGCACAATTACTCTTTTTATTTTGAAAGTGCAGTAGAGTGAGAATTATCTTTATATTTAGCTTTTATTGCACAATTAAACTATTATACAATGTACACATTCTAGGTTCCTTTTGTGTACAATGACATATTGTTTGAACAAAAAATAGGTAAGAATTGTTCTGTCGTTCATCGTTATAAATTGTGAATTTTGTTATTAATTTGACACAGGGGCCACAGCAGGGGCCAAGGGCTTCTTCACAGGGGCAGTGGCCCCTGTAGGCCCCTGTGTAGAACCGCCACTGCTGGCAACACAGAAGCTTTTAATGTTTGCCAAAGTTGTGAATTTTTTTTTTAGCTAGCATCAACTGACAATCGCAAGCTAATTTTTTATAATGCTTAATATTGCTGTTGGCTGTATAAATATCACATTTTAGCAAAGAAACTGTATAAACTCTCCTTGACATTTTCAACTATATTGCACTTCCATCATGTCCTCTTGAGTTGCTCAAAATATATAACATTTGATACGATTGAAGCAGCTTCTAATGTGTCATCTTTTGTAATAGAGCTTGATAGTACACTGAAAAAAATTGGAGTGACAAAGCTAGGCAAGTTTTTCCACACAGAAAGTGTTTGTATTCTTTACTCAGGCTGTTTCTAAGTAATATTTATTTAATAGACAGCTCTATTTTTTTATTTTTATGAAAATACACAAGTAAATTGCAGATTCACTGATGTTCCTCGATTACATTTTACTTGGAAATATCAACTAATTAAGAAAATGAACTGGTTTAGTGAATATCACTTGAAACGAATGATTCAATTTACATACAAAAATGAGGACACATAATAACAAACAATCACTAAGCAATGCACTACATGAAAAACTGCTATTTTAAAGTAAAAGCACTGAATTTGTATTTCTTTGTAGAATTTATATAGATGATTGAAATAATAATTACAGGGCCAAAAATGTTTTTGTTTTTTCAGTGTAGGTGACATCAAATCTGACGTATTTACAGACAGAAGTTAATTTATATCATTTCATTTTAATCCTTTAAATAACACTGACTTGGTTCCACGCAAGGTTGAAATGGGACCAAATATCAATCATCTGGGTAAAAGTTCAGGATCTGTTTGATCCATCCTACCACCCCGACCTACGGACTTGGATGCTCTCTATACAATGGCTCATATATACGTCATGCAAATGCTCATGGGTGCTGAAAATGTTTCATATCAACATATCATACACTGCCAACATTTTTTTCTGTCGACTGGACTCCAATATTGCTGCACAGTACCCATCACCTCAGTGGATTGTCACTGGGGTCCATCAGCAGGGCAGCCAGTAAATAGTGTTTCTGTATGGGTGTGCACTGCTTAATAAAAGCACACTGTTTTGATACGATCTACAGTTTAATGTGCATACATTACGTAATGCTTTACATAGATTTAATCCGATCACACAGTAGATCTGTGTTTGTGTTTGTGGTTTGAGATTGGGTGTATGTGTGTGTCGTGTGAGTGTGAGTGGTGTGTGTGTGTGTGTGTGTGTGTGTGTGTGTGTGTGTGTGTCCTTATTGGTGCTTTGAGATGCATAGCCATTGAGGCCATAATTTAGTCCATTATGTCCTCTGGTTTGCAGTCGTAGCCCCAGGCCTCTGGCACTGAACGTTGTGTCATTTGCTACCAACTGGGTTTTTGATGAGAGTGTGTGACCTAGACGCCTCATCCCTCACCACTGTCTCATTCCCTTTATTTACATCTGTCTTTAGCATTCTAATTACTCTCTTTATTGCTTTAGCCTGGAGGAATCTGTTATACTGGAGGAAAAAAAAGACTAAGGACACTGGAGTTTTAACCAATAATAAAGCAGCATAACTCCCATTACCCATAGGCAAAGATTGGGCCTGTGAGGGTCTCCTGTTATGGGCTGTGGGCAACTATGAAAAGTCGCCTCAGTATCACATTTACATGCAGGGGTCCATTTGCCTGTCTGATGTGTGCATTTCAAAACAATTTGTTTTCACTTCAAAGTCTTGCAAGGTCAAAAGAGAATTGGTTTTCCTGATAATAAGCAGTTTTATAGATGTTTCTGCTGGTGTGATCATATTGTAAGCAAACGTTTAATTAGCCGATTTGATAGTTTTGCCTAAATTCTCACACACACACAAAAATGTGCATTTTATTTGCCACTTTCTTATTATTCGCAAAACAAGCTGGATGCACATTCAGTATGTCATATACTCTTTATTTTTGGACAATGTCAATGCAAAAAAAATAAAACTTTTAAATGTTCTGTCCCTTCCCACCGAATTTTATGAAATAGCATCTAGAGCAGCCACAGCAGTCTTTAATGAGCTCTCAACTTTAAAGACTTGAAGGATATTAACAAGCTGCTTGACAAATGGTGCTTAGAAGCACATTAAAGACGCAGCTAATGGTGCGCATAATGACGGCTAATTTTCGATCAGATATAAATTAGAGCCCCCAACAGTTATTTGCCTTAAGGACTTTATGTAAATGATTCTGTTCTGTATAAACTGAAAACTGAGGGAGTGAGTGAGTGAGTGAGAGAGGGGAGAGAGAGAGACTAGCACTCCTTGTGGGTATGATTAATAGATCTGCAACAGAGCACGGCTGTCAAAACCCAATGAACACACATCCAGTAGACAGCTCTACCACCTTCTCATTAAGGTCCAATCTCTACGAGGTCTACAACTTACTCATTCGGAACACCAAAACAGCCTCTGAGAACGAGCGAGTGTGAACACTCGATGGATGCAAAAAGAAGATCAGGTGAAAAGGGAATGCAAGGAGGAGACCTAGCTGTTCATAAACGTGTAGACCCATCCGATGTTGTTAAATATTTGATGGCTGAAGGCACTTTGATACTATCAATTTACACATTAGGTCATAATACATAACCGAGTGGTGTGACTGAATTAAATGATGAGCACATTTAGTTAATAGCTTATATATTCATACACATTGTGAAGAGTCCACAGATTAAGATCTGTCATTCTGATGTCAAAGGTCCTGGTGTTTTCTTTCTTCATGGAACTGCACCAATCCTCTGGTTTTAAATCATGCAAAGCTGCATGTTCAGATTAAATATGTCAAATATGCTTTAAACAGGCGATTTTATTGACATTACTGTTGTTTTTGTTTTTAATATAAAATGTCTTGAACACAGATTACCAATAGTATGTTTTACATGTATTGACACAAATTATAATAAACAGAACCAGAGAGAATTTGGATATTTTACCAAGAAATTCACCAGGTAGTTTAATTGTATAACAGGTAAAGCTAAATTTAGCGTATGATCTCAACATTTATCCTGTATAAAATTATCCTGCTTTGTCTGATGGTAATAAAGCTCTAACTTTACATTTTTTTTGGCTTTTTTGGCTCACAGAGTCTCTAGGAATCACTTGATTAAATCACTTGATTAAATCTTACGTCTTAGTTATTTCATTTAAATGATCATTTTGTTCTCACTATGTAAATGCTTGTAAAGCGGAATGATAAACTCCTGGTTCTGATTTAAAATGGGCTTGTCCATTAAACTACAGTAACCACAGAAAGAGCAAAAGATTTTTTTTCATTTTCCTGAACTCAACTGACCTTCTTGTTCCTTCATCTAAGAAGTCTGGAGATGTCAATGGAATTAATTATTTATTTTCATGGGCGTCCATGTGATACACTTTCTTAAAATACTATGGTTATAGAGTTATGTTGACAAAAACTTGCCATGATGTTTTTTTAATTGGTTGTTCCTCAAACTCCCCTAGCTGTAAGAAAAGGTATTGTAAATGGTTAATATTGGTGGCGAAGAGAGAGAGACGCCAGTTTTATTTTCCACAATTCACAGAAATAATCTTCATGAAAATAAGCCTTGATTTGACCTAGGGAAATATTTACCCCACTGGCAAATTACTGAATTTACTGAACAGAGTTGGCCCTTTAGAAAATATGAGACACACTCTGCCATGTTGTAGGTAGCTTTGCTGCAACATACTATCAGTGGAGTATACATTGATCCCCTTTAAGCAAAACCATTTGAATATTCATTTAGATCCATGTTAAAGAATAAAATTCACAAAAAAAGGAATCAACTGTATAGATAATAATCTACAAAACGTTGAGTTTTGTAGAAATAACACAAATGTTAAGATTCTATTAATAACAAATGTATTAAATACATTTTAAAAAAAGCACTGGGGAAAAGGCAGAACTTGGTTATGCAACCAAATCATTATTTTGGTGGCAGCCACATGTCAAGGGTGACTGTGGCCTCTCAGCACCCATCCTCTAATCACGCCCCTGAGCTATTTTAGTTATGAAAGCTATGAACGTATCCTATAGTATTAATATAAGAGGGTTTATTTTCTTCTTTTTTTCCAGCAAATTCCATTTTTTCTGAAACATAATTAAGATCCCGGTGAACGATAATTTATCGGCTATTTTATCGGTATGCTTAATTTTTGATTTAATGCAGGCTACGTGCAGACAGCACATGAAAACCTCTATCTGTATTTCTAGCATGGAAAAACGCGATTTTAAATTGCAGAATTCAAAATAAAAGCACTGTGTTTGGATACATCAATATCATAAATTTTTAATAAGGAAGGAATTCTTGTCTATGCCTGTCTGCAGCACCAATACATTTCTTCTGTTACATTTCAAATTAGGGCCTTTTGCTAAAATATTTTTTTCTTACTTAAACGCTAAAAATATAAATTTCTGGCAAATGTGGCCTGTCTTTACTCGCAGTGTAAAAAAATAGATGCAAAATTTACCGCTGCTGAACTCCAGCATAATTTCAGTTTTCAGAGTTATAAAATAATGTGTGTCAAATTAGTAGCGACGGAATCACCAAACTTTTATTTCACCAGTTTAGGCTCATGTGGATTTGTTTGGTATGAATTTATGGCCTCGTGGTTGAATTAACGAGTCAGTCTTCAATCAGCATAAAAAAGCGAATATGTTTAAATGTTTTTCGTTGGTGGAAATGGACCGAGTGTATTTTCAACAAAAAGTATGCCTACCCCTGGCATCAAACCGTCTGTTTATGAGCGCGCGCTTGGCTGATACGTGCGTGCACGTGAGATTATATTAGAGAGAGAGAGAGAGAGAGAGAGAGAGAGAGAGAGAGAGAGAGAGAGAGAGAGAGGGAGAGAGAGAGAGATGGAGCTGTTTCATTGGCAGATAAAGTGTGGCTCCTTTTGCATGCCATCCTAGATCAAAAAGTATCCCACCAAAAAAATCCTCCAAGCCATCCAACGCTGCTCCATCGATTAGTTTCTGGAAAACACTTAACAAACTAATGACCACTGATGGCTGATGAATATTGCATCGACAACAACTGATTGGCGACAATATCAAATAGCGATTCACACTGCACGAAGCCATTTGACGCGTGTTGCACAATATTTTGGCGGTGCGTAAAAAGCGACAACAGATGATAAATAAAGGGCTTATACAGTGGCGCGTTCAATCCGTGGCGCACACTTCGTCTAATTCGAGAGCAGTCGCGTCTTTGAAGGCAGACACTTGGCGTAAATGTACAGTTAAAATATTCTACTCTCAGGTCCCCAGGCGGAGCTCCGACAGTCCCTGGCCTCATTAAATTTTCATCAGTATCCCTGTGAAAGGGGGGAAATGTTCAGGGGAAAGAGAAAAATAAAACAGAGGGCGTAATTATAACAAAAGGAAACAGCGCTGCCCTTTTCGTTTTGTAGAAGGCTCCCACAGTGTCGCTCCCACTGTTCTGTATGTTCCAATGTATGGAGCACATGTGTGTGTGGCTTTAAGGTAAACTGTTTGCTTCACATATTTATCATATAAAAAAGGTCCTTCGATTTTCTTCATTGTGCTGCTGCTGCTGCTGAGGTCTTTCTGCTCTATATGTTCATGTGTGTGTGTGTGTGTGTGTGTGTGTGTGTGTGTGTGTGTGTGTGTGTCTTTTCAGTGCAGGGGCCACATTGATTCGCTATCAAAGAATCCAGATCGATTTTCTCCCAATATGCGAAAAGCAGGAGGCAGCAGACTGCTGGAGAAGCTGTCTGTCTGTCTGTCTGTGTACGTGTGTGTGTGTGTGTGTGTGTGTGCATGTGTGTGTGTGTGTGTGTGTGTTCGTAGAGAGAGAGAGAGAGCTCCGGCTTGTCAACCAGCAGCGAGGCTTCACTGCATAAAGTTAATTTCAATTCCCGATGAGACACTCACTCGGCAGCCCTCCCTGACCAGCGGTAATTAACAGGGATAGCTAATGACTACTTAACTCGCTCTTCATAATTATCTGGTTTTCATAATTCGATGTGTAATTTAATAATTCGCTCTTATTAACGTATTAAGTGAATGGCTCATTTAGGGGAAATTAGAAGCACTCACCAGGAGCATCTTTTAATTGATGAACCATCATCGCTGTCTCATTAATAAGGCTCGTTTTGATACTCTTAATTTGTCACGAGGATGGCGGGTGAGCATGTTTGGTTTATGAAGGCGTTGTCTTTCCAGTTTATAGCCGTTTTATTAAAAGGTTTTTGTTGGATAAATACTGAGGAAGGATGCACGTCTAATTTATTAAAGTATTTATATATTAGAATAAGTAATAATATTAAAATATATTTAATGGAAACATTGTTTGTCTCGTCATGTGCCACTTAGGTGAGGTTCATGATACTATTTTTATGCTTATAGAAAATATAAAAACACTAACAGATAAAAACTTCTAATTTATTATTGATTTAAGTATTCATATATATATCATAAATTTTAACTATTTGGTGAAAACTTCAATGTTTTTCTCGTCATGTGACACTTAAGAGAGGTTCATAATATTTTTATTTTATGTATTTTTTTTATTTTTTATTTTAAATCTATGGACTAATAGTTAAATGTGCTTTTTGTAATATGCCAAATCAAATGTCTTCCTCCTGCTAAAAAAAATAACTGCTAGGATCAATTTGAAATTATCCCCAAAATAATGGCATGCAAATCTATTCCAGGTGCTGTAAATAATCAGTGTAAACGTGGAGGACAGCTTTCAGAAATGCTAATGTGTGGCTGCCTCTCAGGTATCTGTCCATGGTGCTGAAACGCTTGCTCAGCGCTCAACAAGCCAGCCAGTCAGTCAGCCCTGCAGCCCCCCAAACAGCAACTCTGCTGTGGACATGACATTAAAAATGCTCCCTTCTTCTTCTTTTTCTTTTTCTTTTTTTTTTACCCTCCTCCTCCTCCTCCTCCTCATATCTAACCATAACTCCGAACCAAAGGTTTTGCTTCAAAGCCTGCATGCCCGCATGCACGAACGAAGCGTGTTTGAGTGTGTATTTAAATAGAGACGGGCACGTTGGCAGGCGAGCTGTTTTTCTGGCGGGCTGACATCTGGCAAGTCTGCGCTCCAGGGACCCATCCAGCTCTCCATAGACCCCCTGATTAGACTCTAATAGAATATTAGCATTTGCTCTCAGGTAAGGCAACAGTGAGCTGCATAAGCTGGCAGCAAGTCAGTGGAGAAGCCACGTGTGTCTTTAACAGTGATGGAAAAGGGAGCTCCTGTAAGGCCTGCGTTATGAGGAGGCCTGGAGGAGGCAAAATAGCTGCTTCTAATTACATTTTCATTTTAGTTATTCATCTCTAATATTACCCAGACAGTGGGAGGACAGATTCTTGCCCATGAGCACTGTGATAGGGCTCGTTGCAGTGTGCAAAATCAAGCCTGACACCTTTTTTGGTTGCGTAAATTCTCCTTTTAAAAACCAAAAATGGCAATATTTGTAGTGAAATAAGCGTAAAGAATCCACCAAATGTCTTGTAAAAGCTGAGCAGCCCACAGCTAAAGCGTTCCCAGCCTCCTCATCAATAAATAAAGAGATGAATAAATAAAAGAATATTAATACGTCTGGATGACACAGTGTAGTCATGGAAAACGTCCAATTAAATGTTAAAGTTTGTTCTTTAATGAAACACATATTGCAGTTCAATAATTAAATAAATTAAAATTACATGGATGTAATAAATTAATAGAATAATTTAACCAGGAACCAAAAAGCAACATACATTACAGAAATAAGTTACCTCAGCTAAAACAGCAATACAGCAAAAACCTGTACGGATATATTTATGTGCATCGACTGGTTCCAATGAAATATTTACATTGTACACGTATACTTCCCATGAAGCTGTTTCTTTTTGTCTTCAAGAAAAAACATTACTTAAACAAGGTGATTCTTAACAAGCAACGACTTCATAATGATGCGCGTATATTTATACAAATAAATAGCAGAAAACATACATAAAATAATTTTAAAAGGAGAATACTATCTCATATATATCTCGATTGTACCATCTCAAATGTTAGAAATCGTAAACTAAAATTTTTTGTGACTGTATATTTCACAGTCGTTTCCCTTTAAAACCAGAACAACACGCTTTACTTGCTGTCAGAATTTGATTTTCTCAAGCAAAACGAGGAGGGGGGAATCCCAATAAATATATAATGAAGTAAACATGACCTCACTCAATAAATAGTTCATAAGATACCGGCCCACGCTGGGTTGTAAACTTATTGCAGCCGGCGAGAAATCATATTTTTTTAATTTGCGAAATTGTGTGAAATCCTTACAAGTGATTTGGATATTTCCACGTACTGAGGCCTAATAATAAACATCCAAACCCGGGTATCTTTAAAATAGATCCCTTACTTTTGATCACACACATACGTAACAAAATAAGTGGAATTAATTACACATTTAGACACAAAATGAAGTGTGTGACAAGTAAATTATTAATTTACACAGGATTATTTGGCAGTAATCTAATATTAGCTTTCAAGACCAAGTAGTGTGTTATTCTCTTAATCCCCTCATGGACCCTGAATAAATGCCAGACTGCATCGTCATGAACTCGGAGGGGAATAAAAATGTAGCTTATCCTATAAGCCAAAAATATAAACACCAATAGTCACCAACCAAGTGCTTCGAGTTAAACTAGCCCCACTCACTGTGTGTCAATAAAAACGCTATTTTCATTGTTTCTGCTAATGCAAACTAGAGTCCTCATTAGAAATAAATAAAAATGAAAGCATAGAGTCCTGTAAGTCATATGCGTTGACATTAAAAAGGTGAAGCATAGTAAGTGTGGAAACAGTGGTCTTACTTGCTCTGTCAAACGATGCTTTACTTGACTCCACGTCTCCCTCTCAGCGAGTAAAAGACGTGACTGTGGGCTTTTCGAGTCTTTCAGTCATTGTTCAATTTTTCGGAATTTTTCGAAGTTCAAAGCACAAAGTCATCGATGATTGAAAAAAGGGGTGTGAGATAGGAAATATGATACAAATCGTCTCTAAACACTTCCAAGTCTTTTGTGTGTAAAGCGATTCTTAGACGCATGCAGAGTATTTCATTCGTTTCTGTTTCTGTCGCTGGTTGCAAAACCAGACCCGCACCACGTTCTTTTTCAGGTCCAGCTTCTCTGCGATCGCTGCGATTTTCTCCGAGGAGGGACGCGGCTGAATGGCAAAATAGGCCTCCAGTGATCTCTTCTCCGGCGCGGCTATCGACGTGCGCTTCCTCTTTTTCTCCGCGCCGTTGAACAACTCGGGTTTATTAAGTTTCTCCCTGTGTGATTTCTCGGCTTCTTCTAGCCACGCTTGCAGGATGGGCTTCAGAGCGATCATGTTGTTGTGAGAGAGCGTGAGGGACTCGAATCGGCAGATGGTGCTCTGGCTGAGGGAGCCCACCCCAGGAATCTTGAGGCTGGCTAAAGCTGACCCTACATCCGCCTGGGTAACCCCGAGTTTGATCCGTCTCTGCTTAAACCGCTCTGCGAAGGCTTCCAAGTCCCTTGGATCGGCGTCCACGTCGCTCATGCCCATGTGCGGTGGTAGCCCGTGGGCATGAGCCATGTTGATGGCTGCCTGGTGCATGTGGTTCATGCCCGCCATGTGGGCAGGGTGCGCAGGCGTGGAAACCACCGAGCCATCCGGCCCTGCCATGGCTCCTAGTGCCAGTCCCGGGGTGATGTGGTCCAGCAGGTCCCCTTCCAGCGCCTGGTGAGGCTGGTGGTGGTGGTGATGGTGGTGGTGATGGTGGTGGCCAGCCAAGGCGGACGGATGAGAAATAGGCACCGAGGAGGAGGAGGAGGAAGACGAGGTGCAGGGGAGAGTGTTCATGGTGTGGTAGGTTGCGTCCGGCTTGAAGGGACTGTGATGTGGAGGGTGGTGGTGGCTCTTGGTCTGCGAGACTATATCCACCGCCGCTAGAGCTTCAGCCCGGGCCAACAAACTCTCATCCAAGCCTCCGAATATATTGCTCTGCAATTGCAAATAGAATGCACACATAACTGTCAGCAGGGAATTCTCCCTCCACTCCTCGGTTTAAAACATTTCCAGAATGTGAAAAAAAAAGAAATCCAAAAAAGGGGAGCACACAAAACAAGACACATGCAACATCCCAGGTCATAAAAATTAATACGCAAGGCAAAGCCGACTGAATACATAAGTTGAGCAGAGGAAAAAAATATGGAGGTGTTGGGTGATTTGCTGTGCAGACATGAAAAAAACATCAAGCAAAAAAGTGGGCTGTCAAAATGTGCCTTTAAGCAGTGATTATGCAGAATACGTACCGGTGGGGTTGGGAGACAGGCTCTGCGCATCGCCTCCGAGCTGCTGCCGCCGCTGCTGCTGATGATGGTGTTGCTGTGTCGGGAGGACGAGCAGGAGGACGAGGGTACATTGGAACTGGAGGACGAGGAGTGCAACGAGTACTTGGGTTCGGGCAAGCTGGCATGGGCCATAGCGAAAGGCTGCTTGCTGTTCAGAGACATCATCATCATATTTGCGGGCGTCCAAGCCTCGGCAAGTTCCTTTTAATAAGTTAAGACTCCGCCTCCTCGGTCGGGAGTTGAAGCCCAATTGCTTCGCAGGAATCTCAAGTCACTGTCGAATAAAGTGTAGGCAGAAGACGGTCCAACACTGAAGTTATCACATCTATTTATTATAACTATAGCGGAGGTATGGAGGTGTCAAATGAGATAACGCAGGCACCAACAAGCCATGCAACTGAGCGCAGCAGATACCTTTTCCGTGGTGGACTTGTTGGCGCAAAAAAAAATAACCTGTTTTTTCTCTCCTGCAACCGTCTCCACCCTGTATTATATAAATATTTTTTTTTTGTTGCCTTGGATTTTTTTTGTTTGGCGAAACTCCTCACAGACGACGCCAGAAAAATGTTTTAAAAAAGTTTCTCTCCGTCTCTTAGGATTTCCAAAATACTTCAAATAGTTGCCGCTTTCGTTGACCTGTTTGGTTTTTGTGTGAAAAGTTTCCGTCTCGAAATGACCGTAAGTGAGCAGTAATGGCGGTGACAGTCTCTGTGCTGTACCTCTTCGACTACGTTGAATGCTGCGGGGACCCGAACTGCCTCTGCTCTGAGGCGAAGGGCAGACTGAGTCTCTCTCCGCCTCTCTCTCTCTCTCTCTCTCTCTCTCTCTCTCTCTTACACACACACACACACACACACACACACATCCTCTCTCTCTCTCTCTCTCTCTCTCTCTCTTTCTACAGCCCTCTCAGTCTCTCACCCCCTCTCTCTCTCTCTCACACACACACACACTCTTTTCAGCTGTACCTGAAAAACCCTTTCATGATTTATTATTCTTCATTAGCCACACCACCACCACCACCACCACCGCCGCCGCCGCTGGGGACTCTGCGCATGGGCAGTCTGCGACAAGGCATTTATTTCAAATGACTCCTTCTTACCACCAACACCTCGTTACCACCACCACGTCCTATGAACTTCAGAGACTTTTTTGAATTCTAATTTATTGCACCTGAAAAAAAAAATTCTATTGTTGAATGCTGGAAATTATTTTCAACTTAGACAATAGACAATTCTGAAGAAAACCTACCACGGACAGCTCCACACTCCACCTACTCTGGTCAAAACTCATAAGTTATTATCGTAAAGTGAAGTATATATTACTGTGGTTTTTTAAATTACACTTACGGTAAAAAAAAATACAAGCTGTAAAAATAATATAATATGATCTTCAACTGCTGAGATTATTATATGTATATCTAAATTTAGGGTTTCATAATATCGCCTGCAATTTCCTCTTCTTTGTTGCTGTGACAATTTTATTAAACTTGTGGAAAATTCTGGGTATAAATTTTAAAATATACGAGAAAATTATAACCAATTTTCTACTGTTTTTTTTGTCATTGTTTTGCATGCAAAAATGTGCACTATACACAGTGAACGGCGATAAAAGTTGATATTTAAAATAATTAGCACTATTTAATTGCCAATCTATATACTTGTCATAGCAGGCTATTATCTTATCTCTCCTCTAATTAAGCCACATCATCGCTAACGTAATTAAAACATTAAATCACGTTGTAATTAACAGGGTGGGTGTCTGATTTGTTTAATATGGCCACGTCTATAGGAAGAGATAATTGTTATGATGTAAGTGTCTTTGGTTGTTAGAAAATATTCTTATGGAAAACAATGGCTCTTTGATTTCTTTTTTGTCTTTTTCCTGTATTGCTCTAATTTTTCACAACACCTCTCTCTCTCCTCCTCCTCCTCCCTCTCTCTCTCTCTCTCTCTCTCTCTCTCGCTCTCTCCACACACACACACACACACACACACACACAGACGGTGTGATATCTGTGATCAATTTCTTTGACAGTGTTTTGACCCCTTAATCACCTTAAATGTGATAATAATATAAATCGCTATTAATGTGGATTATTTTACATGAACTCCCTCTCGTTTCACTGGAGATTATTAAATATGGTGTTACCCTAATTATCGCCGCTCCGGTATGTGGCCACATACGTGTGTGCGTGTTTTGATCGAGGCTATACCGATGCTGCAGCGTTGGCGGTAGACGCGCTCTCTTGAATACACCTCGATGTCAGTAAGCGTTTTATTTTTTTGTGTGTGCGTGTGTTGTTGTTTTGATACACGCAGACATTTACTATGTCCCCACGGCTGCGACAGGAACCTGCATAGCAGTTTTTACACTGCAAGAGAGCCATCCAGCTGCAGAAATATGTTCCTCCCCAGCGGGACAACAGGCGCTGCTAGAGCCACCTCCAGACATCAGGAGACAGAGATCAGGCTCAGGAGACATCAAGGAGCAATCAGTGTCTGCTCACATATACCGACAGACTGATTTATGATGAAACTTTAAAGAAATCATTTATATTTCACCACCTCTAAATTGGTGTATGAAATTTTCATCCACAATGAAACACACACAAAAAAAGTATATCTTAAGTCAAATAAATCAGCCCGAGCTGCTCCCAAGCAATTGACTTTGAAGTACATTTTCAACACTTTCCTGAGTGTGTTCACGTACCTTAGGCTTTTACTTTCCGTGCCAACAGCTTTCTCACGTTTGAGGGAGGACAGTTTGTCAGAATGGTTAATAGAATTACCTTTGAAGGGTCTGCCATGGCAAACAGAGACACAATTAAGTGGCAATCCTGGATATTTCAGGAAGAATCACATAAAATGTTTTGGCTAATAAAGAACTTATTTTAAATAACATATAATGTATTTTTATTTTTGGCATTTTTAATTCATATTTTTTTGGATTGTATGAGTTATTATAGCACCTTTCATGCAAAATTAAAATTTTATCTTAAATTATTTATAAGCAAAAATCAAAATTTTATTGAGAAAAGCATTCATTATAACATAATTTTATCATTATTTTTTTTTTTACAATAGAACAAATATTTTAATATATAAAAAGGCCTCCAAATGAGAAACAGCCCACACTCTTGAGATTGGGCTGGTTTTGTCTTCACTTTTTAAAAACATTCCTGTATCGTCAGCCAAATGCCCCTCCAGTTTAAAATATTTCTGGCCTCAATTTGCGTCATCACACTGATCCAGTAATTGGAGGGAATGTTGCTATCATACAAAGACGTGTCTCAACACTGGAAGGTGCAGTCATACCTTGCTTTTAAAAACATGAATCCTCAATAGAATTGTGCAAGAAAAGATTCTTTTCACTTCAAGGAGCTTTACTACATACATATAAAAAAAATCTGCACTGTCTAAAAAAAAAAAAAAGAAAAAAGAAAAAGTAAAGCCCAAGTAAAATAGAGAGAGCACATGCAGCAAAGCTTGATATAACTCAGGTGACTTGTTTGCTTTTTTTCCTCCTCACTCTCTTACTTACATCCGAATCAAGGAGTGCTGCAGAGGTGTCTGTGTGCTTTACACAAAGACATACTCTTCTCAGCCTCCCTCAGGAGCTCTCCACGTTAACAATCCCAATTACACCGAGACCACCAGAGACAGCTGTTTTTATTACAGAGCCGCTCCTTTGTGCCGCCAACAAGGTATCTCCGCTCCTCCACTGAACACAGAGATAAAGCTGCACTGAGAGAAAGAGGAGAGGGAGAGGGAGAGAAGTGTGGAGTGAAGTGGATGAAGTCTCTTGGCTGCTCGCAGTGGTGATGCCTTTATTCACAGCTTCCCCCTCCCTTTTCTGATCTTGTGGAGCTCTTTACATGTCGGAGCAGAAGGTCAATGCTTGTTGGGAGAGGGTCTACAAAGAGATCAGGATCCAACTCAAGGCAACAGCAAATCACACAAAGAAGGGGGGGGGGGGGGGGGGTGTTCAGCCACTAACAGCGCTGCTTTATTTATTCATCTTCTTTACCTGGGAAATGTGACAGGTTCCGCGAGGAACATTGGGGCTTTAATGTGTTGTTTAAATGCATACAACAAAAGGTAGAAGCCTTCAGGAGTTACTAAATGTCACACACTGTACTGTAGCACTCAGAGGGAACAAGTGGCTCACCACTTGAGATAATGAAAGAGGATTCAAACACTGCACTTGAATTGCAGCTCAACTGGTATACAAACTGTGAGGCGGTTCCCTATTTGATCTTTACGTAGGGCTAAATAAAGCATCAACAGCTCTCAGGATATTCTAAACACTTCTTATTGTTTGCTACAGGACTGCTTGTTTGGCCATGACATTGTTTTAGAGCCACTTTTCCTGAAATAGTAAATGAGACCTGAAATGTTGGAGTGTCTAGTCTTAAGGCAGATTATGATGATATATTGCGAATTAGGCCTCTTTTCTCATAACCAAGTAATTAATTTGATGATAACAATAAGGACATTGAAAAAAGGCATAGAACATAAAATAATCAAACAACACATAATAATCCTTTTTGGCATTTTCACCTTTGTTTGAGAATGTAGAAATGCGGAATGAGAGCAAGAGGAGTATGACATGCTCCAAAGGTCCCAAGGCCATAATTGAACCCTGGATGTTGCAGTTATACGGCACTCGTTCCTGCACATAATAATCCTAATAATCAAACAACACCATCTTATGTGACAATTGGCAGCCGTAAAATTGCTTCATAAAAGTTTAATTTTAGCACCTCTGTGTTAAACTACCTCGGCCCAGTAGCCCGGTAGATAGTGGCAAAGTGAATCCATAGTGAGTGTGTGCGTCTTTCCAGTCCAACATTTAATGATGGCTTTAATTTTTGTTGTTTTTAAGAAACTATAACTGTCATCTTTCACTTATGTCAAAGGTACAATTTGTAATTTATATCATGCTCCAAAAGACAGGGGGCAGTGCTTCACCTTGTGCAAGTCATGGAAGATTAAGTAAAGGCAGCGAAGACAGTTGTAAAGATTGTGTACAGTTAAACCTGCAATGTTTTCAAAAATGTATAGTGGGGGCGTCCCGGTGACTCACACTGGTAGAGCGCGTACCATTAAGGCTGAGTCCTTCCTGTGGTGGACCCGGGTTCGAATCCGGCCTGAGGTCCCTTTGCCGAATGTCCTCCCCTCTGTCTCCCCCTTTCAATCTATCACTTTCGATAAAACAAAAATGCCAAAAAAATAATCTTTAAAAAAAAATGTATAGCGAACTTTACAAACCGAACTTAAGACCTACATCTGAACTGATATTATACGTTTTCCTGGGAGAGTTAAGGACGATGCGGCCTGAGCTCCACAGCTAAACTAAGTCAGGGTGTTTTCATGCAGCCTGATCTCCGATATCACCATTACGCAGCTGTCCGTGCAGTAGTTCGTTATCCTCAGTCTCATGTCATCCAGCTTGTTGACGAGAGAGCTGTTGTGAAAAAAGACTTTTTTATGTGGAAATTAAGTGGTACTACAAGACGGGACCGAGGCTAGCTGGTTAGCATGCTAATTTCAGTAGATGTCTCTAACACATTACATACATGTCACTTTTTCATATTCTGTTGATAGTATTAGTTTATTTTTTTAGAATGCATAATATATTGATTTTTTTGTCCACTAGGGGGCAGTAGAACAAGATGTTAATGTAACACTGACATATTAATACCCTCATAATTTTATCCAGCAAATATATTATCAAAGGCATTTCCCAGGGACACTGGGAAACACAAACCCATATGTGGATTGCATGAGATTTAATTTGGGTTGCCGATTAAATTTCCAGAATGTCTTCCATAGTGCATTACTAAAAAGCTAGCAGGTCTACCGATCACATTAGGTGTAATGATAATGATGTCTAATGACATTTGATGTGGAATAGACCTTATGTGTTCAAAGTATTGATTGTTGACTGTTTGAATTGATTGATCAGCCATTTGATAACAAGAATACAAGAATTTTCTTTAGGCTTGTTCAGTTAAAAAAGTCACATTTTGATAGTATTGAAAGTTCATATTGTTCTAATAAGAACTAAGCCTATAACATTTAAATATATTGGCAGTGATTGTAATTCTGGATTTTGTACAAACGCCCAATTTCAGAATTCATCCATCCATCCATCCATCCATTTTCTTCCGCTTATCCAGGGCCGGGTCGCGGGGACAGCAGGCTAAGCAGGGCATTCCAGACGTCCATATTTCTCCATACCATAGTGGCCAGTATCATCACACATTTGGACTACAGTACGATAACCAACAGCAAAGCCAGCTAACCGGGTCCAACCTCAGGCCATGACTGATTAAAGGCCTTGAGAGTGAGGTGTGCCATGAGGTCAGGAAAACAAATAACACCACTACCGATTTCCCTATTACGCACCAGGTACCAACCTTTGGGGGTGGGAGGCATTAGATTCTGTCCCAGCCCTGCCTATTGGCTGCAGGGCAGCAGATGATAAGGTCAAGGCTCATAATGATGTCACATACCTTTAGGTACTTCAGATCAATATCGAGAGAGGCGCGTTATACCTGACAGCCAGTCAAATAAAGCCTGCCTGGCAAAAGGAGGAAAAAAATTGCTCGCTTTGAGATTGTCTCTTCTGATAAAATGAGATCCTCTCTCTCTCGTGCTGCTTTTGGCAAAGATCATATCGGTGGAAGCCTTTGTGATCTTTCAAACAATGTGGTCACACGTGATAAAAAAAATATCCTCCAGATCTGACTTCAACGACAGGATAAAAACTTTTTAAATTTCAATTGCATAGCAAAGCATAAATTATAGTGTAAACTGCATGCAGCTGGTGTATCGCTAATGCAAATGGCTCTGTAGGATAACGTTTGACATGACAGACGTTCCTTTGAGTAAACCTGACCTCGTATGACAACAAACGATGGCGCGGAAGGCAGCACATATGAGGAGTTACACCTTGGAGCATGTGACTATAAGGAATGCGTATGTCAAGTGCTATACAAGTGATTAATGTAGCAGGATGATTGCGGAATTCTGTCCAACCTGAATGAACATTTCTTCTGCTTCTCTCATTAGTTTGACTGTCCCACGCAGTAATATATTGCTTGTCACTGGGTTGTCTAATGGTTGATGCTAATTGACCTCCTTTCCCCCTTTCTTCTGCACAAATGAAAAGATTTCCTCCGTCCTGTGATGGAGCATGTCACAATCTGATCCGACAAATTAAAAAGCTCTCTGCTGTCACACTGTCATCATTCGGAGCCCTTGCCTCATCAGCTATAATGATCAGTTTTCTTCAGCGAAACCACTGCAGTGCACTGCCAAACACAATGCTTAAAGAGGGCACGCTGCTGCAGCTGTGTGGTATGTGTGACACATCTGAATGTTTGTCATTTGAACCCTGAAGGAAGTTTTAGTTCATGCTTAGTTATACTTTGTCCCTTTACATTTTCAGTACAGAACTTAACCAAGTAAATTTTATGCTCACATACATTTTTGAAGAGTTCTACCTATATGGAAAATGTGCAGCATTTATTATTTATCACAATTCCTAATTTACAGTGGATTATATTTTATTTAAAGGCTTAAAAACATTACCAGTGTAACCTCCTCTTTAACAGCCTCGGATTATTTAGAATTTGTCACATTTACCTGCCTCACACTGTCAAACTGTAAAAGATGCTTTTAGTCAACCACAAACCGTCTTAAATTTCTGTTTATTAGAAATACACAGATCATATACATAACAATGACATTAGCCAAATTTGTTAATCACAGAAATATGAAGTCACATGTTGATGAGAGGAGGATCATTTCTGAACAGCATCACATTAAATGATTATCTTTTTTTGTACCTCAGTGCCACTCTGCGAAGCCATTGGCCTGAACATGATAGCAACACGAGCGCTCGGCCACCGCACACCATTGGCTGCAGGGTGGTGATGATGCTCATTACCTGCAATCAGCTGCCCCATCTGTGGCCGAAACAGTAATTGGATGTGGCATTTTACCTGCTGACTTTGTGTGTATAACTTTATAATTTATGCGGTGTACCCATACTATTGACAAAAACGCAGCACGGTGATCAAAGCGAGCCATTCAGGAGGTTGGACAGGGCCACGAAGACAGGGCCTGTAACACTAATGATCTTCAAACGCTCGTCTATTTCACTGGGAGCTATGCACAACTCCCTAGCAAGTCCCGCGTCCTCCCCCTGGAGGTAATTGTGCCTGGCTGGTTAGGTGACAGGTGTCAAGTGGCCCCTCCTCAACCGATTCATCATGCTAAGCAGAGAGGAAAAGCCGATCTCAGTCTCTCTCTCTCTCTCTCTCTCTCTCTCTCTCTCTCTCTTGCTCTTGCTCTCTCTCTTTGTACTTTTCTTCTTGTCTGTCTCTTTTCTTGTAACCTCAAATAACTACTTTGTCATCGCCTCAGAGTGCCCTGATCACATGTTAGCTTTGTTTTATGACAGTGTTTGGGAATGCAGTCAGAGCTCGGTCCACAACTTGCTGTCGAATAACAAACTGTGGATGTTGTGTCATGTGCCTATTGAGCTCAAATTAACATGTAGTGTGTATGTTTGGACATGACAGAGGAAGCAGGGCGGCAACTAATTATTTTATTATCAGTTAAATTGCCAGTCATATATTTTTTTTAGTGTGTAAAATGCTTCCAAAATTGTTTCAAAGATGTCTTCAGGTTGCTTGTTTCGAACATGCAACAGTCGAAAATGCAAAAAAAAGTACGTTGAATATAGCATATAGACAAATAAATTCAAAACAAATTGAAATTTAGAATTGAGAAGCTGAAACCAGATTGTCATTTTTACTTAATATCTTCACTAAATTAAATGACCTTACAGGTGAATCAATTATCAAACTGATTCATTCTCTGTTGCTGAGCTAATTGATAAAACTTCTAATTGAGTTCTGGGAGAGAGAGAGAAGTTTTCTTTTATGACACATTAGATGTCAAAGCTTTGTTACATTATTATTTTAATTTGAACAACAGCCCAAAAGCTACAGATAGGACTGCCCCCTCTTAATCATTTAGTGGACTTATCTGCTGTTTTGGCCTTAGTTGACTACGATTTCTTCAGCCAATTAGTCATTTTAAAAGATTTTTTCACACTGAATGACTTATTTCCAAGAAACTTATGAGCACATCTCCAGTGAACAGTGAATCTATAGCTTTTGCATGTTTCTTTGTGGAGAAAATCTATTTTACAGATCAGTCAATTAAATCAACGAATCAATTAGACGACAAATTGTATAGTGTTAGTTGACTAAGATTTTCTTCTTTAGTTGTGGACAGCCCTGAAGATATAGAAGATAGATATTTACAATCATATAACATGGAGAAGTCCTCACATTTGAGAAGCTGAAACTGGAAAATGTTTTAAAAAATTGCTTTAAAGTTATCAGCACTTTCCATTAATTGGACATCTGATGTACTTAATGATTTAACAGTTCAGAAGCACTTATTTCTAAGCCTAAGTTCTTTTTGAAGCAAGAATCCTGTTTTTGTGGAAAATAACTGAGAGTTTAATGAGTAACTAAGTGAAAACAATGCTGGACAGGCAGGTTAGCACACAGGCCAAAAAATAGTGCAGCACAGTGGAGATGTGGAGAGAAAAATACAGTCTACGGTGTGTGTGTGTGTGTGTGTGTGTGTGTGTGTGTGTGTGTGTGTGTGTGTATGTGTGTGTGTGTGTGTGTGTGTGTGTGTGTGTGCGTGTGCGTGTGTGTGTGTGTGTAAGGAGAGAGAGAGAGAGAGAGAGAGAGAGAGAGAGAGAGAGAGAGAGAGAGAGACCACACCCTCACCATGCCCGCCTGTCTAAGCAGAATCCCATAGGGACCTGCCATACACACGCTCTCTCACACACACACCCCAGTCATTAATTCCTGCTTTGCATCTCCACACCATGTAATATTTATGGGTCACCGCAGCTTTGTATTCACAAATGGAAACGCCAAGAGAAAAAAGGGAGAAGACACGATACCTCAATCAATCCTGTGAATAAGGTTCAGATTGTCACATCATGGCTTTTTTCTCTCCACTAAGCCCGTGCTTAGGCAGCATTCTTTTCTTTGACCTCTAAACAAGTGTTTTGTATGACGGATTGTCAGACACAACCTTTGAGATGGAGTCATATTTAACTCCCTGAGAGTTGAACAAAAAAAAAAAGCTCAAGGCAAAGGTATTATGAACGTGACTGAAAATTTCACTGCTGCAGAATTTTGAAGAACAACAAAACTGCATTAGTCAGTGAAAATGAATGCAGACTTAATAGATTTTTGCCAGATATGACACTGAGTATAAACGACATGCAGCACTCTGGTACAAACATTTGCTGCTACTCACAATCTCCACGCTAATCAAGGGAAGTCTTTGGTGCATTTTCCTCCTTCTACATCTGACAGATCATAATTGGGGGGCTTTTTTCCCTTCCTAAGATGTTGCCTGAAACCTGTGATGCAACAGTGGGAGTCATACCCTCGCTGCCTCTCAAATCAACAGTGTTGTCAAAACAGAGCCCTGTGGAACCCCCAGTAGAGCATGGCTCACCAGACCCCTGTAGAGATTTGAAGACCACTTTGGAACTCTAATCCACTCAAAATGTGCTGATAATTTTCCTTGCCAGGACACTCTCTGCCTGGTGTCACAAGAGTGGCCTCCCGGGAGCAGATCAGCCAATGATAACAAAGTAGCCAGATGTCTGGCGCTGGCAGAGTCCCAGAAGCCAGACAGCGGCACGCAGCAGCATCCGCTGTGGGCCACAGATCAAAGATACCTGAGAATTACTTATGGGCACAAAATATGTGTTGCTTACTCTACAGTTCCCATTAATAACAATCTGGGAGAATTTGTATTTCTAATTAACTCTTTTCTTTCGGCATACAAAGTGCTGTAGGTTGTCTAAGGCTGCAGCAGCAATTTTTCTGTGGCAACTGCGAGTCGACAACAGGAAGTCGGATGCAGCACTGTCTGAAGGAGCCAGATCAGCTTTAAATGCAGTTCTGAGGCTCAGAACACCCCCTGACTTGCCTCAATAAACAAACAAACAGTGTAAGAGTCAGCGCATTTAGATTTAATCATGCTACGCGGTGCCTCCGTAGACTGGCCCTTGATGCATACCTCGAAAGCTTTGAGTGTTGACATTGAACAGATTCAACCGACGTGTAAATGTCATTAGAAATTTAATTCTTGGCTCTTTTTTCTCTTAAATTGTATCCTAAAACTGGGGAGTTGATACTTCACATATAAAGACCAGGCCAGTTACACCAGCATTTCTAGTACATTTACAAATTGTGGCCACTAAGCATCTGACTCACACTGATTTATACTTTCTACAAGATTTGAAGCCATGGCTTGTTTTTCACCATGGTTGTTTGTGTTAGTCAGACTGACATTAAGAAGCATTGCAGTTCCATGTTGTTTTCTCCTGCAGGCCCTGCACTTCTTTTAGAGTCCTCCATTTATTCCATCTTATGTGTTATGTTTAATACACAAATATTTAGAGTAGACCCCTTACTTTGAACTGAGAAGAATAGTTAAGCTCTCTCTGCCTTGGGAAGGCGTTTGTTGCCTTTTTTTCATCTTTATGGGGGGAAGAGGCGTATTTCATCTCGCACACATTTGTGCATATTTTTGTCAGGCTCACTATGTTCTAGTGCACTTAAAAGTCATTGTTCAACCGATGGATGATATGCATCCCATGCAATGTGTGTGTGCACTGTATTGTATTAATTATTAAGTACAGAAAGTGTTGCTTCATGTCCGTATTTGATGGAGACCCCCCCTCACACTCCGCCACCCCTTCCCCCAATTATGTATATTACCTTTGCTGGTGCCTGGTTCATGCAAATTCTCATTTGCATCGCTCTCTTGAATGTGCTATCTGCTGGCTGGAATCCCTTAAAGCCTATAGTGAACAGTGCCCTTCATCTGATCATGGTTGTGACCTTTTCTCCTTTTATCTGTTATTCTATTATGATGACTCTCATTGTTTGAAGTGCACAGATGAAAACATAGCAAAAATGCGTGAGGTTTCATTGTTTTTGACCCTTAATGAAGATCTTGATTTCCTTGTTTCCCAAGACGTTCACCCTTACTTTATTTCTTTTCACTGTACATCTAGATTTTAGACACAAGATGCAACACTCACATAATCATCATGTTTCATTGAACACAGAAGAACAATAATTGCCAATAGGGTTGGATGGAAATCTATCTTGGCATATGTCATTTGTTAGTAGCACATTTTCTGGTAATTCAAATAGTCTATATGTAAAAAAACACATTGTAAAGTATATTTTTGTATACTCCATACTCTATTTAAGCAAAATGGTGCCCCGATGGTTCGCTCTAAATTTCGTTCAAGGATCAGAACAGAAAAGCCTCATCCAAATGACACTCGTAATAGATGTAGAAATATAGATTTTAAATATTATTTTGATCATATATACTGTCATATTATTCATTTAGATGACTTAATTGTGTGTCACAATATCTCGATATATGATAATCGCGATACGATTCCAGTGAATGATGATAAATTATCGTATTGATTAAATCACATTTTTTTAATATATAATAATCACCTTGGATTATAACAATTAATCAGATAATCTACAAAATAATCAGCAGATTCATAGCTATAAAAAAAGTTAGTTGCATTCCTAACTGGTTGTTATTAAAATACAAATTTCTGTTGATATCAAACATCGCACTGGGAAGTCGTTCCACAGTAAGACATCTTTTATGAGTGTATTTAAGGCCCTGCACTAACATCCAGTCCCAGTACCTTTTAGGGTTACTCCGGGTCATTTTTTTTAATGTCGTTTACTTGAAAATGTAACTTTAAAACAAGGCTTAAAACTGCCTTAGTGAGATCCTGTCTCCCAGCTCCGGCAGCTCATCACTCTTAAAACAGCCGCTCTCATCCACCCCGGCCCCGACCGTTATTAATGTGCGCTGAATAATTTAACAGGGTAAAATTACCATGCTCTTTTGAAAAGATTTTTGCCTACACAATTAAAGAGCATTATAGTGATTTTTAGTTGAACAAGAATTATGACTGTTTTCCCTCCTCTCTGCTACACTCTCTGGCTTCCTTGTTATGAGCTGTGGGTCTGCTATACTCTGCTGCTGTCTGACTGCTAGGAGAGGTGGTGCTCCAGCTCTGACCTATACCATCATGATCATGGATAATGGATGAAGTAGTATATGTTCAACTTCCGCCGAAAGGACCCCCATAATGGTCTGCTGGCCTCACTAAACTTGGGCTATATTTGGGGTGTTAAAAAGCAAAAAATAAGTCTCAGTCAGGAGGTGTTAAAGGCACCTGGCGTGAGATAGCTACTCACGCTCCACTGCAGGATTGACGAGTTACAGGATACAACAAACAGGATTATGTATTTTGGATATGTGTCACTGTATATCTATATCATTCTTTTCAACCTGTTTTCTTATATAACCAAATTGTCAGATGTGACCGGTTCATTCTTATGTGACAAGGTCAGCTAATGGTGGTCAGATGATGTTTCCCATGTCCAAAATCAAATGCCTTAAAGAGAACAGTTATTTATCGTGCTATCAGTTATTGGAATAATTGCCCACTGAATATACGTGAACTGAATAGTAAAGTATCTTTTAATTATTACTTGAGAATGCACTATTTAAATTTGTGAGTAGTGAATTAACATATTTACTGTATGAAAGTGAGAATTAATGTAATAGATATGAATGTAATAACTTATTCTGAATGATTTCTGATGATGTATATAATAATGTCTACAATGTTTAATTGTTAAGTGATTTTTGTTTTGTCTTGTGGACCCCAGGAAGACTAGCTCGTCCCACTTTTGGTGACAGCTAATGGGGATCTTTTTAACAATAAACAACAATAAACAATACCATTACAGTATCATAAATACAGTTACTGTCTTTAAAAATAGATTATTTGAAGGGAATTCTATATAACCTCCGCCAAGTAGGTGATGTTTTCATCTCAATTTGTTTGTCTGTTTGTCAGCAGGATTACAGATTTCTACAAACCTGATTTACATAAAACTTGGTGGAAGAGTGTAATGTGAGTCAAAGAAAAACATATTACATTTTGGATCCAAATCATGAGGCGGATACACAAAAATCTTTTTTATTTCATTAGCGTTTCAAGATAGGGCAGGGCCTTGCTGGACGCCTGCGCCCTCTAAGTGCCTATAGAGTTTTTCCTTTAATTTGCCTAAAAGTTTCATATGAGGCATTTCCCATAAATAGGTTGTTCCCATAAAGAGGAGACACACAGCCAGGATGCTGTCAGGAATGTGTTTTTGTTGTGGAATTTTAAGACCCTGACAAATGAGCTCAGAAAAATGATTTAGAAGTACTAAAAAAGTAATCCAAAGTAGAATACGTTACTTAATTTTAGTAATCTAATGGAATACATTGCATATCTCATTTAAGAGTGTGTATTCAGTAATCTGTAGTGGAATACATTTTAAAAGTATCCCTCCCAACACTGCACTCTACATGGCAGCAGGTGTTGAAAGTAATGTAGTTAATTATCTTTTCACAGAGTCCCCATGCTAAGTCAAACATAATTTATCAAAAAAAGATAGTAATCGCTCATTTTAAGAAAGTTTGTGGGCTAACAGTACAATATTATACTGCTGTTGTGTGATATCAGCATCAGCAGGAGCGTTTGCCAGGCCCTCACTCTTATTCCATGCGGACAACTGTCCACATCTCAACCACAGGCCAACAATTGGCAGTAATTGGCACGTTGCCTTGGCTGTCCTGGGAGAGATCTGAGAGTGCATACGGCCACGGACAGGCTGCCCTTTCCACCAATTAGAGAGTTGTCTCCTCGTGGGGCGGGGGCTGGGGGAGGTCTACCTCACTGCTACCTTGTCTCTTGATCAAAATGATTTGTGGAGATCCTTCTTCTCTTCACTCCTCTCTTCCTTCTTGCCTGCCTCTCTCTCGCCACTGAGGTATTACTGTGTGTGAACTGCTAGTGAGAGTCTTCAGTCAAGGACCCCAACCAGCGACTGACAGCCTTACAGTAGCAGTCAGTGGGACATTCACATTAGAGGTGCTCTGACAGTCAGACTGTGCCAGACAGGCTTCCCAATGAAAATGCTCCACACTGCTCTTTGCTGCTGGTTTCCTAATACTTGCTGGCTCTCTTCTCCATATGAACTTTTTTTTTTCACCAGTGGATGTGACGCTGAATTGGGTATGGCAGAAACTGAAGTTTCTTTCGAATAGCTGAACTCTTTTTTTTTTTTCTCCTTCACACTTTCTCTTGTTGCTAGTGTATGGGCTTTTTGTTGTTGTGTCTCCAGGCATAAGCAGCGTGTTATATAGCTGCATGGCTTTATTATGATGGCTTTGACGCAATGATGGCAAGTGTCTCATGTGGTTAGAAATGTGCAGGCCACACAAGGTACCATGGGACCCCAGTGCAAAGGATCACAGGCCTCAGTGCATGCTGGTAACGCTCCCCAGTTTATGCCACAGGGAAGGCTGCGGAACCAACACCCAACCCCCTTATTCTCTCCACTCTCGGTCTCTGTTGTCCTCAAAGCCTATGTCTCTTCATATTTCACTTCAGTAAATATGAGGAGGCGAGGAAATGCTTCCTATACTCAGAAATATGTGTCAGGCTACTGGGTTATGTTGTGTTGCAATGTGATGTAGAAGGCAACAAAGCAAGTGCGCTCAAAGAGGGAGAGAAAGAAACAGCCTTACTTATTCCCTTTAATCCATCGTGAGATATTCAGAACTAGGTTAAGTTATACCTCACATTACCCAACACTTAGCCCTTTTGAGCATGTAACAAGATTACTGTTTACACCATAGACAGTCTAATATATGGACATAGTCACGTGAGGTTTCTAAAACCGAAGCTCAATGGCTGGCTGTTACCATCTTGGCGGTACCTGAATCCCCCTAACTCCTGACTTCTCCAAAAATGGGCAAAGAGGTGGAGCGTGGGTGAGCTGAGGTGGGCCTGTAGTGTGTGTGGGTTTTTTTTAACAAGACCTTTATTTAAATATAAACTGTGGTGCATTGACAACAATGCTGGGTACACATGCACACCACCTTTTAAACATGGGTTAGGTTAAAACACCTCTGACAGACCCACCAAACCGAAGAAAATGTAGCTCAAAGTAATGATAGACCGATTAATCCTATTCATTAAATTTTTAAGATAATTCGCCGTAAAGGCCATTGTCTGGTGTTAGCCAGGCTAGTTGTCTGCTCTCATGAGGTCAGAAACTGTCAGCAGTCACACCTGCAGGCGTCTTTGTCAGTGTGGAGAATTAAGTTAATTTTTTATTTATGTAATTTTACAAATTTCCTCCTCTCTGAAACAAAGATACTTTGCTATCTGCTGATAAGTGATTAGGGTAATTACACTTTTCTAACTATTTTTTTTTCATTTAAGTAAAATAAATAATAAAGTGTAGAGTTTTGGTACCCGTAGACATTTATTTAGTTGACAATACAATAATACAATAATCTGAGTACAGATTTACCTAAGAAAACAAAGACAAGGCCGACAATAACATTGTTAAATAGATGGTAATTTTAGTTTAGGGATGTTTTGTCTCATTTGTTATCATTAAATAACACACAAAAAACCCAGACAAAACAAAAAACTGGCAACTTCCACCTAGTAACTGCAGCAAAAACAGTGCACACTTAGATTGTCCATGCCCCTGGTTGCTTTAACATGCCACCTGTGACAGCACTCACCTGTCACTCAAAGCGACCCTTACTTATGTGTAACTTTCAGCCTTAATGTCATTTAAACAGGTGAATTTTATAAAAAATTACGATTACACAGTTTTTATTCATTGCGAAATAAGCTCGAGATCATAATCTCTCTTTGTACCAGGCTGTAAACATGTTTATTTCTGCTGTAAAGTTGAGTATTCTAACATGGGGCTCTATGGGGATTACCTGCTTTTGAATCCAGCCTCTAGTGGCCATTCAAGGAACTCAAGGAACAGTTTTTGGCATTTCTATGTTTTTTTTATTTTTTCGCCCTGGAGGTTGCTGCTTGGTTTACACATGTGAGGCTATAGGTTTGTTTTTTTCAGGCAACAATTAGTACAGGTAAAGCCTCTCCTTCACCACAGGTTGACAGGCTCACCGTAAAGCAGCTTTATTTCCTGCAAGGACCTTCATGAGGGGGGCCTACCTAATATGCTGTCTGGCCCCGGGGCCTGTGGGAGTGTGGTTGGATTATTATGTTAATGTGTGTGCCTCCTGCCCTCTCCTCAGTCCCAGCTGGCCTCCCTGTCGTTAGGAAGTGCTTTGCTCTGACAGAGGAGTAATATGCTCCGTGATTGAGGGGCCAAAAGATCGAGCACTATGAGAGAGGGGCCACCACTGATAAGCATATGATAAAAGTGCCATTGTACGCGAATGCCTCAGAGACATGGAAGATGACTTAGCAATTCCTATGGATTTCAGTGGGAGAGTGAATATGTATAAGGACTGTGTGGTCCTTTTCTGTGCAGCTGAATTTAATTGCCCATAGCATTATTTCTCGTGCCATGCATTTTATTGTACTTTTATTACACAGACTCTTTCATTATGAGCCAGTGACACTTCCACCTGTAAATATAATGGCTCCCACAGAACAAGCTAAGGTGTGACGCTTTTAATCATCCTGTAGAAATCAATATGAGACTAAGAGAAGACTCAGTTTAATGCAGTTCATAATGTAAATAACGCAATTACTAACTCTGAGTGCTGTCAGTGAAAAACATTTAATCAAACTCATATTTTCAGATGTCAGAAATGCTACAGAGGAGCTTCAGGTGGTGTCTGTGTGTCATTTATGTGCAGTAATGTGCAACAGTCTTAATATTAATTGATGGAGAGTTGGTTAAGTCAGTGCAACTCCATCAGGAGAAATGATGACACCGCTCTGCCAGATGGCATTACCCTGCAGATCTATGTCACACACTCTCATTTAATCAACTTGACATGAAAGTAAAAAGAGAGGTGAGAGAAAGAAAAAAAAAAGACTAAACTTCTCGTGACTTGTCGAGAAGGAGAAACGGCGGTTGCACTGCTTTGGATCCTGCACATAATTGTGTAAAAATGTCAGCCAAACACAGGAAGATCTCTCCTTTTAAACACTTGTCTTTTTCATCTCGACTCCTCGGAGCACTGAGGAGTGCTCGGGTAGCTACATATTAGCTTTGTGTGGGCCCATTCACAAAGTGCGTGGAGTGTTTGTGTTTTGTAGGGGGTTTGTTTTGTTTGCTTTTTAATCAAGTTCAATTTCGTCTCCATCAATAGGAGCTCTTCCCACACCCCTCTTTCTCACGTCGGCCCGGATTATAATGTGTCTCTTTTTGCTGAGGAGCCTTCACTGTTGTTATTGTTTGTTCCCTTTTATGGGGCCCCAGCTGTAACGAGAGGAAGAGTATCTGTGGGTAATTGGTGGGTAAATACTTTGCTGTGACTAAACGTCAGAGCAAGAGAGTTTGCAACACGAGCATGTTGTTGTGCTGCTTTTGAGGAGAAGGCAAAGAAAGACAAAGAGTAAATGGAGACACCCTTTAAGCTGTGTTTTTACCTGATTTTCTTCCAGAGCATCAAACAAAATATCTTGAATCATTGTTTTTCCGGCTTCCGTTATATCAAGATCTGACTGGGTGACCTTATTTTGAAATTGAATTATACATTTTGTAACACCAGTCTTATTTAGCAGATGTGACTGATTCAGGATACCTCTGAGCTGAAACAATTAGACGATTAATCCATTTGTCAATGGACATATTATTAATTGTCAAATATTTTCAAACGCAATTGATCATTTACATAATTTTTAGTTGTATAAAATCTGCTTTAAACTTCTCAATAGCAAATTTACCACTGTAAATGTATTGGGCCTGCAACTAATGATTTTTTAATCGATAAATCTTACCATTATTTTATCTATTAACTGCTTAGTCTATAAATTGTCAGAAAGTAGTAAAAACCGCCACACCTGGAAATAAATGTCTTGTTTTGACAACCAGATTTGCCCTCAAAACATAATTGTTGATCAATTGTTTATTGTTTATTCTAGGTTTTTATTTTTACTATATTTTATGTTTTGTTGGTCAGACAAAACAAAACTTTAAATGGCATTTTTAACTATTGTCTTTTTTTTTTTTTTTTTTTTTTTTTACATTTCATAGACAAAACAATGAATAGGTTTATTCTGAAAATAATTGTTGGATTAGTTGAATGAAAGTAATCTGCAGCTGCAGCATCATAAGATGTGTCCCAATTCAGAGTCTGCTACATCCAAAGGCTGCATTTTGAAAACCAAAATTTGTTTCTTGGGTGCACCTGAGAAATGCAGCCTTCTTTTCCTGGATTTGGGGGATCCATTAGCTCGATTCAACCTGTCCCATGATTCATTGCAAAGTTTTTTCAATAAATGATGGCGTTCCCAAGCGAAACGGCACAATTATACTTGTTTTTTCTTATTCTTTGTACTATATATACTATTGACTACTATAATATATCTTAAACCTTTTCATATGCTGTCTTGTCTACATTGAACAATACCGCTAAATATTTTTATCCCCTGATATTGTTTATGTGCATTACTTAACTAAAAATCAAAGTTGTCTCATGATTTGCTCAACAAATAAGAACCAAGTGCAGAAGTTTGTATCATCTGCTTGAGGTTGGTGTGCGGTTTGTCCTGGAAATGCACATTTCATGTTTCTCAAGTATTCATTTAATGAGATTCATCATTATTATTATTATTTACTGTCACATTTCCTACAGTTATTATTTTCCCAATGGTTTGATTTAGAAACAATTTCTTGACCAGTATAATTGCAACAAATACAAACCCTCAGAGGTTTTCGAGCAGGTTACTTTTCACTTAAGTTTGCCAAACTGGAACAAGGGCACTTTGATTGTTACCCTCTCCTTTGTTGTTTGTTAAAGGCCTCGAGGTTTGGCAGCCATTGTCTTTATAAACTCAAAGCTGTGTTAAATGCAGCCTCGGCCCAGCTAATGAGGGGGAGCCTTCAAAACCTCCATGAGATGATGCTGTCAAATGGGTGACATAAAAACGTTGCATGTAATCCCCCTGTGCAGACCCTGGGTGTAAATATGCCAGCTCCACCATTTTCACAGCGTTTACTCCCAGTTCAAACAGTCTCTGTGCCTGTTCTCCCCCTCCTCGAAAACACAATGACAGCTCTGCGATATTCTCCTCTAGATTCCTTGGCTGCCTGCGACCAATGAAACAACCAGGAACAGCTCTGATAATCTCCTTCATCCACATTGTGGGTAAGACACCTCTTCTTCTTTGTTTCTGTGGACTGAAACTTGTGCCACTCACACATTTTGCACTGAGCGTGCTCAGAATTTTGGGTGTGATGCTCGGAAACGAAATTGGTGATTTTTTTGAGATAAGGATTGGAGCTGTTTGTTTGCATGTTTGTCCACGAAAGAAAGTGATCTAGAGGTGTCTCAAAATACCAGAATTGTCACAGATTGTGATATTTTAAAAATTAAATATTGATATTATGTTTATAATTCACATTGGATAATATTGGACAAATACTTTTTGTATTCTCTAGCTCCCTATACTCATATTTAGAGTGTAATTCATTTTCCAAAAAAGACAAAATGCACTGCAAACAAATATGAATTTGACTGTTAGCATTTTTGCATTATTATTTTTATTATTCACATTTTCTATATATAACACAATAATATCAGAATTGTGAACTATTTTGGCCATTATAATAGTGTGGTGAAAATCTGCTATCATGACAGCCCTTATATAAAAGCAAAGTAGGCCTGTATTGGAGAAATTGGTCACTGGGAACCAAATAAATTATGAAAACATCCCAACTTTTTTCGAATCAGAGTTCAAGAAATAAATCTCGTCACTGCAAGAGTTGAAGAAACATAGGTCATATTTAGTGTTTGAAAAACCAACAAACACTGTTTTTTTTCTAGTGTGTACAGTGTTAACACTAAAATTATTTTCTTTAAATATAAAATGCCATAATAAATTTATCCTGTGGTTGCTGGGGCATATACTGCTTTAAAGAGGATTCAATGATGGGCAGCAAGGAAATACTGAGGGCAGTAAACCTTCCTGTAGGGGGATTTTGGGTCAGTGGAGAGGGGTGTTATTATATAATAGAAATATATATATATATATATATATATATATATATATATATATATATATATATATATATATATATATACATTTTTGTGCACAATTATATATATATAATTGTGCACAAAAAAATTATTTGGAATTCAGTTGCAAAAATTATATACTAAGTTAGCATGATTATCATTCTAAAATTAGTGTACTTTATGGCTCTCTTTTATTTTGTTAGCTCCACACAAGGCACTAACTCTACACTATTTAACTGTCCTTGTAGACGTGACCCGTACATGTCCCTCATCTATCCCTTGTCTCTGTCTAGTTTGGCTGCTCATCACACAGCAATCCATACTGTGGCTTCTCATTTGCAGGCTCCGTGTTTTGTGTGGTCCCTCTTTTGCTTCCCATGGATTTCTCTGCAGGGAGCTGAGCTGACAGACTTGTCTGATTGATGTATTGGGGGGCGTCTCGTCAGCTATTGTTTTCCTCGCCAGCGTTTGGTGGCTTCGCCCACCAGCCTTATGTGTCCCTCCTACAGGCTGTGTATATGGATGTGTCAGACTGAAGGAGAAATGGGTCATATGGCGGCCAAAGAATTTCTATAACCTACGAGATGTAACTGAAACACACTTTTCTTTTGTCCGACATGAAGATTCAATAGTTAAATTTCATTGTGGTATTCTGTGAATTTGTTGAATTTGTTTTCTGCCAATGCATTACTTTGCCCCTCGCAACTTTTCTTTGCATGACTTTCCCAACTCCCATATCAAAAGAGTCATGACTCCATGCAAGTAGAGTACTCACCTTAAGACCATGAATAGTTTTCTGCTAGTTTTGAGTGTGTACCTGAAAACTTTCCCACAGAACTTTCCTGGATGTCAGTGTTCGCTCCCCCATCTACCCCTGCACCCTTTGATAATCCTGCCCAAAACTCCTTAAATTCACAAGAGAATTCTTAAAAATTCTTGAAAAACTCTTCTCTGGCAGTAGATGTGTTACTGCCAACCCGTTCACCTGCTTGATGAAGTGGGCAAGGCTGGAAGGTTGGAGAGGCTGGATGTCCGATCACGGCACAGGCCATTAAAGATGAAGGACTAGTGTGTGGTCAGAGGTAGAGGGGAAAACCAAGCCAGGCATGCGGACGTTGGGCGCTCGCACCCTCCCTCATAGCATCACAAACCAGGCCGACACTTCCCCCAGTAATGAGCAGGGGCCCAGACTATAGGGTCAATTATTCATACCGAGTCAGCTGGGAGAGATGGAGCGAGAGAGGAGGGGTGTTGAAGCCTCATCGAATACTACAATTCTAACACACTCCGCAATGATTTTTTGTTGCAGCGCTGCCTCCATCCACACAACTAAATCTAAGCCCAAGTCTTGTCTGGGTGGATGTAGTGTAACTTTAAAAGGCATACATGAGTGGCCACTCACTCCAGTGGCCATCCAGCAGCAGTAGCCTTGGCTACTCAGCCATTCTCTGGCCTCACAATTACTGTGTTGAAAGGACAGACATTGATCGTCAACACACTACAGCTGTTTCCAAGTAATGTCATTATGCATACAGTAGCCAATGTCGGGTCAGTTATCAAAGAGAATTACTCAACATGGAGAGCCCCTGTGTCAAGTATTGGTCCTGTCTGTTTGTTCATGTGTGGATTATGTTAGCGAATTAGCATTGTAGATGCTCCTAGGTGTTGTGTCTGCTGAAAATAATGGGGGAGGTCAAACACGAAAGGAAATGCTTTGTAATGCTCAAGATCCTCAAGCATCACGGGGATAATGATGGCGGTTTTCTTGTTTTTGTCAGAAACAAATGAGCACTTGATCATTGTCAGTGCAGCAGAGAAGGATCAAACCTATTGAGATGCTCCCCTTTCACATCCGTTTAAGACGGGATTGAAGACGTTGATGGAGCAACCCATGGGAACGAGAATGACTCCTCCTTTCAAGGCCATTTTGCCATAGCAGAAATTTCCATGTCTTTGTGTTTAGTGGCAATATCTCTGTCGTCAGGATAATCCATTTAGCTGACAGATTGCTGAGCTTTTCACTCACAAGTTGCATATCGGTCTGCATTTTAATAGTTCACAAGTGCAAGGGGAGGAACAAATCTAGTTCTCACTCTATCTACACAAATGATCTGAGTATTTGCAGTGAGGATCCATGTAAGATCTGAGTATCAAACAGTATACAACCCCTGTAGGGTGAAAAGCTGGTTTTAAAAAATCTGTAGGCTTCAGCTTTGAGTTGCTTTTAATTGGATTCCAATGTGACCAAGAAAAAGCATCACACATCCATAGAAACTTCTCAAAACACTCATGCAACATAATTTAGGTTTACGTTAGGTCGTCCATCCACGTTCATCGTGTTTTTCTTTTGCCAAAAAACACAGCTAAATACTTGCTTTCACTGCTTATGTTGCAGTCTTAAGGACATAGAAGATTTAATATTTAAACAAAGAAGACTGTCATTTGTACAGCAGCTTAAACGCCCCATATCTATGTTGTAGTTACTGGTGGCCTCTAGTGTCCGTAGTAATTAAGAATGTCAAGGCAGAAGTGACAATATGGTGTGTAAAGGGCAAAAATGGAAGTGAGTATAAAGAATGACAAGGTCCACATATGGTGGGTGGGTCATACAAAAACAGACCCTGAAGACCGGTGTTTGTGTCCAATGCGAAGCCAAAAGTCAATATTATATTGTTACTACTACCTCACTTCTGATAGTTAGGTCCATTTCTATACTATATTGTGCATGCACTATTATTTTCCTAACCTTAAGCAAGTAGTGTTGTTGCAAAAACCTAACCAAACTGCAACCGTTTCACATTGTTAATGACTGCAGCAGTAAGCAAGTTATTAGGTGTCTACGAGCAATTTTATATATACTCATTTTGAATTTCATACCTCGCTGAAGTGGTAACAAAATGCTAAAGTTACTTTTGAGGGATTTGAGTATCGTCATTTTCTACCACTTACCATCTCTACTCCCATAGATTTCTACTCACCTTTGTTGGCTGTAGTTACTAGTTACATTTCGGATTCAAATTTTACATAAAACTTGCAATCAACCTCTAAATTATAAGACAATGCTGTAATCATGAATAATAAAAAATAATTACCAGACTCCTCTAGCTGCTCATCATCTGCCTGACGCCAGTGATGTGAAGTTACTGTAACATGATGCACTGTGGGTAATGTAGGTGCCAGGTTTTATCGGAGGAAGACTCAGTAAAATAAAAAGGATGACATCTTTGGTTCTGCTGCAACGCATTTTATACAAAAAAAAAGAAAAAGAAAATTAATAACAATTTTATAGGAGTTCAATGCGAAATTGGTGCTTCTTCCGCCACTGGGAACTCTTCACTTTTGGAGTCCATGATATGTGACATGAATTTAAATTAACTATAACCGCAGCCCACACATTTTAATCCTGCAGAATATTTGATAATAAAATAGTTTTTGGTTGGAGTATAACTTTAAATGAACCTACAATGGCACTTTTTTTTATATAATATCTATTTAAAATGATATTATTACTGAGTCATAATTGTCCATGAATATTTTATGAGTAAAGGTTGAGCAGATAAGATCCTTGGTGCATTAATTTACAAATGTATAATAATGGACCAAATCAAATCATGTAATAAAAATAAACATTACAGTACCTCTCTATTAAAATGGGGTTCCCTTGCAGCTTAATGGTATTGTATATCTCTGCATTCATACTGGAGGGCATGCTGCGTACACTCTGCTGCCAGTGACTGTGACTATGGAGAGACATCTATCAAAATCACATAATGGCCACCATCAAGATGCACCACGAAGTAAAAACACATAGAAAGAAGATTCCCCTCTTTATTAGCTGTCATCATTTCCATGAATATATGTGCAAATAAATGGCTAGTATCACACAGGGAGCAAATGTGTCCCCAATAAAGCCTCGCAAATGGAAGGGTGGAGTGAGTCGAGGCATCGTTTATATGTGTACGTTTGAAAAAGAGAGAGAGAGAGAGAGAAAGAGAGAGAGAGAGAGAATGGTGGGGGGTTCATGGATGAAAAATCATCACCAGTCCAAATGCAGATATTGTGGCGGCCTCACACTCTTGCCAGTGTCACCCTCCATTCGTCACTGTCCGCAAGCCTGCCTCTCATTAAGTGGCCCCGCTCCGGCGACAACTTAATTTCCTTAAGAGGACCAGACACCTGATTCAATTGTGCGCCCATTACAGATTTGTTTTCCCGTCTAGGCCTTTCAGGGACCACATGGCTGTGAACAGAAATACACTCCCACTATATTAAATGTTGTGGACATAATTCCCAGACATATGATTCATGTCTGCCTCCCAGTATCCATCCCTCACAATGCCCTTAGCTCAGATGGTGGTGTAGCTCAGCTGAGCCAGTTCAGCGCCGAGATATTATATCATCAGTGTTTTTATTTTATATTTTCAGATAGTAACAATTTAATGTCAAAATGAGGCGTTTGATTTTTAAAAAAAATATTTTTTAATTAACTTCTCAAATCCTCTCATGTTAACTTTTCTGTTTTGACATTTTTTAACATTTTTCCTCACCTAATTATTAGGCTCATTGGTTTGTTATCACGTCATCAGAAGACCCGGAGCTCTTCAATAATTCAGAAACACTTTTGAACCATTTCAACATGACTGCTCCTCGGTCCTCTGTCTTTGAAGATCAGACAGCGTAAGATGTTTTTATCTGTACGCCAGTGCGGGCGAGACTTCCATTGTCCATTTGACTGCTGGTCTCCATAGCTTACCTCTCACCTACACCTGTCAGTCAAACCGTAGCCGTTGGAGACCAGTGTGAAACAGCTTTTCCTCTTGTACAGGGTTTAACTGATTGTTGCTGTAATTTTTCTGTCATGGCTTTTATCTGCAAAGTGTGAGTATGTTTGATACCAGATGCTCACCCAAAACCACACAAAAGCCTTGTGTTTTCATTTATTTATAGTTCTCTCTGTTTTTTTAAAAAACATCCTGTCAATTACCCAAAAAGTTCTGCTTTGACGAGTTATTTCGGATCTCCCAATTGTCCAAATAGGATTGTGTGTGTGTCTGAGTGCATTGTTTGCTATAGGGTGTTCTGAATTCGGAATAATAGAGATTAAGACACACATACTCACATGTACACACACACACATGCGCACACATACGTGCACACACACACACACACACACACACACACACACACACACACACACAGGCACACTTGCTTACACGCGCCCATGCTCACACACACACACAGGCACATATACAGACAGAGTGCAGGTTTTGCCTTAAACCTATCCAGAAGACACCTCCAAGATATAAAACTGCTGAGTATGGGTCTGATCTCAGCAGCCAATAAAATACAGAGAAAAACTCAAAGTTATAGAAGCTATTCACTCCCCCTTACTGCTCCCTTCCTGTGATGCTTTCCCTCTGATCCTGCCGTGTCTGTGTGTGTGTGTGTGTGTGTGTGTGTGTGTGTGTGTGTGTGTGTGTGTGTGTGTGTCTATCCGTATTTGCTCTTATTGGCAGTATTGGCAGCTTTACCAAAGCAACATGACCCTGCTATAAACTGCCAATCTGCCAATGTTGCAAGATTTGTTTTTAGTAGTTTAGTTTAGTTGAAATTATGAGGGGAGAACATTTAATCATGCACAGCTATGAAGATGTCAAGTGTCACACAAAGTCCAGGACTAATATTCTGCACACAGATGGAATGAACTTCCTGATGATCTGAGATGTGCTCCTTGTAAATGAAGAACACTGCTCTTCTCCTGTGCCTTTGAGTGAACGGTTCTCTAGTGCACTTTTATTTCCTTTGTTGAATTTGAGGCATCTTACAACATTTTACTGCACTGCATTTATATTTCTGGATATTTCTTGGTATCTGTGTCCATTTTTTTCATACGTCAAACCTTTTCGACAATTCACCGACATTTATTTTAGATGACAGTATTTGTTTTGTGTAATCACTCTCATTTTTTCACTGCTAAGTTGAAGCTGCTTTTGTACATTAGGGCTGCAACTAGTATTAACATTATCGATTAATATGCTGATTTTCTAAATAAATTAATTGCTTTGTCTGTATATTGTAAGAAACTAGTGAAAAATGTCCATCCCAGTTTCTCAAATCCTCTGTGATGTTTTTGATTTTCTTGTTTTGTCACTGCAATATCCAAGTTATTTAGTTTCATATGATGAGCAGTACATTTACATTTTTAAGTGACTGAAAACAACATTTTCTGCCAATTTTGCATGAAAAAAATTACTTTAACAATGAAGCGTTTATCAAGTATCAATAAGTCAACTAATCATTGCAGCTCTATTGTACATAGACTCATTCCAGGTGTACCTGGGTTATTGAGGGTAAAAGGTTGTTATAACAAACATAGCCATGGACAGATATGTTTTGGACTACCATCTAGAAACACAGAACTGAAATTTTGGATCCCAGTGTGAAGCTGCAAAGACCTTGCGTGCTGTTCATTCAAGCTTATGTTTGTGGCATTTCTGCTTCACGGATAAACCAGCTGACTGTACATTTCTGTTTCCCCTGCATTTTTTTATTTTCCAGTTTTCCCTCTCCCTCTTTATTTCCTACATCCCCCCCCCCCCATCTGGTCCAGTAGAGAGCTCAGCAGCGTGTGTGGAGGAGTGTCTCCTGTTCCCCCTGTCCTCTCCCTCTCCAGGAGCATCAAAAGGAGGAGGACCCACGCAGGGTGTTTGAAGAGCCCACCGACACTCCCCTATGGGTGGTGAACTGGCAGATGCTCAAAACCACACAACTCTATCTAGACGGGAGGAGCATCCTTCTCATCTGCTTTTGTACCCCTGCCATTGGTTTCCCTCGCAGCCGTGAACCAGACATTCATTTCAACTGTATTGTCGTTAGTATATTTGTATTCTCGCACATAACATTGTGCAATCCAGTGATGCCATTCATTGTTGCATTTGCAGTGCATCCTTAGGTTTTGGTGACCATATGTCCTTGGTTTTGACGGTTTATAGAATGATTTGTCCTCCACTCCAAGCTTGTAGTTTGAATACCCAATTATTTATATAAAGACATTTAGGGTATTCTGTGGTATCATATAGAGATGCAGACATTTGGTTTATGATATACTAGGCTCACAATACTTTCACCTAAAACTGCAGTTCCCATACTGGGAGTTGAACCTGGGTGAAAACCAGGAATCCTAACCGCCAGACCATATGGGACCTATTTATTAATATATTTAAAAGATATTCCCAGCATGGTAGTGGAACCACAATGACAGTTTGTTGGTTGGTTGATTGGTGTAATGCTTTGTACATCTGGTCATGGTCCTCAGAGGATGAAGCCTATTGACTTTGGTGATTGTGTGACTATTCCTCTAGTGTCACCATCAATTTCAAATTCAAGTGTCCTTACAAGTAGATGTTCCATCACTTTTTCAATGAAATCTTATCAATTTATCAACTACTTTCACTTAGGTTGTGGTAATGCCAACATTTCTGTATTTCAGCATTGAAGCACAACACCCCAATTAATGCTTCCATTCTCAATGGTTCCTAAAATTGCAGTTCCTATACTCTGAGGCTGACTGGGTGAACACCAGCAATCCTAACCACTAGACTACATGGAACCTGTATATTTAATGTGAAAAGATATTTTTTTGTTTTCTGGAAAGAAATATTCCCGGCACAGTAGGGGAACAGCATTGACGGTTTGTTAGTTGGCCAGAGATCTTTGTTCCCGAAATTAATTATTGTATGGATTGGCACAATACTGCGAAAAGTCATGGACGTCAGAGGATGTAGTCTATTCACTTTGGTGATTGTGTGACTATCCCTCTAGTGCCCTAAAACTGCAGTTCACATATTGGGAGTCGAACCAAGGCCGCCTGAGTGAACACCAGGAATCCTAACCGTTAGATGACATGGGACTGATGAGTTGAAGCAACAACCCAACCAAGAACCACTATGAGTGAGATTTCTGAGTAAATTTTCTTGACAACCAGTGGATGGGTTGAACAGGCATTCATGTCCAATCATGGAGCACCATCATCACTTTGTACAGTACATGACTAAAGCTATATACCACTGTATTTAAATACAACCACTGAGAGCTGAACAGGTAAAACCAAATGTATCTACATGGCCAGAAACCACTATGAGAAAATATTTCTTTGTAATTTTTGTGAACTGACCCTTTAAAAAGAAGCTAGTTTTTTCAGTACATCTGGCGCAGACATACTTAGATGAGGTTTTCTTCTCTCAATAACAACATGTTATACTGGGTTTTCCCCCATCAAGAGCATGAACTACAATACTGTTTGCTGCCAACACAGAGAGGCACGCAGTATTGTCAGGATGTTTTCAGTAGCTCAGCCATCATAGCATCACACAGCTGTGGTCCCTGCCATGCTGATTGTCTGGCCTTTAGCTTCCTGGGTGGCAGCACTGAAGCTCTGACCTGCTCTGACTCGCTCCACTCCACCTGCTCATTCAGTCTGCCTCGATCTGCTCGACAGCACTCACCTCCTCCGACAGGCCTCCCAGAACATCGTCTCCTGGAAGACAAGCCTTTCTCCCTCTCTGTCTTTAATTCTTTATCTCTTTCCTCCCCCCAATTTTTTTCATTGCCTCTCTGTATCTCTTTCACTCTGCCTGTCCATCTATCAAAGCCAACTCCTCTCCCAACTCCTGCGCTCTCATGTCAGCAAGAGGTGAAAGAGGTGTCTTACAGTAAAGAAGAACCTGCAGCTTTGTTTCATATTACACCTCACAGAGTGCTGTAGCTGTCTGTGGTTATCAGCCTCGAGTGCTGCCTCCCACCAAACCCTCTCTCCACCTCACACAAACACCTCTCTGTACTTGTTGGTATGCTCATTTTCCATATATTCAATGGTTTTAACAAGTAATGGAAAAAAATAGCATGACAACACAAAATTATGCAACATTCATGTTGTGTGTAAAGTCAGGTGATACAAATTACATTGTGAGGTCAATTCTTTTGGTTTAAATAAAGCTTTATTCACATGGACTTTTAAAGCAAATACTATACTGATAAAGAGATAGAAAATAGCATATTACTTTAAGGAATATTGTTTTAATAATCTTAGCAATCAAAAACATAAAACAAAGTTAAAATTAGTACCAAAGTGTCTCTTACTCCAAACTCTGGGTTCCCTTACTTGCGACGTCTTCGAATTTTGTTAAGGCAGGCAGTAAGTAGTAAGGGCTCATTTATACCAGCAGGCAATCTCCGTGTCTGAGCATGGAGGCCAACCAGGAAGTGCATTAAGCCTGCAATTCACCGAAAATTCCAGTAGGGGGTGCTAAGTTGGGCTGCAAAAAAAATCTGCCCACTCATCCATATAGATAGAAAAGAGGACGTTTACCGATTTGGTCTCATAACTTTGACCCTTTCACTGTATTTTCACTTAATGACAGTTTATTTGAACGTTTTGTTCAGTAAAAATGTCTTGTTCAGCGTTTGGTTGGACTAACAGACACTCCAAGGAGTCGCTGCTCAGTTTTCTGAGGTAAGTAACATACACTTCGTTTTTGTTTTTTTGCTAGCCAAACTAACATCCCAGTTAATGCTCCAATTAATGCTAACATGAATTAGCAGCGGCTTCTCTCTGTCGGGTTGCCGGTGTAGAGAGGCGTGTAGTCAGTGTCGTCAGATCCCTCGCGCTCCTCCACAGTCCAATTATGGTCTGCTCCGCGTATCGGAAACAAGATGGCGACGAGTATAACGCTGAACTCGAGGCTTCCAACGGGCAGTCCACAAACCAATGGGTGACGTCACGGTGACTACGTCCATTATTTATATACAGTCTATGATTTATACTCAATGTTAGTTATACATCCATACTCTGTGTTCATTTTACACACAGTTGTTCACATTTTCTGAAAGCTTAAAAACATGGACTAAACAGAATAGTACCACCAGAAATAACGAGGGCAGCGTTGGGAATAGTTCAGGTGAGTGGCCTCTACTTCTTTTATACAGTCATTTCTAAGAACAGAAATTGGTGAGCGGAGAGGGTTTCATACATCTGAAAAACACTTCTGATGGCATATACTGGCCCCTCAACTGGTCAGCATTGGGTTAATTGACTATAACTATGTTTTTTTCCCCCGAACTTAACCAATTAGTTTTAGCTGCCTAAATTAAAACAAATTACTTAACAGGAAGGTCAGCAGATCAGAAATCATATTATTTTGTCATTTTGGGAAACAAAGGCAAAGATCTAGAGTTATTGGGGCTTTTGGCTTTTGGAGTCGGTTGTTCATTGTAAATTGTGGATGCACGGTGCTAACCAAGCTAGCCTAACACTCACATTAGGTGATAGCTTAGCGCCCTCCTCCCCAGCTCCACTTTTTCATCCCACAAAAACAAGATGGCAAAAATGCCAAACTCAAGGCTTCAGAATGGTAATCCATTCTATGTCCACTCCCATTAAACAGTTTATGGCAGTCACTCATTGGCCACCCATTGCAGTTGGATCTTCACCGTGTCTCTTCCAAAGTTATAGCAGTTTGCAATATTAAACTTTTTGCTTTGTGTGCCGTGTGTTGAAAAAAATGGCAATGGGTGAACGCTATGAGTTGCTTTCTTTCTTTGCAATGCATGGATTTCAGATGCCTTTTTCCGAAGCAATACAACTGAGTGTGAACGGGCCCTTATCCAGCCGAGGGATGCACTACAAATACGGACACTTTGCATCATGTTTGGTTTTTAATTCAGCAGGGAAACAGAAAACGCAGCTCTGTTTTTACCCTCTTCATTTATAGTGATCCTACTTCCCCAGAGCAAGCTTTTACAACTCCGTGGTCATATTTCATTGAAGAACTGTTTAAAATGCAACGTTCTTAATAGGCTCGTCGTAACTTTGTGTGTGTGTGTGTGTGTGTGTGTGTGTGTGATTCCTGCATTTGTTCGATCCCTTTATCTGGTGATCAAAAAGGGACTATGTGCCCATGCTGAAGGGGGTTGGCCCAAAGAAGGAAGGGAAAGGGTCTCTACACATGTAATCCTTGTCAATGAATTTAGGCAATCTTTTTTTTTTAATGAATATTTCAGTAGTTATTGCAGCGAGCTACTCGTGTGAGTCTCTCTTTTCACAGCTCCCTTTGCTCATAAGTGAATCACTCGTCTAATGATTTAATTAATAGCATTGTATCCACAGATGAAAAGCTTATATTTAATCAGCAAAATGGAGTGAACTGAGATCAGGGGCCTTGACTGTCATCAAAATGTGCTTGGGGTCCCACTTGCTCACTAAACCACTTTAAGCCCTGGGACACCCATACTTAATTGAGAGTTAATAAATAAATGTGGTTAGAGTAATCCCTGTATCCAGCCCCTCAGAGCTCACAAGCTAGCTCTGTGTGTGTGTGTGTGTGTGTGTGTGTGCATACATGCATGCGTACCCTGGCCAAACTCCCTATGTCACTACAGTCGTGCCAAGGCAGACTCTACTGTAGTGTGCCAGATACTGGTTTATTTACCTGAGATGCCCCCTGCGTCACTGCAAATGCCATATGTTAGATCCCAGGACAATTGGTCCCAGAATGCCACTCTCCCTTGATTTTTTTTACCCAATTTTAATCAAATACAATGCTGCATATTCTTTAAATTAATCATTAATTCAAGGTCTTGTTTTTTTTAATTGAAGATGGTACACATTTTGTTTCTTGTTTCTTGTTTTTACAAGAGTTTTAACATGGAACAAAGGGCACACATATAGATAAGAATTTTTAAAAAGTTCACACATAAACAGTGGAACTAGCTGTAGCATTAGACTTACCATACGGCTGTTAATACTTCCCCATGTATTACTTTTCCTAACGAGAATATGGTATGTTTTTCATGTTATTAACCCTTAATAGGGCACTTATTGAAATACTTGCAAATTCCAAATTTCAACCCTAGAGAATATTGGAGGATACTACATACAGCCAGAATGTGTAAAAAAAACATCCGAAAATAATATTTTGAGAAAAAAGTTTACGAGATTAAAGTGACAAATCTACGAGAAAAAAATGCATAGATTTATGAGATTTAAAGTGGTGAATCTGCGAGAAAAAAGTTGTTTTTTCGTAAATCTGCGACTTTTTTGGCGCAGATTTGCCACTTTAATCTAGTAAATTTGCAACGTTTTTCTCGAAATATTACCTGAAGTTACCAAATATAGTTCTTTGCCTGATAAAGGTTTAAAGTCAATGTTAAAGAGTGTTTCTTCCATTATTCTCTACCGCCCCTGCATGCATGTGTGACTCCAAGGAATGTCAAATACAGCTGTTATCTTATTGGTTGTGCTTTGACAGATCAGTGGCAACTAAAGTTCAAATGATTTGAACTTTGAGCGCAGACCTCGTTGGCAATTTCAAGCAAAGATAGTGTCTTCGCCTAGGTCAGGCACCACTGCTCTCCCAATAGAAAAACAATGCGGTCGTACCATTAAACATGTGCGGGCGGCTTCTGGCAATTGCCAGCTGGTGATATTTCTACCAACGAATAAGATAAGATTTTATACATACTGAAGCTAAACTTATATTAGCTTATTTAAAATACATCAGTGTCAGTGTTTAAGTCGGCCTATAAGTAATTGAGATTGTCTACTTATGTTATATGTACTATCAGCCAATGTATCATTATCAGACGTTTTTAACTCAGATATCAATATCAGTATTGGCCTTAAAATCTAGTATACTTTGGACTGTAGAGCTACACTTTGAAATAGTTCTTAAGTTAATGAGATGTCTGCGTTACCAGATTATATGTACATGCATGCACTTTTTATGCACTTGAATCCATGCAAATAACTAATAATAAATAGGAAAAGACAAGTGTAGGCATTAGAAGAATACATTTGAATTACTGCTGCTGTATTTCCATAAAATATGCACCTTTATCCCACAATAGTAAAGTTTTTCGTTTTTCTGCAGCCAACCAGAAGACAAGAACAGGCCTTTTTCAAAGCAAACATTTGGCAGGTCATAGTAAAGCACAGGTGTTACTAATAACATTAATAATGGTTCTGTTATATTAAAGTGCCCCGTTAAACCTTGACAGTGTGACAGTGAGCCAGCATGCACAATACCAGGACCCTGAAACTGAAGCAGCTAAATAGAATTCAGCCATTATTCATTTTGTTATTTATTTATACCTTTGTTTTTCCTCCTGATATGTCAAAATGTCTTCATTACACAGGCCCATATTGTAAAGCTGTCACCCATGATGTAAATGTTAAGTGAAAAAGACAGTTTTAAACTTTGGGGTTAAATGCTGTGACTCCTGCTGAAGACAGGAGCTGATAACTTATACTTAATTTGGGGCAAGGTCCACCAGTTCTTTACTTTTTTTAAAAATACCATACTAATTCATATATGCTGGAATGAAAGAGAAGAAAAAAGGCAAAAAGAAATGGAGAGAGAGAAGTGTGTGTTTAGCTAAGCAGGGGCAGCCCCTGGTCCATTGCCCATCATTTATTGATAAAGGCCCTGGAAAATGCGCGGGAAAAAAAACTAATGAAATTATCAACGTTGTTGAATTAATGATGAATGGGAATAAGAAAAGGCTGGGCTCTCTGTGGAGCCAGAGAGGAGCGCTGCTTCATTAGCCATGCAGTCTCATCACATCCTCTTTTGGAGCTGCAGACACTGGGGCTCTCCACTCTCTCCTCTCCTTACCATCAGGACCTGCCATTGGATTCCATTCAAAAAAACTCCCTGAGTCCCTCCGCCCCTACCTCTCTACTTTTCCTCTTTTGCCTTTTTTTTTTTTTTTTTTTTTTGCCTTCCCTATTACTTCACCTGCCACCTGCCACCCCCGCCCTCATCGCTTTTCAGAAGACGGGAACTCTTTGGTGGCTAATTTCATTTACCATTCCTTTCACTTTTCCTGAAGATAAGGAGAGAAAAAGCTGACCTGATTCTGGAGGTACTCGTGGTCAGAGAGCACACCTCTTATCCCTGCCTACTCTTTCTTTTTTTTCTTTTTTTATTCTCCAGCTCTCCCTCCTGACTGCCTCTCTCTGGATATCATTCCTGATTCTGCACATGCAAATGATATGGGCGGTAGAGGAGGGGTGGGGGCTCCGTTTGGATTCATCGCCCCCTCCTCCTCCTCCTCCTCCTCCTTCTTCTCGTCTTCTTCTTTTCCCTGAGTGGAGCAGGAGTGGTCTGGCGAGCCGAAGCACGCTGAGAAATCATGGGCATGGGGTCTCATTAGGTAAGCAGAGGCCAGGGCAGCAGGGCTTCACCAAGACACTGATTATTCTGACAGCAATATCTGGAGGATCACCTCAGCTATACACCTGATTAGACACACTGATTATTCTGAGAGCAATATCTGGAGGATCACTGCAGCTATACAGCTGATTAGAGCTACTGTCTCTTATAGTTCAGAGGCCTCTTTGACTCTGGAATTAATCTCGTCTGTTGTGTGGGACTGCATTCGAGCTTTAAAATTTGCTACATTCTAAGGAAGTATTTTGCCTCATTTAAGAATGTCTGAATAGTTTTTTTTAATTAAACATAAAAGAGCATTTAACTCTCTTCTTTCTCCTCTCCTTGAATCCCAGCTGCTCTCTTCTGGTGAGTCCTTCCTGTCTCTTTTATCTAGAGACTGATGCACTAAATGCCAATTTGATAGATACAGTGATTATCTGCTGATTTTTCTTTTTTAACTTGATTTCAGAATGAATGACTTTACCGTGGTTTTGGAGCTCCATTATACCCCGAATAGATCACCCACATATGCATGGAGCCCCTCTCATAAAAATTGATGACAAAAAGCACCGTGCATGACAGACAGCAGTGATGCGCATAATATAATGTGCCGTCCTTTACGTGGTAATCTGATCTGAGAGGGATTCAATTATTTAATAACAACACGACAGACTATCATTAAAACAAATTGTGTGTGTCAACGTGAGCACACAGTCTGAGCTGCAGGGTCACAGGTGTAATGTTGTGTTTTAAGTCTTGAGCCCTCCCACACACACACACACACACACGCACCCACACACACACACACACACACACACACGCTGTCCGCTGGTTTCTTTTCTTATGAATTGGCCCGAAATTGATCCTCATACAAATTAGGTCTGTCCTCAAAGGGCTCCATCAATACATTGACTCCCTTTATGAGGGTCATCAAACAGCCATTACTGGGCATCAGGGGGTCCCGTTTGGGGAGAGACTGCCCAGGGTGACTGATGAGCCGGATGGGGATGGTAGCTCGTCTGGGGGCCTCGGAGCTGTGGGCCTGTAGCAAAGCAGAGAGGGGAGGGGGTGCTTATTGAGTGTTAGATTCATTAGTTAAGCAAAGCCAAATTAATTTGCTGTGCAACAGAGCTGCTACTACCACAAAACATTAGTTTGTTCTCTGCCTCAAAATGTTTTACTCTACGGCTTTCGAAATACCTTAAATATTCATCTGTCAGAAAAAAGAATCCTTTTATCGCGAAATTCCTCCTTCTGTGTAATTAGGGTGATTTTAAATTTCTGGTGCAAGGGGAGGTACACGTGTACTGAGTTTATTGTTGTCCATTAGCATGCAAGTACTTTGGCAGCACATTACCAGAAAAAGTAAAAATTTGCTTGTGCGTGTAGTCCTAAATTGCATCATTTAACAACCCAGAATAAATGTTGGCATTTTACGTTTCTGCACGTTTTTCGGTTTAAAGTTTTGGAGCCATCCATCTCCCGCCAACCCAAAGCAGGACTTAAGTGGCTTTTAACATTGCATTGCTTCATCACCGGACAAGTTTCAGATCAACGTATTTGAGGTTTGCAGAAAAGAAAAAAGCTCCCGTTTTTGCCGACAACTGGGCTGCATTTAAAATGTTTATTTATGTGGCCTGATCCTGCTATTTGAATGGCTTTGTCTTGTATGTCTTTTACTATTAAGTGTTTGTGGCACTATAAATGATTTGTATTAAGCCTGACATTAGCTATCAGCCCACTTGATTGTTGCATTAACAATGGCCAACCTAGCCTTTTCCTGATCCCAAAAGCAAGAAAAAAATAAATCAAACAAACAAAACGCTTAAAAATGTGTGATATTTTACTCATGACAAGAAAAAATAATGTTGAAGCACCAACAATAGACAAGCAGAAGAAAAAAAGCCCTGGAGTATTCCCCACGGTTGCTCTCAGGTATTACGAAAGAATCTTTGAAAGTGAACACAGACGCAGCAGGATGTAAACAAACTGTCACGGCTGTCAAACACTTGCTTCAAGATGTGTCAAAAGTTCAGGCTTTTCAATTACAGCTGTTTTAATATGCATGCAAGCCTCCCCTGACTGATTAAAATGCACCATTTTAAGTCTAATTGTTCAAGAAAACTGTGTTTTATGTTGCTGCAATGGTAATAACTAATGATAGATGCATAAAATTAGCATACATTTCCCAGACCAAGAGAATATCTGATCATTGTGCCATAGAGAATTGCTCTAAGTTAGGAAGTTAATTTCATTATCTCCTCCTCCTCGTTTAAAGCCCGCCACTTTACAATAATTGGAAAACAGAATAAAAGATTAGCTTTTGACTGGATGACGGGCGTTAATAAAGTGTGATGGAATGTGAGTGTTACAGAGTGGGTACCAATTACAGCAGCCAATCTCAGACAGCCAGCCATTGATGGTGGTGGTTCAATCTCTTCATCTGCCGTACAGTACCATCAGGGACCCACTGCAGAGACCTCTGCTCCAGCTAGCAGGCTAATTGTCAATTCTGCTTAAGTCATAAGGAGAGCTATTTTACCAGGGCTTTGGAGAGGAAGCGAACTGTAAAATTAAAGGGGGAAAAAAAGTCAAAGTATAGTATAAACGTAGAAATAAAGTTCAAGGAGACACTGTGAGAGATTTTCTGGAGTAATTTGGGTTAGATGATGTGGGGAGAAAAAAGTCTGTTGGAAATAATATTGCAAAATGAATGATATTATCAATCAACTTTATGGAATGTGGCACAACCTTGTGTTAAAATTGCCAGGTTTGAATAAATGTTACCAGCATAATGGTTTGATCATGTTAAAACATTCTTTTTTTTAATAATAGGTAGCACATTGTAGTCCAGAAGGTTTGAGTGAAAATTCATGACACGAGTTTCTTCCTAATTCTCATGGGTCACCCCATCCCTCATCATGTCACTGCTTTAGGCACATTAACCACATCAGTCACAGTGACCCATCACTCATTGGCTGTTTCAACACTTCTAAACAAATGCTTGGCACAAATGTAATTCTGCTTGAAACTCGAATGGCACACCGTAAAATAAAATTAAAAATCTAATAAATGGCTTAAGTGCAGAGGCCAGGACATTTGAGTTTGATAGGTAGCAAGGGTCTAGTCAAAGTCACTGTGAAAATCTGTAGCCAGTCATTTAAAAGATACAAAATAGTCTGCATGCTTCTAGGCGAGAGAGTTCTCTCTTTTTACAAACTTAAATATAAAAATGGCAGAAACAGCAAGCACGGTCTTAGATTCAAAGGTTACAGTTTGTAGTCCAAAAAGCATAACATTTTTGGACTACAAGCTCTCCCCATTGGTCGTTTGTACAGGCAGCAAAATACGACCCATATTTACATTTTAGGCCCTGTTACGCCTGGATTCCACTGGATGCGTAACGGCTGCAGATCCGTCGTCGGAGCCGTTACGCACCCATTATAATCAATGTGTGAGATTCCACCGACTGCAGATCCGCTGCGTAATGAGTCCGACAACGCAGGGCCATCCGACAGCCCTCGCAACACTTGCGCAGAGCTTCTATTTTTGTCGGACGACGGAGCACTACGCACAAATTCAGCACAGAGCAGATCGTTCGGGACAGGAAGTCTTGCACAGACACAAAATAAAACACCGGTATATTTTCAAAATAAAATACCTCGGGTTCGCTAACGAGGTCGGCCGGCTCGTTAACAAGCCGGCCGACCTCGTTAGCGCTCGTTAAGACGGAGTCGCTGGATTTGTCTCCAGTCATTAACGAGGAGATGTCCATTATCTTCCAGTTATATCAATTGATTAGGCGTGCATTCGCGAGATCTCGTGCGTCCTCGGGACTCTGCTGTCCGCAACAGCTCCGACACAGACGGATCCGGTGGGTGTTGACGGACTGCGTAGATACGCAGCCGTTGCGGACAGACCCCTGTCGGAGTCGTTACGCATCCAGTGGAATCCAGGCGTTAGATGGAGACGATCTGGACAAAAAAAAATGCAAAAGTGGCATTGCGTTCTCACAATTTTTTCCGCATTTAGCAGGGGCGTCTCTAGGATTTTGACACATCCTTCTCTTTCGAGTAGCTTTCCCGGGTCTTTTCCAAAGCTGTCTGTTTCACCTCTGCCGAATTGGTGCATCAAAAAATTGCCCTCGGTAATTATTGCGCCTTCTCTGTTCTGTTATATTATCTGTGATAATTCTGCTTAACTGCTGAAATGACTCCTGGATAGTTATCAGAGCTGATAGGGCAACTTGAATGTCTGACTGATGGAAATAGTCCGACATGTTTGTTGGCGTTTGCCAGCATGAGCTGATAGAGCACACTTTTGCGTTTTTTAACCCTTTAGACGGAAACACAATGGTGGATCGTTTTTAAGATTTCCACTCTGGAGGGTGGTTTCATTATTTTGCATTTTTAAGCCGGCCCTTAGACTGTCCTCCCCCCACCCTCTAGTGGCCGTAATAATAATAAATGACAGCGATGTGGAGTGTAAATGTAGAATTTGAGCTTGGGGAGGGTCGCTAGGTCGAATAAACATCAAACTTTCACCCCGAAAATGGGTTTGTGTCCCATCTGAAAACAAAAGTAACAATGTGATTTAAACATCACTGAACTTCCGTGCATCATGTTTTTTTACGCAACTAAGTCATGTCACCTCCATAACTACTGAATTTCCAGCATTTATGCACATTTTCTCTACATTTCAAACTCTGTCATAACACCCCCACCAAACCTATATCAGTGGTTTTGTAGCCTAAATTAAATTTTTTTTACAACCCTAACCGTACGTGTGTATAATGACGTGTGTGCTCATAGGACTCATTATGGGTGGTACTGATAAATTATCTTTTAGGTTTGATATCTCGTTGACAAAGTGTAAACATTTATCCATTTATTCGTTGAGCCAGGGAGGAAATGCCCAGTAAGCGACAATTCCTGCCTAGCATACCTTTAACAAATCATTTCCCAATGCTTTATAGATTAGCTACTAATGAGGAACAACGTTTCGGTTGCCAGGGTGTGAACGATCTCTGTGGCTTTTGAGTCATTGATAACATCATTAATACAGTTTTCACTTTTAAACAAGCAAAAGTCATTAAGTCAGCTGTAATTATAAATGTTATTGAGTCACTGATAGAGTTGTAAACGTTAATCAGTTGTTCACAAATGGCTTTTTGTCCAAAAGCTCTGCTGCATATTTCAGAAGGTAAATGGTCAATTGGTGCATTGGAGCATTGTGTATATTGTGTCGTGCTGATGGAGGATAAACACCAGCCACAATGTGTCAAGTCGTTCTTATTAATGGCTTATAACTGATCTCTGAAGTATTGATAATGGATTAATATATGCATCGGTTACAACTTATAAACATGTTATAAAGTGTGAATTAGACATTGATAGCATATTGTTCATCTTGATTGAGATATTTTTGCATCATTTAGTTTCCTTGTGTGTTTTTCTTTGCCACGTGAATACATAATAGTGTAATCCTCTTCCTTGGCCTGCAATATATAACTATATTTAAGCAAATGACCTTTAAGATTATTGTTTCTTACCAGTTTGAACCACTGAAATTCAAGGCCTTAATATTTTTGTGTTCGTATTCCAAAAGTAATATGCCATTTTTCAGCATTCATTACATTGTTATCCAGTGCACTGCAGATTTCAGAGGCTGTTTACATGGAGTCGTCTCAGGTTATTCAGAGTTATAAAGTCTGATTCTTCTCGAGGTTTATCAGCCTGTATTTGACTTACAGGACAGTGATAAAGTAGAAAAACTGAACCATTTCCTTTATGTCGGCTACTATTTTCCTTTTTGAACAGCCACTGTTGCCCACAGATGGAAAATACATTTTTCATGCATTTATTTTCTTAATGATGTTGTTGCAAATTTACTCACTGTTGTAATTCAACATCATCGCATCATGTAAAAAACATCAACAAATCATCTGTTTTAAACACTGTTCATTTTCTCTCCTTCTCTAATTGAACATAATCGGGGACTTAAGTAGGACAGAATGGGGGAAACCTGCCGATCTGTACGCACGCACACACACACACACACACACACACACACACACACACACACACACACACACACAATCTAGCCTCATCAAAAATGATGTGGTGGGCCCTTTGTTGTCAAACTCTTCATACAGAAATCGCATATTCATGGGGGTGTATTTAAGCCATTTCTGCTGGCATAAGCATGCAGCACAGCGGCGGCATTCTGAAATGACTGTCGTTTTCTGCCATTCTTTGCTACTTAACCTACCTCTCTGTTTGAGAACGTGGCACCTTGTTTTTTGATGCCTCGCGCAGCATCGCAGCCCCGTCATCACAGTAAAGTCTTCGGGTTTAATAGTGGCTCGGAGGCCTGTGGTAACACAAGACACTTCCCGATTATACACTAAACAGCAAGATTTGCAGTTATTCAATTGACATCATTTTGTTGTGGAGTGGCAGTGGACAAACACAGCTGCTTTGAATTAGTGCACTGTGGCGAACTGGTGTTTACTGCCTTATCTTACAGATGTTGAATGCAGCTGTCTCCTCACTCTAACAATAAAGAGCACGCTTCACACACCAACCAGCCCGCTCACCCTGAAACTCAGACATCTATATTTCATCACGTCTCCAGACTCACCTGCACCTTTATTTTAGCCAACAACACGTAAAATCAGATGCTTGCATCATGAAATTCTTAAAATTCTCCTTTTTTTTTGCTGAAACACAGAGAAAAAGACTATCAAAACAATTCTGTGGAGTTTTTGTGGTAAATTAGCCTGATATATATCTGCCTATGAGTCATTTTCTAATGCATTTATGCAACATGCTTTCTCCTTAGCTTTAAATAGTATATCTGTTTGCTGGATTATCCAAAGATCTTACATGAGGTTTAAATGGGTTAAACACTCTTTCCACAAACTTGAGTTAAAAATGTTATTACAGGAGACAATTCATCAACTCAAATGCACTATCCTGTAGGAGACACAAACAAATCTTTTTCCCTCTCTTGACCGATGGAGTCGTGAGGTTTTGTTTCTCTGGTGAGGAATTATCCACCTGCTGTCAAGCCTCTTTGATCCTCAGTTGGTTCAACATCCGCTGTTTCCATTAAATCTTGTCTTTGGAAGAGCTGCCAATAAAAAGACGGGCTTTTCAGAAGTGATGTCCCAGACCCTCAGGACCGGGCCCTTAACACCCCGACACACACACACACTGCTTCTCTCTTACACAGTGATTGACACGAGATTCCTGTACAGTATGTCAGGTTCACAAGTCTGTCTTAAAGGGATAGTTCAATTCAAAAGCAAAAAATCATATTTTTCCTCTTACCTGTGGAGCTATTTATTACTCTAGCATGTTTTGGTGTGAGTCGTAGAGTTTGAAACATGTCTGCCTTCTTTAGAATATAATTGAGTTATATGGCACTAAAGGTGGGGGAAAAAATCGATACAGCATAGTATTGCGATATTTTGCATGGCAATATCAGATTCATGGCCGCTAGGTCTCGATATTTAGCGTTCCAATGGCCGTCAGTATTTCCGATGGTTTTTTTCCCGGAGGCCTTAGCGGGCTCACTTTAAGGAATATACTGGAGATACTGGTATCATATGAAACTAAAAAACCTAAGGAATCTGTAAGCACCATGTGCATCAGGATATCGGGTCAGGAAAATGTTGAAATAATGCTGCAAAGGCTTTTTTCAGTTCGCTCAAAGCGCTCATGTGACTTCTGACGTCATGCTATCTCAATGAAAATAGGCTCTCTGGACTCCCACAAGTGCCTCTTTACATACATAATTTCTCAAAGTTGTAGAAAATTCTGCAATTGTTGTCGTCCATACATACATAAAAAGACTGAAGTGAGATGAATAGAGTGAGAATTTTCTCTTATTTGACAAAACAATTCTTGATTGAATTTAATTTTGTGAACACAAAACGCAGTTAAACAGTTAAATTGCAATATATTGTACCAACACTCACCATATTGCAGAATGCTTAAAATCGCAATATTATTGTATCGTGACTTAAGTATAAAATCGTATCTTCGGGCCTCTACATGGAACTACCGATCTACTGCTGCCATGCAATCAAGCATTTGTTTAAGCTAATATTAACGCTCAGCTGAGGAAAAGACATTCATATTTACCTCTCACACTGTAACAAACAAAGTGCAATATAGTTCTGTTATATTCTAGAGGATCGAAACACTCTGCAACTCACACCCAAACAATCTAGATTGATAAAAAGCGATACAGGTAAGAAGAAAAATGAACCATCCTTTTACAACAAAACTCACATTCCAACATAAATTTTCATATTGGTCACTTTAATCATTCGTCTATTCCAATCTGGCTTTAAAGAGATCCTTTCCTAATGCTATTTCAAAGCAGATAGGGGGGAAATCTTCTTGTCCTCTTTCTGTGAAAAAAAAAAAATCTTTCATATTAACCAAATCTAATATTAGCTGTAGCAGTTAGTCCAATCAGGAGGAAATTATATTCTCTCCTTTTGTTCCACCCATCTCTGCAAGGAGACGCTGTCCGAGGAGAGAGAAGTTCACACTAAAATGGCCGTAACTTTGAAAGAAAGCACACTTAATTTGACTAACTGCGCCTGCTGAAACCTCACATTAGCTTCACCTGGACTTTACGATGCATTTTTTCACAAAACAGGGGCTGTGGGTTTTAACTTATATTGGAAACACATTAGGAAGGGATCTTTTCATGGACAGAAGGAATGATTACAGCAAACAATAACTCTTTCAAATTACATATGGACAAGACTTTAGTGCAAAATAAATGCACTTTGATTATATATTTGATGACATTTGTACAGTCTCTTCCATTTCTAGTTTAATCAGAAGTGTAAAGTCAGTCAGGTCATTCACTTACAGTTTATAGATTAGCAATCTAGACATACTTACCAAACAGACTAGATCAGGGGTTGGCCAAAATAAGAGAAAAACGATCGGAATGGAGCCGCAAACCTAATTTTCATCCTTAGAATAAAGATAAAACAGCCTAACAATAATAGGTCATAATGAGCTTTTATTTATATGATTTTGTCTGAATGCAGTGAGGACCCAAGTGCAAAAAAGAGCCTGGAAACCGAAGAAATATCTCAGGAAAACTAGGAAAACTCAAAACTAGACTTGAATTTAGCAAAAATTTAGAGGTAATGGCACCAGCTTGTAGACTTTAATAAGCTATGATGCACATTTTAGTTGACTAAAATGTTCTAGAAACATTACTGCTGTATATAATCTATACATGTTTACAATTAAAGAATACAAATTGCTTTGGGCCTACACCAATGATAAATTCATTTTAAGGAAAAAAATGTTTCATTTTGTATAATTTTTTTGTCAGAGCCACTGCAGACTTTTTTACTGATAAAGGAAACATGTAACCAGCAAACTAAACTTAATTGATGAGAGTTGAAGAAAGTGTGCATCTACATGTGCAAAGCAATTTGTAATTCACCCATATCAGCCATACCATGAATTACCTTAATTAGAAACACCCCCTGAAGCCTTTTCCATTGATCGCCCAGCACGCTAAATCAAAAGTAATGTTGGACAGTTACCCGAGAACGCCATCGATGATTAATCAGCCACCGCTCAATCATTACTCTTTTAAAGAATTTCCTCTTCTTTTAACGCGTCTTCCTTTTTCGCCCCAGTGTTTTTGTATTTTTAATTTTCTTTTCCCAGCGCCTTATTTGATGTTTTGTAACTTTTCATGTGTTGCCAGTGGATTGCGGCCTTTAAAAAGGAGATGCTTCCCTTCGAGGGTGGCAAGGGTGTATATGCATATGAATATTTTCCATTGATGAATATGATACACCGCCGCGGCGCCTTTGATAGTCTCCTGCTCGGGTCCTGAGTGATGTCATAATGGTGGGACGCCGACCCTGGGCAAAACATCCCAATCCACAGCAGAGAGGAGCAAACATTAGAGCCCTTTGACGTCCTCTGCCTTTAATATTACACGACTGTTTACTGGGGAGGGAGTTGGTCCACCGGGCAGCCCAAGTTTGTTTAAGGTCAAGCCATCTCCATTCCTCTTCAGTCAACTTCAGGATCTTTAATCACTTGTTGTTTTTGACTTTGCTGTTTTTCAATCGTGGCCAGGTCTTTATAATGCATGAGGACATTACATAGTTATGAACAGCTTGGCAGGCAAGTTGAGGCAGCGATGGAACTTGTTAGACACTTTCAGAAAGAACTTCATGTTCTTTAAGGTACCTTCAGGTTAAAGGAATAGTTCTGCATAAGAAGATCGATAGCATGAGAGTCTAAAAGTGACTACACCTGGCCGATGAATAATTATAAAATGAAATGTAAATTACTGAACTTTATATGTTTTTTGTAAGAGTGTTTAATTAACTTTTTGATGCATGTGCAAGGCGAGCGGTTTCATTCAGTTGCCAGTTTTTAGGCTTATGTTTCTACGTTTATTTTTTTATTTACTCAAGCTATATTTAAGTATAATTTGGATGTACTTTGATGCTATTTTACAATCCAACTCCACTACACTTCTGAGTCCAATATTGTACTCTTTACTCACTTTATTAATATGCTAACTTCAGTTACATTGCAGATTCAGATTATTCATGCAAAATATAAACCAACAACCAAATGGTCTAGTATTATTATAGGTTAAAGGTGCTTACACATTAATGTATCACTTATTATTATCCTGAAATAGGCCATTCTGCATAATGAGTAATTTTACATTTTGGTAATTTAATTATTTTTGATGGTAATACTTACTTTTTACTTGACTAAATTTTGAATGCAGGACTTTTACTTCTTATAGAGTATTTTAACACTGTGTTATTTCTACTTTTATTTAAATAAAGATCTGAGTAGTTCTTCAATCAGTGTATTTCCCAACATACTATTGTTTTAGCATCTCATAGTATAAAAAAACGAAGATACCTTATACATTTATATCTCTTTTTGTGCATTTTAACAGCTAAACTTGAAGTGTGTCATAATGAAAAAAATAGCACCAAGGAAGCAGTTGTTTTTTTTGTCAAATGTGTTTATTGAGCTTTTTATACAATAACATAACAACAACAACAAGACAACAATAACACTCAGTACAACATTGGTCTAGACAATCGATACACATTTACATCTCGCATACACCCGACAACGTGATACAGGCGGAGAGCTAAAGGCTCGCCAAGGGCAACACTTGAGAGCACTGAAGCCACTGTAGAGTCAGAAAAGTGAAGATATGGAGTCCAAATGTCCATGAACTGTCCCTCTGAAGAGTGAAGCAGACAGGTCAGGTATTCAAGGGGAAAACATTCCATAATTATCTTATGCCAGTTTGATTTAGTGGGGGGTTTGTCACTTATCCAAGACAAAAAGATGTTCTTCCTTGCTGCATATGTGAGGATATTATACAATCTGGCAGAGTTAGCATCCACAATATTGTCTTGACTGGGGTAACCCAGGATTAAAGAAAGAGGGTCCATATACAACACAACACCAAATATATTCTCAAGATCTTGCAGAACATCCATCCAGTATGCCTGAATTTTAGGACAAGACCAGACACAGTGAGTGTAGGTGCCCACTGAGATTTTACATTTTAAACATGCAGGTGAGAGTTGAGAGTTCATTTCATGTCTTTTGTTAGGGGAGATTTGTGTGTGCACCATCTTAAATTGCAGCAATCTGGCACGGTTACACACAGATATTTTCTTTGTTTGAGCCCATATCTTAGTCCATTTATCCCCATCAATATCTATACCAAGTAAGGAAGCAGTTTTAAATATATTTTTTGATGATATATCATCTACAGAAACAAACAGACATTTCAAACTTATTATATAAGGACAGAAAAAAAATAAAAAACATCAACTGAAAAAAGCGTTTTTTCAAGGAGTTCAGAAAGGTCAACTGTGAAACGATTTGGTTATTCAGGAGTCAAGAGAAGAAGATGGAACACTTCCTCAAAAACCAAATGACCCCTTGTTGGTTCGGCGCAGTGAAGATTTAGATTTTTTAATTGCTTAATGCATATTTAATGCATATGAACTGAAGATTTGACTCTTAGGGATTACCCCTTTTCAGTAAAAAAAAATGTGAAGGGGAATCATGAAAGTCAAAAACATTAGCTTGTGTTGTCAGTTTTCACTTTTTAAAAAAATAAAATAAATTTACTTCCCCAGGTTCTGAACAAAGACAGTAAACATGTCAATGTGCTCAGATGTTAAACACAATGCTCATTTGCTGCAGCTCTTTGTAACAGATCCAGATGTTTATTCCGGATATGTTTATACATTGAATAATTTCCTCGCTTCAAATCACCAAATATTACATACATGGTATCAGTTAACCCCCAGAGATCATAGTCGAGCTCTTGTCTGTTATTTCCTAGTCTTAGTGTGTCATTATTTAAAGTAAAAACAAATCATCAGGCAAATTTTGTCGCAAAGCAGCATTGTTCTTTTTTTTTGACAGAAAGAAAAAATAACATGTAAAAATAAGCTTAATCCAATCCAAACAATAATTTATTTTCCAGAATCTGAGCTCAGCAAGGCCTGTACGGTTTCCTGCACACAGTGATCATGTTCTATAACTAGTTTCAGCCAGAAAATGTGAACATATCACATGATTATCCTGTCTTACTTTCCGGGCAGGAGTTAGATAACAGCTTCTTTGCATATGACATTATACATCAGGGTGCTTTCCAGGTGAAGGTCAGGCAACTGGAGACCAACAAGGCAAAAATGTCTATGATTTGTGCTTTTTACGCCTGTTTCTGGTTTTTGAAGCCAAAAGATCTGCATTATGGCCTTGTTTTTTTAAAATATGCATGGAAAATGAACAGCCAACTCCTTAGATTCTCTTTTATTCCAACGAGAAATTAAACTAAATGTTTAAGTGACCAAAATGTTACAGTTAAATTTGAAAACGCACAGTGAAAGGGTCAAATTTGTGTGACCAGAACACAGCAAGCAACCTGTCAATCACAAGGTAGCCCAACCCTTAAAGCATACCCTGCTTTATTGTCTATTTCACTTTAGTCAAAACCTTATTTGACAAAATACAGTTAGTGCTGTATTGGAGAAGACGTGAAACTAGCAATTGAGACTATAAACTCACTGGGAAAATGTTTACTGAGTTAATTTGTCAAGTGAGAAGTCGGGTTAATTTCTCATTTACTTTCATATAATCATACTTCTTTTTGCGACCAGTGGAGTCGCCCCCTGCTGGCCATTAGAAATAATACAGACTTAAGGCACTTCCACACAGGTTGCTGCTCGGTCTCGCCATGCAGTAGGATGTCTGGAGGGCTAATTTGTAATGAGAATCATGTCCACACCAGGAAAATTTGTCAAGTTGTGGGAATACTTGCTTTTCTACATTTTATATGAAACCAAAATCTCCAATATGAGTTTAAATTTTCTGGCAATACCTAGCTCATCAAACTCTGTTATGTACGTTGTAGTCACTCTCCTCTCTTCCCAGTTTGGGCAGTATATGGATTTACTACTTCCTGCCCTCCCTCTGAATTTTCCATATAGTTTTTGTCGCAATTTTAATATATAATTCAATAGAATAACCAAGATCTGTGTCAACTGACAGTATAAACTGGGTAATATTACACCAAAGCTATTTTAAAGTGCACATGCAATGACAGTTTAGGAATTATGGGCCTTTTAAATGCGTGTTTATTTTCCAGTGGGGCTTTTTTTTTACTACTTACAGTACATTTAACATAAGGACATTTTTTTACAGTCAAGGTGCGAAACCTTTGGAAGTGAAAAGCCTCTATTCTGTTTTGAAAAACGTTGCAGGTGTTGGAATGATCTAACAAAGGTTACTGCCGGTGGAGGCGGGAGAAAAGAGGGAAGCTATCGAACTTGTGTCCTGGTTTCCCTACTAGATAATGATCTCTTGAAAGTGTGTGTTTTTTCCTCTTCTTCCAGTAACAGTGTGCGCGAGATGAAAGATAGTTCCGGGGCTAGTGCACCAGCGCACATCTGACTGAGGCAGGTGTTAGAAATGTAGATGGCTGGCGGAGACTAAAGACAATACAAATTTGAAGTGAAAACGCTACTGGCACGCCTCCTCTGTTCTTAACACGTGAAGCCCCAGGCCGATCAATTATTCATCCTATTGTGCGTGCGCGTGGCATAGTGTTAGTTCTGTAGTCGGAGAGGAGGTGTCTGTTGCACTTAAAGAGTGAGCGCCACGTCGCTTGGCAGGCCCAGGTCTGTCAGCCTGTCTCGGTCTGTCTCTCTCTGCCTCTTCCTTACACAGACACACGCGCTCACACACACACACACACACACACACACACACACACACACACACACACACGTAAAAGCCCTTGTTCTGCCTGAGCCGTTTTAATGATGGGATCAGGGGCGAGAATTGGTGGCTAAAGTGCAGCTCCAGTTATTTGAAAAGAGGAGAAAAGAAAGAGAAACACAGAGCAAGAAGAGTGTGAAAGAGAGAAAGATGGGGTGGGCGAAAAAAGGAGGGAGGTGGTGGGGTAGGGGAGGAGGGGTGGGGGGGTGCTTTGTACACTGGGGGTATTTTTCAAAGCAGTGCAGACTTGAAGCCATTGGGAGACTCCTTTGACTTTAATCTTGGCTGCTTCTTTGAAAATTATGACCGAGGACCACGGTTGCTTCATTAAAAGACATGTTCTGTTTCTTGTGTAGTTTCAGCCAGATTTTCTTCTTGTGCATGTGGTGCTGATTTCAGCTTTCCACCCTCTGTGCTTCCAGCAGCCTCCTGAGCACCTTGCCGTGTTAAGGGCCACTCACTTTGGATGTGTGTATGCAAATAGACCAGTGAATGTTAATTGAGCAGACACACTTGGTTTCCTCTCGCCCCTTACCTCCTGAAGTAGCCACTCCACTGTGCCGGGCTCCACATCGTCTGTGTCTACGAGCTATTGTCATTTGTTACACGGGGATCACACATTGTGCCGTCTACTCTACATATGTGATGTTATAAATGAGATCTTGTGCTACGGTTGGTAGGACGGGGCATAATAAGTGCAGTGTGTAAAAGTTCTGTGTGCATTTGGTAACTGCCTCTCTATTAAAACTAAGCTAAAAGTCTGCTGGAGGATGTCTGGGCAGATTGGTGGGTATATTGACAAAGTTCTTGAATTAGACACAAGAGACTGGGATTTGGGCTATGCTTAAACAGAACTATTTTTTATGATGTGCTGTCCAGTCTCATTGAAAAGCAAGTGCAACATAGAGAGATGGAGAAGCACATTTCGTTCGTAGATGGGGATCACTTCATTTTTTTCACACTGTCTTTCCTGGAAGATAACCATAGCATTGCACTTAGTTGTTTAACCCTTAATAGGGCACTCATTGAAATACTTGCAAATATTACATACTGCCAGAATATGTAAAGAAATATACGAAAAATAATATTTTGAGAAAAAAGTTTACTAGATTAAAGCGGCAAATCTACGAGAAAAAAATGCAGATTTATGAGATTTAAAGTGGTGAATCTGGGAGAAAAAAGTTGCTTTTTTTCCCACTTTTTTCTCGTAAATCTTTTTTTGCGCAGATTTGCCACTTTAAATGTCTTAAATCTTCGAGTTTTTTTCTTGTAGATTTGCCACTTTAATCTAGTAAATTTGAAACTTTTTTCTCGAAATATTACCTGAAGTTACCAAATATAGTTCTTTACCTGATAAAGGGTTAAATACAACACGTCCATATCTAAACTACATAATAGGTCATCTGTCAGTGAGTGAAAACCACTTGACTATTCTATCTAACATTATGAAATGGTTACATGGTCACAGTTTTAAACATGTGCCTGTCACATCACATGTTGGTATGGCACGACACTGATAGCGATACAGTTACTGGCAACCTTGATACCAATCCATACCTTATTTTTCCCTTAAACAACCCAGCTGTTAGAATCCACTTTGCTAAACCTGGCCATCTAAAATCATCATGTTCAAAGTGTGAAACAACGACTCCCCTAAAGGAAGACCACAGTACCTCAATATTACACTAACTGTTCATGTGACACATGCTGCCCACCTCTCAAGAGTTTAGTGAAGCATCTGCGTGATAGTTTAGGTTTGTCGATGGGATTATACTTTTTTTTCTTCGATAATCTGATCAAGTGATTTAGGCCAATATGGGCCCAGTACCTAGCCTGGGTATACCCATACTGCCTTGCGTGCTCGAATTTCATTTCGAACCTCCAGGCAGTCTGGCAACCAGGGAGGTTTCTTAGCCCTGTTTTAGGGATCCAATCACAGAACGGGGAGGGACGGCAAGACGATGACGCGTACTACTCGGCAGGCGGAAGCTTGTAGTTTTGTAGTTTTCTTACAGATCCAACATGGCTGCAGCAGATGCGAAACTCTCTTTAGCTGTATATTGTGTTTTAAATAGTTTAGAGCGAAAGTTGATTTTAAAAGAAGAACAACATTTGACTTTACACTCCTGTTTCACCACGAAAAAGGATGTTTTAGCCTTGCTTCCGACAGGATTTGGGAAAAGTCTAATCTACCAATTAGCGCCACTACTAGCCCCGCTACTAGCCCCGCCACTAACTCCGCTACCGTAACACCGGGGGAAAGCGGATAATCTTGCAGAAAGTGAGAACTGGAGAAGCAAAGCAGCAAGCAACACTCTCTCACAGACACACACACACAACAAACATCCATTTCTGTCGCTCTACATACGTCATCTGGTATAACTGATCTGATTGGCTAAGAGCTACCTACAGACGCTTTTGATAGACATTCTTAGCGCCCAATAAACGGCTCTGGAGGATCGTAAACCACGCCTCCTCTACGGAGAAATGGCTGGTTCCCAGACTAATCTCATTTGTGATTAGTCTGGTGTTAGCCAGGCTACCCAATACCAATACTGAATATCAGATCAGCGCATCCCTAATCTTAGGGAAACAAAACTACTTGGTTAGGTTTAGGACTGACTTAGTATGTTAAAAAAAACAACAACATGAATGTTTTGTTTCGTACGACCCAAGAACTGCAGCCTCCTGAGTAGTTTGACTCACCCACCACACCTCCCACCCTACCAACGTGAAATTTTACTGACTTTATGCTCTGTCAACTCAATTTCTCTTCCACCTGTCATAATGAGTATGGCCACTAGAGGCTGCAGCTTAAGTACAAGCAAGGTTAACCAGCTAGACTTAACTATATTGCATGGATCTGGTAATTGTTGTCTCACATCTTTAGCTAATACAGTAAGCAAGATTTACCAGCCAGATCAGCCACGAGAGTCTGGATGAGTTAGCTGATGTTATGAGCTCCAGACAGTATTCTGCTTCGTTAGCTAATTAGCAATTAGTCCACATTAGCAAGGAAGCTAAAGAAACGGAAGGTACTTGAAAGGGCTTATAAATGTCACCTCCTTTGGAGTCCTTTACATAGAAGTCGACCGAGAAAGTCAGGGAAGCTGAAAATCATAATTTGTGTAATTTTGGGAAACCCCGATAAAGATTTTGATATCTAATTACTGTTGTCTTTTTTTTATTTACTTCATTATGTTCACATTAAACTCTTAGACAGTATAGGTGTGCTGTACTTTTTTGCCTAATGTCCTCATTCATTTCTGTATCAAAAAAAAGATTCTTGTTTTGCAAAAGACATTAATGGACTTTAAAGACAACACTTATTCCTGTCGACATCTCCTGTGAAAGAGGATTTGATGAGAGAGCAGAGATTCTTTGGTTTAATGTATTTTGGAAAAGTTGCCGGCAGAAAAGCTATTAGAGTGTTTTTACTTTGTTTCAAAACATTGCAGCCAAAGGCGATAACACAACAAGCATAATGACACATCTTTAGTTTCACCAACATGTACTTTACGGTGTGAAGATTAACATCCTGGGCACTTGGGCAAAATAATAGATCTATTATTTATACAAGTTGCCACTCACACCGACTAGTTGCATCTCAACTGTAGCGCTGCTCTCACACAAAAAAGGTCACAGCTTCATTATCTCTATCTCTCTCTCTTTTTGCAACACACACACACACACACACACACACACACACACACTATATATACTGTAGATTTGATCCAGTAGCAGTAGGAAATGAAGGTAGAGAGATGAGACCAGTGTGAAATGCCACACAAAGTACTAATCGATCCCTTGCTGTGTTCACATACTGTGAGTGCACAAATCAGGGCACAGCAAGCTGCCTCTAATGACCTGGACCAAGACACACACACACACACACACACACACACACACACACACACACACAGCTGCAACCGCAACCCATAAGATATATGTATGAATAAATGCACACATAACCTACCTGTACACTGACACAGTTGTGCCAGCTGTCAGACTCCAGATCTTTTGCCCTCTGCTCCTTCATCATCCTTTCTCACCCACTCTCCTCCCCATCTATCAAGTGTTTTCTCCCTGTGAATATACAGCTCACACACAAACGTTGACTGGTAAATGCTTTATGAAGTGCCAGTTGTACAAATCATGCCACTGCAGTTCCCCAAAGCCCTGCCAGCAGGAAGCATCTGTAGGTTGTGATCCTCTGTAAACCGTATGTGTTTTAAACATAGTGTACATGCAGTATTCATGCTGTACCACACTCTGAATGTACAGTGTGTGTGTGAGTGTGTCTGTGTGTGTGTCTGTAATCTCTCAGACAGTAACTAACAGATTGTCTGCTTCTTTGTTTAAGCATGTGTTTGTTTGTGTGCGTGTATATGATGATGGACACATACTTATTCATCCGTGACAAAATGCTTCATTGTTTTCCTTTTAAACAGGGAATAAAATAAAGGTATAGGCTAAAATGATTACGCAAACTCTCTGTTTCGAGTGTCTGAAGTGGTTTAGATCATCTGACCGAGCTGTTGGCTTGTTTACAACCTGCCAGATCATCTGAATCCTCCAGTTTCCTGCCTACATCTGACTTGTCACTTTTTTTGAGAGAATGTGAACAATTGTGGTTGATTGTTCTTATTTTATCATGGTGCTGCCTTCTTGGCCAGGTCATTCTTGAAAAAGAGATTTTAATCTCAATGAATTTTACCTGGTTAAATAAAGGATATTGATTGATTGATTGATTTTCTAGATCTTACCAATTTACTTAAAAAATAGAAGTAAAACTGATAGAAACAATGGCAAAAGGTATAAAAAATAAGACCTGATTTTTGATAAATTTGTTTTTTTTTGTGTGTGTGTTTATTTTTTCATTTGCAGTGTATGGTTCAGACCATTATCATTGCATCAGCTTCAGCAGCAGTGGATTCCTTTTTTTTTTTTTTTTAATCCAAACTCCATCACTCCAAACTTGAATTTTTTATGATCAAAATCACACATGAAAACACAGTGTGGAGCTTCTGTGATTCCTCAGTTCAATGTGTAAACTTACTTTTCTCATTTGAAAACACTGTACAACAGTACAGTGCAGCGAGCCAAGGTCAGACCTCTTCCAAAGCTAGGTGTTTTTATAAATCTATTCAGTGTTTTATCAAATGGACTCAAAAATTACAGTTTTCGCGGTACGGTAATAAAAGCCAAACTGTCCCTCTGTACACGTACATGAAACAAACAAAGAGACATGCGGGGGCCCTTTGATCAGTCAATCCGTAAACAAACCCTGATGCAGAAGCCCTGCAATTGGGTATGTGCAGATCAAACTGTGTCAAATCATCAACGGGCGAATAATAAGCTCTTGTTCTCTGAAGGGCAGCAGTCACAGCAGCACCATCAATTAGACTCCAGAGTTTGTGTCTTTCTCCTTTCTACTGATCGTGAGCTGCACAAGTCAGACTCTGCTTTGTCTTGTCCCATACCTTCAAACTTTGCTGTTTACATTATTGCCAAGATGATGGAGAAATGAACGTGGATTGTTTTGAAAAGAATTCCGAAGGGGTTAAATCAAAAAAATCCTGCCATGTTGATGGATGGAAATTGTTTTTGTTGTTATTATTACCTGAAGTTTTTACCCGTATTGGGACATTCCTGGCGAGACGTCTGCGTATGGCGTATTTTATGATATGGCTGTCCTGTCATTGTTTGAATTGTTTATGTTTTGTCCCTGATTGTGCGGCCACATAGGTAGAAGCTTCGCAACTATGGATAAAGTTTGCAACATCTGTTTTTTTTTCCAGTCTGCTCCTCCTTGTTAGTGCATGCCTCACGCTGTGCACAAGAGTATTACCCTCAAACACGCCTGTCCTCTTTGTTTTGAGCTCTATGGGGACCCCCCTTGCAAAAAAATAATGTTTTGGAAGGCAAGCCAAACCAATGTGCGGGAGAGAGCATGGAATCAATAGTGTCTTCTTTTCTTACTTGATTTAAATGAGGGCTACCAGCTCTGAAGTTCCTTCTTGCCATGTTCATCTTGAAAGAATATGCGCTGGTTGCACCGACTCCAAAGCCCAGCACAGTTACCATTGGCATATTAATAATTTAATGCAAATAATCATTGAGTATGCAGTTTGTGTGTGAATTTGAGCTGAAAGACAAAAGTAGAAAGTGGGGCCTCACATTGCGTTGAGGAAAATAAAGTGAGATGTTACACATGCCTCTTTCTAGCGTCTCCGCGGGTGAATGCTGGAATGAATCCCCTCAAGAGCTGTACCATCTCATCTAGCTTTCTCTGATTTAGATCCTATCAACCCGTCTCATTTCACGCTGCCGTAATGCAAGGTGTCAAAGTGTAATTTGACAAGGTTTCTCAGAGTAAACAGGCACAGAGTTTCATTCAGCATTTTAATTGTGCCCTCAAAGTCCCCTGGCCAGCTGTTAGCTCAACCTGGGGTGATTTAAATTTATCGCGCCGTTGGATTAGGTGGTGCTGGCAGTGTGTGCGTGCTTATGATTGTGCATGGAAACACACACACGATAGTTGTGATGCTGGTTTGTTGAGGGGTTGTGGAGGTTGGTTGCAGGTGGGGGGGGGGCAGCTTCACGTCACACACAGACACAGAAATAGATATTATATTAAAGCTTCTCCTCACCATGGTTGCTCTCAGGCTTCAACTCCAGCACCATTCCCTTAGTCCCATTAGACTGTCAATAATTCATGTCAGGGATTTCATGGGATTCAGCAGATACTTTTGCCCGTATTGATGGCGAATTTCTTTTATTTACACGGGGCCTATAATGAAATAAGAAGCCGCACATAACGCTGTGCTTAGTCTGTAGGCTAATTTCTGAGGGAGAAAACAAGGGATTGGTGGTGGTGGTGTTGTGGAGGAGAAGAAAGCCGATGGGGCTGTGGTTGTACTAAGGGTCCCAGAGCTGCTTTCCCCAGCCTCCCTGCTTATCGCTCTCATTACAGGTCGCTCTTTTCTTCTCCATCCTTGTCCTTGTCTCTGTGTTTGTGTGGCAGCGATGGTTTGTAATTCCACAGTATGGTTGTCAGACAACTTTTCTACTTTGGTTTTTTGTGCATTCTGTTATATTTTAGTAACTTTTGTTTCCTAAAATGTATGCACATATAATAGGAATTCACTTTACCAAATATGTCTTGCACAACAAGTTCTTCAACATTAACAGCAAAAGAGGTTCTGTGTCAGTACCACAAATTACAGCACACAGGCATGTATCACGGCTTGCGTTTCTCAGCACATATGAATGTATCGAGGTGCGGCTCACAGTATGACGGCGCGTTCTAGAAATAGCACACACGTATGGTCCGCAGTAATGAAAAAAAGACTGCAGTTTCTGTGGATTTATGTTGTTAACACTGACCTTAGGTTTAGGGCAAAAAAAAACTTCTGGTAAGGCATTAGAAGAGACAGTTTAAACAGTAAATAAATGAACGTCAATGCCTGAAATGAAGTAGTTATAAGGGTCACGTGACTGCTGCAAGTTACGTAAAAAAGGTAAGTTACGTTTAAAACGCGATTCATGTAACTTAAGTTAAGAATGGTTTACTTTTGTTTTCACATGGGACGCGAACCCCGCTCTCATGGGTAAAATGCGGTGGACGCATTACAGCGGACAGTGAAATACGGAGAAATAGCTCCTTTTTCGCTGCCTGTACTCACAACCTATATTGACGTTTTTGGAACCTGGTCTCACAGGAATCCGTGAAATAACCACGGATTCGCTTAACTCAGAATCCGTGGAATAGCCATGGAATCACTCAAATTTCCGTGAAACTGACACGGATTTCGCTACAATGCAAGTTAATGACAGTCATATCCCGTGGCTATTCCATGGATATTTTTTCCTATTGGTTTGTTCCAAGTCACATGACATTCAAGGTCCTGGCAGTCAGAACAAAAAACATGGTGGACAGTTCTCTCATTTTTAGTGAAAAAATCAATATTTTGACTTAGTTTCTGCATAAAAATGGATTTTTATTACATTTCTAGCGAGAAATATATGTTTTATTTTCTAAATATTCACTCAGTGAATGTACATAATCACTTTGTATGTTGGAATAGCCACGGGATATGACTGTCATTAACTTGCATTGTAGCGAAATCCGTGTCAGTTTCACGGAAATTTGAGTGATTCCGTGGCTGTTCCACGGATTTTGAGTTAAGCAAATCCGTGGCTATTTCACGCATTCCTGTGAGACCATGTTGCGTTTTTGATGGGAGAACAGGCTAGTCTTGAAAGATCGGAGTGAAGGATTGAATTCATCGAATGTGTTTTAACGTCAAGGTTAAATATTTATGTCAAGAAACAATGTTTAGGAGTTACTGAAAACTAGTAGATTGATGTCTTCATGAGCTGATACCCATGCGTCGATGCTTTAGACATTTCCATCAATGCTTTCACACTCATCTACTATTATACTGTATGAAATCAGTATATAAAATTTTCAGACATAAGTGATAAAACTAGAAGGGAACCCAGAAAGCGCAGACATCCTACAAGCCTATGCCCTATATGCAATGTTAACAAAAGTAAACAATAACTTCTAGTTATCCACCCCGTGTTTTGAATTCACTCCACAATTTAATGGGTTCTTCCTCGGTCCACACTGCACCCTTACACCAAGTTTTCTGAAAATCAAGCCAGTATTTTTTCCATAATCCTGCTGACAAACAGGCAAACAAACCAACAAACAAACCCACAAACCCTGGTGGATGTAATAATGGTCACAATATCCCAAAGGCCAAAGCAATGTCTTCAAATTGTTTGTGTTGTCTAAGCCAAAGGTACAAACCAAAATATATTGAATTAACAGTTGTGTAAAAGATTTAAAAAAATGGCATATTCTCACATTTGAGACAAACCAGTGAATGATGGCACTTTTGCTTGGTAAATAACTGATATTGATTAATAGCTTATATAAAATGTTCTATAAATTCTAATTGTTTCAGCTCCAATCATTATGTTGCCACCAACACGTTTTAATCTGATACAAATCCGTGGTTTTAAGGGGCAGAGTAAATTTGAGACTGATTGAGATGTGATCACTGAGACATCTCAAAAACAAATTGATTGTCCCGCTTCTCATCGATACTTCAGTGAAACCTTGCGCTCACCAAAACTCAGCTTTTGGGGAACAGCCTCAGTTTAAGATGTGTTATTTTACGATTTGTTTTCCAGTTTTAAATGAGGATTTCCTCAACCAATTGAAAACAATATTAACCTTGAGTGGATTAAAGCCTAAAAATATGCTGAGGTTTTGTCGTGACAGCTACTGGACTCAGTCCTGAATGAGATGATATACAAGTGCAGTACATATGGAAAAATTACCCTTTCATTAAGTCTTCTTGTAGGTATAAAGTGCTCAATGTTTTCCACCTAGGTAAAAATAAAAAATAATTAAAATGCAAATGTATACGCCCTCGAAAGAGTGAATGATCAAAAGGTGCTCTAAACAAGCAAGAAAAAAAGTCATAAAGTGGTTTCATCACCTGCTATAACAATCAATTAAAATACAATATGCAAAGAATGTGCGCTTGTGTGTATGTGTGTGTGCGCTCTTGCCACGGTGGCGTGGAATGAATCAGCGAGTGCCCGTGGACATTGTCATATGGACATATTAGCAGCAGCACTGGATTCCTTAGTGTTTTATGTGTATAATTTCCCCCTGATAGTGGTGGTGGTTATGGTGTTTTGTGTGTGTGTGTGTGTGTGTGTGTGTGTGTGTGTGTAAGAGAGAGAGAAATAGAAGGAGAATGAGAGGGAGCTAGAGAGGTGATGTGGAAGGATGAGGGAGGCTGAGACAGGAGAGCTGCCCCCAGTAATGAGGCCCTTTTATGGGCTTTAATTTGTCCCGCTCCCCCGGGAGACTGATGGATGGCTCTCTTTATGCTCACTCTCTTTCTTTCCCCCATCTGTGATACAGAGGATTTATTTATACCCTGATATTACCTCTCTAACAAGTGCTGCCTTGCCATCACGACTGCCTGACTCTTCCTGCACAGATAGATAGATGGATAGATGGATAGATAGATAGATAGATAGATAGATAGATAGATAGATAGATAGATAGATAGATAGATAGATAGATAGATAGATAGATAGATAGATAGATAGATAGGGTTAGAGGATTATATGAGTCTATTTTTGTGTAAAAGAATTGGTGCTTGGTGCACTGTATGTGTGTGTTTGGATGTCTGTAGGCTCGCCTTGCTGTCTGTGAACAATTCTTCTCCTATTCCATTTTTTCCCCCCAGTTTATTTGTTTCTTTTCTCTGCGAGTGGGTGCGGGGGAAAAAACAAAACATTTTTGCCCCTGGGCAATTCATTGCAAATTCTGGCTGACTCCTGTTCGGTTTGACTCTAGGGAAATGAAATTTAAAAAACTAACTTAAAAGTTTACCACCAGTTGGCAGTTCTGGCAAGTGATAAAAATGACCAGTCGGGGAGGCAGATTTAGGTTGACAGCCGCGGAGGGATGAAAATAGCACGCCGCATACGTTTACCTTGCTGTTTCAAAGGCATGGGCACCACGCTGGCAGAGCTGCCGATGCCAATGTTCATCCATTCATCCGCAGCTCAGGGGCTTGTCACCACAGAAACTTCAAGGGAGAGTTTCAAGTCACAACAGTCGTTCTGCATCAACAAACAATGCACCAACATACATATATGCATATGTGTATATATGTCCATATATATCCTATATATATGGCATGTTTTGGACTATATAAGGTATTGATCATTCAGGTGGTCATCCACATACACAAGTGTAAACATAATGATTAACTATAATCCTATAGACCTTAATGTAAAAAAAAAGAAAAAAGATTTGAAGCCACAAATGAAGCCTGTATGCTGAAACATACCACATGTGATTTCACCCACATTTCACTCAGTGGCCATGCACTTAATTATGCATACCATTGAGATTTAATATAATTTAAACGGTTGAATTATAGAAAATTTCAACCCTGTACATTTGTCATGAATGAATTATCGTAAATGAATTAGCGACAAAGACCAAAAACCATTGCGTCCCATGTAAACATGTTGATTTCTCCTGTAAAATTGGACATTTTAATATGGAGGTGTACGGGGATTAAGTTGCTTCTGCCTCATGTTGCCATTCAAGGAAACTGCAGTTTTTGGCACTTCTGCATTGGCTTCATTTTTCAGCCTTGCAGGCTGCCGCTTGGTTAACTTTTGCAATGCTGTTTAGTAGACATGTCTATGTTTTCTAGGCCTGAACTATTATTTACATTATTGATTAATCCGTCCATCATTTTCTTGATTAATTGATTAACCATTAGGTCTGTAAAACATTAGCAAACAGTGAAAAATGCCAATATAAGTGCAATATTAAGCCCCCTCTGGAGCAACTAACCACATCTCGACCAACATGTATAAGAGGCTGTAGTAAAGCTAGCTTTAAAGCTAGAGTGACAATATGGGTATCATATGAAACAAGACGAGCTAAGGCATCCATTGGTTCCAACCTTGTCATGCTATATTGGGGCTTCTCTGTCAGGACACTATATAATAAGTTAAATTTACTGCTGTATTAATGTTTTCAATGTTGTGCAAGGGGCCTCTTAACTATAATGTAAAATAACGAGAAGGTGTAAAGTTTAATGAATTACTATAACAGTTAATCTGTTATTAAAATAGTTTAATTACTTGATTAATCTAATAATATTAGCTCTAATATTTACCTTTATTATCAGTTAAAATATTCAGCAAACACCTGTCTGAGGATCACTTTGATGATGATTTTTCACCAATGAGCCAAACATCAGACATATAAACTGTATGTGAATTCACCTTTTAACTAGTTCCAGCAGACAGTTTCATAGTCACATGTTCTGTACAGTATATGGAGGTTATTATGATAGTGTTACCTGTGGGCTATAACAAGCATGCTACACATGTTGAGGCTGTTTAAGGCTGATTCAGACATTTGTAAGTCTAGATGCATGGCCCTGGTGCTCTCTCTAACACTAAGCAGTCTGTGTAAACAGTTGGTTGTCTACATACCAATGCTGAAATCGGCGTCCTGACTGCGCCATACATTTTGTCCATTTCCATCTAAGGCAGAACTCAAACATCGAATGAAGGATATAAAAAAGCATTTACCTGTGTAAAATTTCAACAGTCTCTGTGCTTGTTTTTACCTTTAATTACCCCAATTTTCCGGCATGTTTGTGACATTGAACGTGACGGACGTGCTGTCAATAGGAAATGGGGTTTCAACCTTGTTTAAAAAGCTGCATTATATTCACTAATTTTGGTGTAAAGAGGTATAAGTTTCCATTTTTTCAAACAGAATTTGATTCACATGTTTGATCCATCCAGTCCTATTGTAACATTACTGTGTGAATAAAGAATAGCCACTGGCCATCTACACTATTTTATCTTTGCCACATTACCATTAAAAAAACCCCAAACTATTCTTTACAGTCTCAGCTCAGTTTCCTTGAAGATGAATCATAGCTTTTTACCTGTTTCTATCCATCTTCCACTTATCCCGCCTCCCTTCAACTCACATAAATGAAACAAGCAACACACGAGAAGAAAAAGAAGAGCTCCCAGAGTAAACACAACAAAAATATTGGTTTGCCTTCTTTCTGCTTGCTCTCCCCCTCTGGATATGTGATCACTAACATCTATTGCATGTATTGAGGGCTGGGCGATGGTTTGGCACGTACATTGTCAAATCACACCTCTGAGTAACTCTCAGCACACTTAGCTCAAGGCCCCTCCAGCTTACATAATCCTCTGATCTGTCTGCTGCTGGAGCAGGGCCAGCTGAGGATTGACAAACACACCGAGCTAGAAATGAGACACGCCATGCTGTCTTACAGGGCTGAGAGAGAGAGAGAGCAGTGACGACAGCCATTGTGAGTGGTAACTGTCTACACGGATGCCTATTCTACACAAAAATCCCACAGCATCATGAGGTCAGACATGGAGACAAAGAGAGCACCAAGCTTGTCCTTCCCCATGTCCTGGACCCTTTTTTTTAACACCCTCTTTAATAACTATCATCAATCCTTAACACACCTCCCCTTAAGGATCATTTTTCCTTTAATAAAACAAAGCAGGGTGATCTCCTTTTCAGCTTCGCCCTTCTCACCCACACATCTTCCATTTCCATCCTTCCCCCGACCCTCCACCCGTTTGGCTGGTGAGGAGGGAAGCCCACTTGCAGTGCCCCCTTTGGCAGTTCTTTTCAACTTCACAGTGTCCCGTGGTTGAGCTTGGATCCACTACAGAAAGCCATCTGCCCACTGTGATCGCTTGCTAAAGTGTCTTAATTAAGCCTCATTGCCTTTGTGTTAGATGCCCCCCTTTCAAATGGACCTCAGAAAACGCCCAGCGAGCAGAAATACTGTGTGAGAGGAAGGGAAGAGAAAGATGGACTAAATATTTACACACTGAGCCATGTGATATATCTCAGCGAGTCGGGTCACATAATCTGACAGATATTGTCATTCTATGAAATGGCTGTGCTGTAGGGATTTTGTTTTTGTTCCGTGGGCTCACAGGAGAGTGCAGGCAGAGACCAGCCTCACTGATCTGCTATCATTTGCATGTTGAACACACCCATGGCTCCTTGATGTTGACGTGGAACACTGGCTCTGCGATGTGCCACAGCTGCAAGGTCCAGAGTGCCAAAGTTACCCTGCACACAAACACACACACAGATGTGCACAGTCGCACACACACACATACCAAGGGAGCCTCTGTCATCCAGTGTCCTGTTCCATGTCTTCATTTTGGGGCTGCTGATGAGACGTGTTGTGTCGGGGATACTTTCAGGACCTTCAGATCTGTCAGCGGTTGTTCAGCCTTCATTACCTTTTGATCCACAGGAAACTGACTGACTGAACCGCTGTTGTCGTACAACAACAATAGCCTGTGACTGGTACAGCCCACTTTTTTTAAGCTAATTTCCTTCAAGGCCATTACAGGCTTCAGTTTACATCTGCATAAAAGTAAACTGGCAGTTCCCAACTTAAGGGAGGTGAATGTTAAGTTTATTCTATTCTATTCCATTCCATTCCATTCCATTCTATTCTATTCTATTCTATTCTATTCTATTCTATTCTATTCTATTCTATTCCATTCCATTCTATTCTATTCTATTCTATTCTATTCCATTCCATTCTATTCTATTTATTTATTTATACACTAGTTATGCCTACAAGGAGTTTAGTTATGATGAGGATGAGTGATAATGATCAGGATGTTGCAGCCCAGTATTCACAGAGATATTACAGCCATAATGGACATTTTTGTGCCTAATTATTTACATGCAGTGCCAACTAGGGGTGTAACGGTATAAAAGATAGGCACAGTTTCACACAAGTTTTGTACAGTGGGGGAAAAAAGGATACTTTTTTTTTCAAACAGTAGTCCAAATGTCAGGGACACACAAAATCCTCCTGTTGGGGACTGTGTCAACATTTTGCTAACTGGAAACTATTTTCTTTACAAAAATAAGAAACATTTTAAACTCTTCTGTATTACACTGTATCAACACTGAGCAGATGCACCCAAAAGCAATGGGTCACAATAGACGGCATTACCTGAAATCTATCTCTTATGTTATGAAACTAAAAATACATGGAATAATATAAAATAAAACATGTACATTAGGAGGAGTGCTTGAATTAGTTTCACTTTGGCTGTTTTTTATAAAAGCACCCAAACATTCATCATCCTGGTGATTGGCACATCAGGTGATGCTGTCGAATATGTGTTTCTATGTTGGATGTGTTTCCATTCACATACTTTACAATGGTGGAGCAACACAGACACAATCCTTATGTTGTGTACAACTTTCTCTCTGTCGCTGTTATAGCTGACTGGGAACCCACAGGTGGGTTTTCCAGCACAACGTTCCATTTGTGACTGTCTCACATGAACGTCCACTTGTTGTGCCAATCAAATAATTTTCAATCCAGGTTGGTGATTTGAAATCTCTTCCTCAGACAACTTTAAGAGATGCCTGCCAAAATCAAACCTGAATTATATCAAGGATGAAGCTGATTTGGTTCTGTCTTGCATTATAAATTGCAGGTTGCAATTCAACAGAAAACTCATGTCTTAAGCACCTGAACACAGGAGGAAAGACTTTTCAGTCCACTTCCTATTCTCTTAATATTAATATATCAACGTATAAGTTAATATGATGATTGCTGTTAGACTGTCAATCTCAGGCGGATTTTAAGTCTCTAAATGTTGATTTTAATGCTAAACAAGCAAATTGAATCTGCCGTATATTGTTGAAAATGATGAGCAAAAAAAAAGAAAATAATATTTCTGCTTCCTGACAACAGATGCACTGGTATCGTCTTGTTTCTAAGGTCTCAAGGCCTGATTGATCCCTCATTTGTCACAGTCTGAGAAACACAAAAAATCAAAAAGTACCTCAACTGTTCTTTTTCTCCACTTCCTCCCCCTTTCTTTTCTTCACAGTCTTTCTTTCACCATCCATTACAAGTGTGTGACAGCTTCCAGACGGGTTGAGAGGGGAGAACAATGTGTTGTGACCCTGAGTACTGCCCTCCAGCTCAGCGCCTGGTTCCAACTCCTTCTCCCAGCAGGCCGTGGGGGGCCTGGCCGCCGCCCTTCTACCCGCCCCCCTCCCCTCCCCTCCACCACCACCAGAATCAATCGCTCTGCGACACCATACAAACGATCCACTGAAGTCCATGCATCACAGTACAATGCACCACCAACAATGGGCAGCCATGTGGTTCAGAACTGAGAGAGAGGCAGCGAGAATAAGATGGAAAGTTATTACAGGTAAATATGAAATATGAAATGGAGGTGAAAAGAGAGCGACACGGAAGCAGAAAATGGAAAACAAAATCATAAATAGAAACATGTTAGGCCTGAAAGATTTGGGCAGAATATCTAATTATTCAAACTCAATATTGTGATTACAAATGAAATTCTGCTTATTTTCTACAAATGTATGGTCTGTGTTGTTGTTTTTTAGATACACCTGTTCCAAAAATAATCAGCAACTTGCTTTGTTTGTACATAAATAGAAGCTGATATAATAATGCAGTTGCTTGTTTTTGAGGTCATCAAGGGTTAAAAGTCAAATTCTGTGTGACCTCTATGAAACTTACCAATGTTGCTCATATATATAAGATGCTGTCTTGCATGCAGCCAATATCCAACATTACTCATAATTTATATTATAATATTCAAAGTTATATAGTGTTATAGTAATATATTAATTGATAATAGATACATAGTTGTCCACTTGTGGTAATATTGTTTTTGGACCAGTATATGTAATGTTCTATAAAATTACAAGAAACTAAACTACAATATTTGATACCAAATGTACATTTAAGGACAATTACCCAAGTAACTTTTTAAGGTATTTCCATTTTATGCTATTTCCCACTAAACTGACTGTTTTTTTTGTCTTTTCTTTTTTCCTTTTTTTTTTAAAGTACTGTCTGGAAACAGTTTGGAAAAGGGCAGGCACTTTCAAAAGTACCTGGCAGGTGGTTGGATGAATCATCCATGAACACACCGTCCATGCCGAAGCTAGTCGGGAGAAGAGCAAAAGCCTTCAGTGCTGTTCTCTTTATCATTGCATCTACCTTCCAACCAGAAGTGTATCTCCCAAGATGTTAAAGTAGTGATTTCAGCTGCGACCACTGCATGCTGTTCTAATTCACTGTTAAAAAAGTAAAGCACTCTAATTTGTAATATAACTCATTCAAATGTGAACCACAAGGTGTAGCTTGTTGCGACTGATATTGATGCTTGTTGTAAGGTGGCACCCCCTAGTGGCCATTAGTGATTATGACTTGAGCACAGGACAAAGTGACGCGATGTAGGATAAAGGAAGAGGTGGGTAGGGTGGGCGGGTCAACCCGAAAAAGTTATTTTATGTTAACTTAACTAACTTAACTTAGTTTACTAATTAACTCTACATAAATACGCCACATTTTACATCACCTGCATAACTACTTGAGGTGTTGGTCGAACCCACACTCAGATCTCACTCAGGTTTTTCTAAACCTAACCAAGTAGTTCTGTTTCACAACTATAAGCAAATGTTTAAAACAGTGACCATTATTATTTATATTAATTAAACGATAAATAGTATGTCATATTTTGTAAGATATCGTACAAAGCCATAAAATAAATTAATATGTAAAACACTGTTGTGTAAGGTATCATTAAAATCGTGGCTCATGCAATTCAGAAATGATTCATCATTCAGCCGAGGCGCACGTGTAGAACAAGTGAAAAATTTGTCCGAGCTTTAATTACATCCTGGTAGATTCAGTGAGCATCTGAGGTCCTCTCTGGTCAGCCACTGCTATTGTTTACTTCAAGCGTTGTATTACTGTGACTCCCAGAGGTCCCATGGGAGCCTCATGCCCTCCTTCCAACCTCCCCCCACAACCTCACACACATACACACACACTATCACACACACACACACACACACACACACACACACACACACACACACACACACACACACACACACACAGTCTTCTATGGCAAAATTGTGTTAATTTACCCAGCCAGTAGTATTAACCATATTATATCAAATAACTGCCACAGACAATTGGGCAGCCAGCTCCGTGACTTCATTTTAATTGATTTTCTTACATGCTCTCAGCCGCGGATGATTTGGTTTCCCTCTGACACTATGTTTATTAAAGGCATATTGCATAAAGGAATAAATAGATATTGTTGGTTGGATTTATATGAGCTTTGAGGGAATGCAGAGGTTCGCCCCTTGTTTTAATATAAGCCTGACTTTAAGTGTTTAGTTTGATTAAAGTCAATATGTTTGCTTAACCTCCGGGCCAAAGGGACACCTTAGTGTGCGTGTGTGTGTGTGTGTGTGTGTGTGATGGAGAAAGTGAGAGGAAATGGAGTAATGTTTACATTTACCGCAGCCTGTCCATCACAGCGATAATGCTCAGCTACCTGGGCGAGCTGACTTCATTGGAATATGTAACGCGGCGAATGAATGGAGCCGCTGTTAGTTGGCCAGAAACAGTTTTTATTTTCTGTCTTTTCTTCAAGTGGAATGGCTGCGAGGAGACCCCAGGACCATTTCATCTTGAACATCCTTTACCAGCTGTCTCAGTCTTAAAGGCATGCTGTTCAGCCCACAGAAAATCCCACTAATCATCTTTTTGTGTTTGAGGGCACAATATGCTGAAACAGGCAGGGTGCACACACACACATATATACACGTAAACACACACACACATACATGCACACACACATGCAGACACTGCCAGCCTGCTGCTCTCTTGTCCCCATGCCCTGAGGGGGAGAGAAAGAGGGAGATGAGGGGGGGTTTCAGTATAATCACTTGTTAGAGGTCTGGCTCCGTCCCCCCACTCAGCCTCCTCACTCCTCCTCCAACAGTTCTGTCCATCCACCAATCTGTACAGTATTTCTTTCTCTGTTTACCCCATGACTTCTTCCTGTGTGTCTGCTCTGCTTCCTCCTCTGACTTTAAAAGCCTGTTTTCTCTTTTCTTCTGACTTTCTGCAACTTTCTGCCTCATCGGGCCGAAACTCACTCCTTCACCTTTAAATAGTTTGACAGTAACAATTTTTCATAAAACAGGAACAATTAAGGTGTTAGTAATCAAATTTGAATTGGTTTCAGTCACATGTTTGTGTTATATTACTGAAAGAAAGCACTGTCAAAGTAAGGCTTCAAAATATGTGTGACAATCACCACTTCTGTTTGTGGATTTTAAAAATGATAGTTTTAAGCTAAGGGTACTATTAGCCACTAGGGGGAAAGTAGCCACTAGGGAAGTCTCAGGCCACACCCTCTCAAATGTCCGCTCACTCTGCGTGTCTCCACTACAAGTTAGCCTCCAGAGGGATTTAGAGACTCTGGAGGTGATGTATGCTTTTCACCGTTGTTAACTGTGCACAACGTCAGCAGCTGAAAGCAGCATGGCTAATTATGTACTCATGAGTCTCTGCTGATCATGAACATAGTGATTGTGAATTAACAGCATCGCTAACTATGCACAGAGTGTCCGGTGCTTGTTGTCAACAAACAGAGATTGCTAACTGAACATCTTCTGTAGCAGCAGCACATACACACTGTACTGCTACAGATCTAACTGTAGCTAACTGCAGCTAACGGAGGCTCTTCTTAACGAGCCGCTAACGGCAGTAAGAAGGAGTCACTGGATTTGTCTTCAGTCGCTTTCTTGAAAAATAGTCGCTAAGGGAGTTGAAAAGTCGCTAAATTTAGCAACAATGTCGCTAAGTTGGGAACACTGCTTTGCCAGCTTTTACAAATGGCGTGTTGTTGTCGTGTGGATTACTACGTCACATCCTGCTTAGCGATCTATCCAATCAGTAACCAGGCTGTTTTCAGGGGAGAAAAAAGACCGTGCTCTTCTACAATGACGAAAAAAGTCCTGACAAAAGCCAGCTCCGGACTGCTCGTATTCAAATTAGGGGCGTTTCGGCGAGTGAGACCCGCCTCATTCGGGGTATTGTCCGGTAGTGGAAACAGCCCTGTCAACATCAAGTATCCTCAGCATCAGTCTAAAAAACTGGAAGAATAATTTTAAGTAGTTGTGGAAAGTGCAGTCACAGGTCAAATCTCAGACAGGAAATAAAACCACATTTAAAAGGATAAATTACCATAGCTCTTTACATAAAACAGGAATTTAATGATAATATACAGTTTGTGACACATGGCAGCACATACAATATCACACATTTCAACATTTCTCCAACAGGATATGTTATACAGCTAAAGATTTGTATAGATTTTGCTAAGGAGTTTCATTGGAAGGTAACCCTTGACTGTGAAGTGATCCTATTTCAATTTTTCCAAATAAATTGAAAGAGTTAAGAGCAGGGAATTCTTTTTTCCTTAGTATATAATCACCTAAAACGGAGACTGGATGTGTTAGCCAAGAAAGAGCCCATCATATCTACATAGAGAACAGGTCCTCTTTCACAGAGCCTACCATATTGCACTGCTATGTTTCTACAGTAGCCCAGAACAGAAAAAAACAAACAAACACATTTTATGTTACTTTAAGGTAATTCTCTGCCATGCTTTGAAAGGGAGGGATAAGCGGAGGGGTTTTCAGTTGGTAGAAATCTGCAGCCTCAAAGCTAGATGCCACTAAATTCTGAACACTGGGCCTTTAAGTTGCTTTGTAACAATATAATATAAGTTGTGTCATGAGATATTTGCATGGCATTCTGTAAATTTTCCATTTTATTCCATTAACTATAATATTTTACCACTTCATATTTTATGTTTTTTAAAGTCTACTTTGAACCTAACTTTTTATTTTAGATATTTAAGTCATCTAAAGTATAGGGTTTTATTGTGACATGTACTTATGCTACTGTTTTCTTAAGGAGTCATGGTCCTGACAGTTTTATTGTCTTTACACAGACACATGAACTGGAATAATCTCACCACCAACAATTCTAACATCAGGAGGAAGCCGTAAAAAGTCCACCTGGTGATGAAACTGATCAGTCTGAGATGAACTGCTGTCTAGCTGTGGTGAGTCTGTTTTTTCATTCTTGATAAGAATATGTTAGTACCTGAAAGTCTGATGGATTGTCAGTTTGCCAGGCAAAAATAAATATATTATCTTGAGAAATAAAAAAATAAGAAATATCTACACTACCAGTCAAAAGTGTGGACACACCTTCTCATTCAATGATTTTTATTTATTTATTATTATTTTCAACATTGTATATTAATATTAAATCCCTAATAAATTATTATTATTATTATTATTATTATTATTATTAAATCTATAATAAATTATAATAAAATCCGAACTACGGTGGAATACTTATGGAATTATGTAGTAAACCAAAACCTGTCAAACAAACCAGACTTTGTTTTATATTTTAGATTCTTCAAAGTAGCCACCTTTTGCTTTTGATGGTCTCAAACACATTAAAAGGCAATAAATTCAACAAATTAACTCTTGACAAGGCGCACCTGTAACTGAAAACTATCCAGGTGAGCAGCTCATGAATCTGACTGAGAGAATAACAGAAGTGTGTAAAGCTGTCATCAAAACAAGAGGTGGATACTGTAAAGAATCTAAAATATAAAACATATTCTGTTTTGTTTAACACTTTTTCTTTTTTTACTACACTGTAAACAAAACTAACAATACTCAATAAAATTGATGCAACAGATTGCACGCAATATTATTTATTAAATCTAACTACGTTACAAGTTGAGTTAATAACAACTTAACAGGAAGTGTTAAGTGTCAATTAAAAACGGACTAATTCTATTGTGTTGGATTCATTCAAAATTCTCTTGATTTAGAATTTCATACACATAAAGATTATATTTAATGTGATCAAAATAAGTAGATTCTATCTCAAACATTTTTATATTAAAGTTACTTAAACAACTGCCTCAAAATCAAGGACGCATTTATATTTAATACATTTTATCAAATATATTAAGTAAAAAGAAATGAC